>NC_089826.1:83846099-84162253 GCF_035046505.1 Tiliqua scincoides
GATGTTCTTATGTTCTTAAAGCATTTGCAAATGAAGGGAGGTGAGTCATAAGCATGATGGGCGGGGGAATTTGAGAACAGTGGCTATGGAACTAATGAATATGGGAGGACACCTCTACCATGCCAGATTTTGGTGAGTTTTGCTTGCTGCTACAGTTGTGCATTCAGGGGAATGTCAGATATCTATCTGTTGGCTGTCTAGAAAGTGGGCATAAGAGGGTGACTTCTAGTGGTTGTGAGTCTACTGATAATTTGCAAACGATTCCCAAGAAAGGCCACCTGGGCCCATCACTGCTTATTTTCAGTGTTCTACAAAGACTGCTTTGTACCCGTGGGCTCTTTTGGCCTGTTGGAATCCTGGATCTGGTATTTTACATTATCCTACAGATACTTTATAGTTTTTTTTATTGCATATTTGTAGAATCATAGAGTTGGAAGGGACCAGCAAGGTCATCTAGTCCAACCCCTTGCCTGTAACAGGAAGTACTCCTAGAGCAGCGGTTCCCAAAGTCCTACTTGGACATTGGGATGGCAGTAAATATTTGTGGGGGTGGGCAGGCAATCGTTTTTGTGCAAAAAATGGAAGTAGGCTCCAATTGGCAATCAGACTATTTGAAACAGCGGGGAGGCCTGCAGAGGGGGCTGTGAGCCTCCCAGACCCTCCAGGAGGCCAGCCTGACTCCCCAGGTAAGTTTAAAAGCACCTTGCTCCTGGTGGCACCGTGATCGCTGTGGCACCATCAGAAGACCCATTTCTGGACCATTCTCCTTAAGGAGGAATGACCCTCTTCCGGTTCCCCTGGTGGGTCACTACCTAGCAGTTTGGGAACCACTGTCCTAGAGCATCTCCAGCAGGTACCTGCAAGGCCTCTGCTTGAAGATCTCCAGTGAGAGAGAATCCATCACCTCCCTCAGTAATCTGTTCCATTTCAGACATACCCTCACCAGCTAGAATCCCATCTCTTGCGGCTTGTACCCATTTTGTAACATATTTGTTACCTACAACTTTTTTTACCCATTTTGATGGCACAGGCCAACACACATTTTGCTTCCTTAAACGTTACACAAGTTCCTGGGTATATTTGGGATGCCGATTCTAAAAATGGCATCTGTTTTGCCCTATCACGTCTAGTTTTGGAGACATGGCATAGCCTCTTTAGTGAATGGTTCAAGCAGCTTCCTCATGAGGAAGCCTACACCATGGCTTCCTCATGAGGAAGCTGCTTGAACCATTCACTAATGAGACTATACTGTATCTCCAAAACTAGATGTGATAGAGCAAAACGGATGCCATTTTTGGAATCAGGGCCCCAAATTTATATCAAGCCACCATAAAGTTTGGGGAAAACTTTTCTGACCCTCAATTTTGTAGGCCTGTGTTATCTAAAAACAGGAAAAAAAGATATAAATTTTGAAATAAAACGTGCTGTAAAATAAAAAGGTCACAGAAGCAGCAGCTGCTGCAAAAGGGAAAGAAAAGTCATTTCAAACAGGCAGGTCTTTAGTATACCCTTGAAGGCCAGAAGAGAGGGAGTGAGTCCGCATTCCTGGCAAATTCCGCAGGTGAGGCACTGCAGAGAAAGTCCTCTCTCTAACAGAGGCTTCCCGAATTTCTGTTAGTGGCAGGCCAGATTAAAAGTCCTGATTATTTTAAAAAACAGGCAGGAACATATAGGATTAGGTGGCTTTCTGTTAACTTGAACAGTATGTTCAAGTGAAAGTAGTGAGAGGTTCAGTTTATGCTCAGATATCTGTTTGCTACCGGCAGTGGATTTAAAGCTGTAATGGGGGGTGGGGGGTGGCAAGACCAAGCCAGAGACTATTACTGTAGCCATGCCCCTGGGGCTTCTCTGTATTTCTAGAGTAAACATGCAATAGCATCTAGGCACAAGTTCAGCCAATACGTGTTAACTGAACTTTGACATAAGTTTTAGGAGAACTGGAGAGGTCCAGCATTTTTCTAAGTTCACATCTCTCCAGGTAAAAATTCCAGCACCCCAAACTGCAAGGGGGTACCTCTATTCTTCAGTGTTGCTAGACTTATGGAAAGATATTGCAATCAGCATTTCATATCTTAAAAATCACATGCAGTGGTTCTCAAACTTTTAGCACCGGGACCCACTTTTTAAAATGAGAATCTGTCGGGACCCACCGGAAGTGATGTCATGACCAGAAGTGAGATCATCAAGCAGGAAAATTTTCAGCAATCCTAGGTTGCAATCCTACTCATGCTTACCCAAGAGTAAGTTCCATTTACAATCATTGTTAAAAGCTTGCTTGGTTGGCAACCTTCAGTCTCAAAAGACTATGGTATAAGCCTATAGCACCCGGTATTCCCATGCGGTCTCCCATCCAAGTACTAACCAGGCCTGACCCTGCTTAGCTTCCAAGATCAGACGAGATCGGGCATGTGCAAGGTAACATTTACAGACTAGCCTGTTAAAAGTGCATTTCCCAAAATGCAGTCACATACCATGGTAGCATCAAGTCTAATATATTAAAATAAAATATTGAAATGAATGGGGACCACCTGAAATTGGCTCATGACCCCCCTAGTGGGTCCTGACCCACAGTTTGAAAAATACATACAGTATTTGTTTCCCTTCCCCCCCCAAAAAAAAACATTGCTATCCTTTCTTCCATTTGGCCACCAGGGGGCATCTGATACACTCAGTATCAGTCTTGAAAGTGCAACCTTAATTCCTAGGAACATGAGACAAAATTCATTTTACCTGTTTGAATGAAAGAAGATGGAATGCAGATGATTCACAACACTAAAGATGAAACAGAATGTAAAATTATCTCTGTGAAAGAAAAGGTCCTGTTTAAAACAGCCCTTTGAAGGCAATACATCTGCAACTGAAAGATGCTAGATTCCAGGTGTCTTGTTCGAATACAGCACAATCGTATGCATGTCTACTCAAAAGTATCACGTTTAGGACATCTGTATAGGACAATCCTGTATAGGATTGCAGTCTTGGCCTTGGTAGGCAATTATTAACAAATGCAAAGAATTTCCAGAGAGCCAATGCAAGAGATGGGCAATTCATGAGGTCCATTTTAATTTTACCCTCACAATAGTTTTCTCCATGCAGAAAAGCAGCTTCAGCCGCAAACCATGTTTATTGGAGAACTTTCTCCTAATTCCTTCAAAGACTGTGTGGTCTTCATACTTCTCAGGACCTAAGATCCATCTCTAACCCCCAAAACCTTGCAGAAATGGAACTCTCCACTGAGTGATTTTACACACAAGACCTATAGAGGCACATCCTTTAGTCAGGATTCTAAGATGAAAGTCATATTGGCCAGAATGCTCACTCACATTATAAAGTCCTTGCCTTCAGTTTCTCGTCTGCATGCTCAATCATCAGATGTCAACATAAATGATGTGAAATAGTCACATTTTTCCTGAAATCTTAATAACCACTGGAGGATTTTGGACACTTCCTTCTTGTGTCCAGGACTTGAGAAAAAAGACAAAATTCTGGGATTCTAAATTCTATTGATTCTAAAGTGCACATCCAAATTCATCGTGCCACAGGAGGTCACTTGTACCAAGAAACAACTAGAGGGCCAACTATCTGCTTTCAAGTTTCAGGTGGAGCCTTTTATCTATGGATCTGACTCAAAGCAGATCCCCCAGACTTGGGGTCCCCGCGTTGAGCCAGACTTGACCCCACCTGAACCCTCTGAAGGGTTAATACCTTATAAGGCATCAAAAACATTACTTCCGGTCTCCCTCCAGAAACCAGAAGTAGCTTTTTTTTTTTTTTTTTTTGCCTTTTTGGTCACTCAAGACTGCAGAGGCTGTAGGAGGATGTGCACAGCCTCTGTGGTCTTCAGAAAGCCCTCTGGAGGTGACTGGAGCAGAGCTCTGGTCCCCTTCGGAGAGTTTAAGGGACTGAAAACCAGGGAATTCCTTATGTGTGGTTTTCGGTCAAGGACATATGCAAGAGGGATCTGAAGGCCTCAGGAATGGACTTCAACAGGTGGGAAACCCGGGCCTCTGAGCGGCCTGCTTGGAGGCAGGCTGTGCAGCATGGCCTTTCTCAGTTTGAAGAGACACTTGGCCAACAGTCTGAGGCTAAGAGGCAAAGAAGGAAGGCCCATAGCCAGGGAGACAGGCCAGGGACAGACTGCACTTGCTCCCAGTGTGGAAGGGATTGTCACTCCCGAATTGGCCTTTTCAGCCATACTAGACGCTGTTCCAGAACCACCATTCAGAGTGCGATACCAGAGTCTTCGAAGGTTGCCAACAAGCTGGTTTTCAGTAGCCATGGGTGACCAAGAACAGATCCCTTGTGGATACCGAGGGCTCAACTGTATTATACGGTGGGCCTTATCCACAGGCTCAGCATCAGTGGATTTCAGTATTCACGGACACCAAGCCCACAGCTGAAGGGCCTCAGAGGGCCTTGTAATCAAAAGTACCTTTTATTCCACATCTTCTGGGCCCTCCAGTCACATTTAATCATCCTTGGAGTTTGATATCTACAGGGATCCTGGAACGGGTCCCCTGTGGATTCCAAGGACCCACTGTAAAGTGCTTCTATACAATCTGTTTTACTCTTCTTTGTAGCTCTGTCAAACATTTAACATAACAGTCCTTGGACAAGGCAGACATGGCCACATCGTCCAAGTTGGATTGATCATCTTTCAGCCTGTAAAAAGACTAATTTTATCGTGGTGGCAGAATTTCAGTTGGCACTGCAAAAGAAAAGTGAGCATGTGGTCTTTCACACTGCTTCTTTCTTTCACTGCAAAAGAGCACGGTTGGTCTTTCAAAGGAGCCCTTCTGGGGTTGGCAAACTCCATAATAAAAGGACTCAGAGGAAGGGAAAATACTTAGAAGTTTCTTAGAAGTTTCTACTTAGAAATGTCTCTAAAGAGCACACTGGCTGCTTTCGGAGTGACTCTCCACCGGTTGCTTATCATCCCTGTGGAATATACTGTTGAAGATTTTCAGCTCACTGTCATGGCATCATGGAAATGCTTCATTAGTGGGCTGATCTCAATTCTCTCAGTTCTGAACTTGGCATCATTTTGCTCTCCTACTTCCTACACCATCAGTGGCTCTTTCCTAAGAAGTGGCTTTGGCAATGAGATTATATCTCACAGCCCAATCCTGTGCTTCACCCCCCACCCCCTTCTGATGCAGCCACATGAAAATGGCTCACACTGCATCCTGTGGGAGGGGGGCGGTCCCAGAAGTCTTCTCTCAGTAAGGGCACATTTGTTCCCTTGCCCGGGGTAAACTTCTGCAGCACAAAGGGATCTACTCTAGCCTGCACCAGCAAAATTGCGTGTACCAGGTTTGCGTGGACCCAGGTCACAGAATCAGGTTTGGGAAGAGGGTTAGGATTTGGTGGGTGCCACTGCCACTGAACCCACCCCCGTTTCCGCCCATCCACCTGGTAGTTGACATGGCTGCGCTTGCCTGACTGCCTGCTCTTGCCCTCTTCCACTCCCATGACATGTGGACCACTCCAAGAGCATTCTGCCCCCCTCTGGGCAAGGAGAGTAGGCAGTGGGGGAGGGGGAGGGGCAATGGTTTATGTTGGCCAGTCTAGTGCAAGACAATGTGCATATACAACTAGCAACTGTTGCAGGAATAGTCTTGATTTGTTGTGCTGTTGTTGTGACTGTAAGTAACCAACATGGACAGCCGAATCAAAAGACTGCTCAGAAAAGAACAAGTAGATTGAGGGCCCAATCCTATCCATCTATCCTATCCTATCCTATCCACAATGCAACCCCAAGGTAAAGGAACAATGCACAATGCAGCTCGCACCCCATTGGTACAGCTGCATCAGCACTGGAAAGTTGGACAGGATTTGGGCTCTCAGTATGCATTAGCAGAGACTAATCTATATTGTTATCGTACCAAATAAATTTATTATTTAATTCAAAGTTGAAGTTGTGCAAGAGTGAAAACGTATATGGGTTGTGATAGGAAAGTGGAAGCTGAAGGACCTACCAATTGTAAGAATGAAAGTAAGTCTAAATCGAGAAGCTGTGATGAAAGTTATTTATCTCTTGATTTCACAAACGTTTGTACAAATGGCAAGGAATGGCCTGGGATTTGTCACAGAATTTAAAAAGCACCTAGAAATGAGTCGTGTGGATCTAGCCGATAAACCTTTTCCATTCAGAAAACGGATGAAACAGTTAAAAAATGGCAGTGTTGAGTTTAGTAGCATTCTTTCGAAAGCTCTGTTTGTCTTTCCTCAAGTTGCAAACAGAATTGCTCAATGAAAAAAAACAAACCCACACAACTGGAGAAAATTTAATTATTCCAGCAGCTCTTGAAATGATTATTATATGTGGCGAGAATCTAACACAAGACAATATATTCCATTGTCCAATGACGCTATGTCCAGCCAAATCTGTTGACACAGCAGAAATTTTAAATGTACAGCTACTTGGGGGGAAAAAATAGAAAACAATATTTGCCATACAGGTAGACGATGCAATGGATACTCGTTCAATAACCGATATAAAATTAGTCGATGAGAATCCAAATCCAAGCGCTTTCCTCTTTTGTTAAGAAATCACAAGCACAAGCAAAGCTGAAGACACTTTCAACATTATTGATGCTTATATGAATGAAAATCTCCTACAGTGGTTAAACTATATGGGAGTGTGTATATATGGTGGGCGCCTTGTGTCAGGCCATCATGAAGGACGTCAAAGTTTAATTCATCCAAAGTCTCCTGATTCAATAAACACTCTGCATGAACAATAGATAAGCTCCTGCTTCCAAAGATTTGAGCCCAGAATGAAAGGAAGTTCTATCAACAGCTATAATCTTTGTAATTAAAACCAGACTTTTAAAGGCAAGCAGGCTCCAATGTTATGCAAAGGGATGAGGGCAGAACACACTGCTTTATTGTTTTACTGCAAATCAGCACAGTTGTCCTGGAGAAATGTTTTACAAGTATGTTGAACATAAGGAATGAATTTTGACAGTATAGTGGATCCTCCACATAAGCCAACTTGGCTTCCATGGATTTTGATCCATGGATCCTGGATCAAAAAAGGGATTTTTGGCCTCCCCACACCTCAGAACACCTCCAGGAAGCAACCGAAAGCACCTTCCAATTCACATCCATGACTTCTGATCATGTCTGGAAGGCATTCTGAGGCACAGGAAGGCTGATGGCCCACTCCATTGGCCTCCCTACACCTCAGAATGCCCCTGGAAGCAAACCAGAAATTGCAAATGCAAACCACAAGTTACTTCCAGTCACTGTCTGGATCCATTCTGAGGCACAGAGGCCAGTGGAGAGGCTGTGGCATGACCTCCAGAGACTCACAGGCAAGGCATTGCAGTGCTGCTCCCCTGCTCCCCACCTCACCTTGTTGGGACTCCAGGATCTGCAAATTTTGGTAACCGCAGGGGGTCCTGGAACCAATCCCCCATGGATACTAAGGGACGACTGTAGTTCCACATGTCTATATAGACAGTGGTTTTTCATTACAAAGTTCAGATAAGGGATATATCTGAAGAGCTGAACGGTCTTAATGCCTCACTTCTCCGTGGGAAGAGCGACACTCTTCAGCTCAGTGATAAACTAAAAATCATTAATGAAAAACTTTGAATTATGGGAGAGGCAAATGGGAACTGGATGTGTGGACGTGCTTTCAAGCCTGAAACTGTTTATTGAAAGCAACGACACCCAAAATTGCACCTTGCGTCAGTCACCCTGCTTCCCTAAATTCACACTTGTCTAATCTGGATATGAGAAATTACATCTGGGGGTGGGGGCGCTTTCAATCTTGAAATCAAAGGGAATATTCTCTACATTACCAAAGAGGTACAACTCATTGATATATTTTCTGATGCCTCCCTGAAGATCAAATTCCCAACATCTCCCCTTGAATTCTGGATGAGCATACCAGCCGAGTACAAAGAATTAGGTGACAACACTATGAGAATACTCATTCCTTTCACAACTTCTCCTTTACATGAAGCGGGGTTATCGGGTATAAAAAGCAAATACAGATCCAAAGTAAATGCGGTGCGTTAAATTCAAGCTGAGTGCCAGCTTCAAAAACCAAGCCCAGGTTTGAAAAATGACGCAGTGAGAAGCAAGACCCCCCCCCCCCATTTCAGCCAAGTCGGGGCAGTTTTATAGCTGATAGTATTTTTTTTGTGCAAATTTTGCAGGGGTATGTGGTAATGGCATTCGCAATGTCAAAGTGTTTAAAATAAATACACTGCGCTTTAAATAGAAACGCTGAAACAGCTTTGAATTTGAGAAGTGTTCTAATAAGGGGATTTCTGAGCAATATAATTCATTTAACACGCAAAGGTAAGTGAGCAGCCACAATGACGGAGCGCATGTTGCATCCAATAGTAGGGAGGGAACTCAGACAGCCAGGAGGAGGTAAGCAAAGATATTTTTACCACCCCTTGGTAGGCTGTCCAATCACCTATGGGTCTTTGGACCCTTGGACCTATGCCAGCAATTTTGCTGGCATAAATCTGGGAAAAGGGGCTGGGGGGCCAGGGAAAGAGGGACCTGCTGCACGTGGTACCACTGCGATCCACCTCCTTCCCACCCAACATATGCCTCCACTGCCACTGAAAGGGACTTCGGGAGCCACTGCTGTGCATGCCATGCCACCATGTACTTGTAGCAGAGGCCTAGAAGCATGAAACAGCAGCCCGGTTTTTGTGCTGCCATAAATAACCTTGTGCTGCCAGGAAACTCCTTGCCAGGAAACTCCTTGCTCCTGTGGAACTCCTTGCCACAGGATGTGGTGATGGCGTCTAGCCTGGACGCCTTTAAAAGGGGATTGGACAAGTTTCTGGAGGAAAAGTCCATTACGGGTTACAAGCCATGATGTGTATGTGCAACCTCCTGATTTTAGAAATGGGCTGTGTCAGATGCAAGGGAGGGCACCAGGATGCAGGTCTCTTGTTATCAGGTGTGCTCCCTGGGGCATTTGGTGGGCCGCTGTGAGATACAGGAAGCTGGACTAGATGGGCCTATGGCCTGATCCAGTGGGGCTGTTCTTATGTTCTTATGAAACTTGCTGGGCTGCAAGGCCATAATAGGATAAGGCCCCTAATGAAATCAACAGCTGTACTATGTGGGAGTGCGTAAATTTATGTATTATTTTTTTCTGGGTCACAATAAGATAAACTGATACCACAGTAACATATACCTTGCCATAAGGTATATCAGAGTTTCGTGGTTGGATACTTTTTAGCTGAGCCAGTATGGAAGTCATCCTGGACACATTCTTTCTTCCTCAAGTTACGTGCTTTGCCTACGTTTTGAGATCTTTGCCACGGGTCCCATTGATTTGCAGTCTGCCACAACAACTGTGTACTTTGTTCCAGGGCTGTCATAAACCATTTTCTCTCTGCTGCTTCCAGTCAGGGGCAACAGGGAAATAAACACAATGGACTAATGCCCAGTACACTTCTCCAAAACTATGATCATAAATGCCAGGAATAATATGAAAACAAAAAATAAAAATGGCCAACATTACATGTTGTTGTAAAGAGGACTGAGATAATATATATGAATGCTTTAAGAACCACAGCACACAGCACAAATGCTCATTCTAGAGCCTCATATCAGCAAAATCATTTGCAGCCCCTCCCCAGAGAGCTCATGTCATTGAATGAGTTTACTTCTCAAAAAGACAAGGAAGTTGAAAGATTAAAATAACAACACCCTTCAGTTTCAGAGAAGACTGAGGGCCCAATCCTATCCAATTTCCCAGTGCCGGTGCAGCTGTGCCTATGGGGTATGCACTACTTCCTGTGTTGGGGATGCAGTCACAGAGGCCTCCTCAAGGTACGGGAACATTTGTTCTCTTACCCTGACGCTGCATTGCAGCTGCACCGGCGCTGGAAAGTTGGATAGGATTGGGCCCTTAAGGGTCTTACAGACTCACTCATGCAAGAAAAAGATTTGCAATTTTATGGCACCTGCTTAACTTCTGCACCCAACGGCGATCCTGGCCCCTCTGCAGCCCAGAGCCAGGACTGCAAAATGCCCCCCCCCATGTGGACTAGAGGCCAAAAGAGCAATTTTTCAGCAAAAACTGGATGTTTTTAGGCCTTCCAGAGGCCTCAGAAAGTTTTCTGGGGGCTTGGGAGGATGTGGGCAGCCTTTTAGGCCCTTAGAAGGCCTTCTAAAGCCCAGTAAAAGGGCCAGAAACAGGTGGTGGGCCACAGTGGTGCCCCCTGCCAGGTGGTGCCTTGGGGCATTTGCCCCCCTGACCCTCCCAGGTATGCCAGTGTCTGTACCACAGAAGCAGCAAACAAGTTTCGAAATCCCATATGTGGTACTTGCTTTGCCTCCATGCACCCCCACTTCTCTCCCTTGGTCTCTCAGCCCCTTCCTCTATAATTTGGGGTCTCTGCTGAAGATGAGGCCAGTGGAATAACAATTTTTTTAAGATACAGATGTCCCCCTGTATCCGCATGGGGTACGTTCCTGCACTACCACCACCACTATCCTGCAGATACCAAAACCATGGCTAAAGGGGGATTTCTGCTTCTTGTTAAGAGATCTTGTAGTTTCCCTCCTCCAGCGTTCTGGATGGCTGTTTCTCACGTTCCTCTCTAGTATTCTGTAACAGGCTGCAATAGAAGAGAAAGTAGTGCTTGGCACCACAGTAAGTATAGGGTCCCATTTTACAGAAATAATTGGTGCTAAGGGTGGGGGGGGGGAGAACCATGGATAAATGAATCTGTGGATAGGGCATCTGTGAATACGGGGAGGGGCTGTATATTAGATAAAGAATATCCAAGATATTCTAAGATATCTATATAAGAATATCTAAGAATAAAGATCTTAGATCTTTAGATAAAGATAAAAAGAGAATCTTTGTTCTCTTAAGCAGAACAATGTATGAGAGATTAATAAGACACCTATTATGGTAACTGGGGAGGTTTGGGTATGGCAAGGCGCTTTGGAGAATGGGGCATCCGTGGGAGAGCAAGGTGCGTCACCTGTGACACACCTATTAGAACTTTGTTCACTAAACGTCAAGGCTGCCTAAGACCTCCTGACACCTACAACAGCATGCCAAATAACACCCTGCCTTATCTACTGATATGCCAGCCTCTGCCCACTCACTCTTTGGATCGGAAAAGGAAATTCAGGTGTGCGCCATTTCACATGGGGGTACATTCCCTGATCCCCCTTGTTATGCGATCAGGTTGTTAAGCAAACATTCAGTCCAATCTAGTGCCTTTGTTGTGTAAACAGACAGCCCCTGCCAGAAACTAGCTGGCTGCACAGGCTACTGGAGACAGATTGCCTCTCCTTTGCATTAAGAACCTCTGATGTGTACACAGACACTCCCCTGCAGGCTATGGGAGACCAGAGCGCCTCATTAAGAGCCTTTTTGTTGCTCTTTGACCACCCTCCTATATGCTGCCCGTCATTAAGCAGAAGGTTGTTAAGCGGCACGTGCCTGGACAAGTAGAGTGGCGGGGTGGAGTGGTGAACACTCTAGCCCCCTCCATTCTCCTCTCCCCCTCTTCCTTTCTCAGTGTAGGGGAGTGCAAGAAGTGGAAGAAGCTGTGGAAGCAAGCAGGTGGAGAGAGATGATCATGTCTGAGGCAACTGTCTCAGCTGGCCTCATGGATGGGCCAACCCTAGATGGAGGCAGGCTTCACTCTCACTTCCTGGACATCTCTAAACGTAGCACTTTGCTCTTCTGGGTAGGAAGAGGCAGCAACTACTGTTGTGGAAAAGCCAAAGAACTTAAGAAGAGCCCTGCTGGACCAGGACAAAGACCCATCTGGTCCAGCTTCTTGTATCTCACAGTGGCCCACCAGATGCTTCAGGGAGCACACAAGACCACAAGAGACCTGCCCTCCCTTCCAGCTGGCCTTCTGAGGTAGCCTACTTCTCAAAGGAGGAGGTTGCACATGGCCATCGTGGCTTGTAGCCAGTGATGGCCTTTTCCTCCAGAAATCTTTCCAATCCCCTTTTAAAGGCATCTAGATGCCATCCCCGCATCCTGTGGCAAGGGGTTCCACACACCAATTCCTCCGTCGCCCAGGTCAGGCGCCATCCCCAGATCATGTGGCAAGGGGTTCCACAGACTCACCACACGCTAGGGAAAGCAGCCCTTCTTTTGGCCCGTGCTGATCCTGGGTCTTAGTGGGTGCCCCCTTAGTGGGTGGAGCAGCAGCTGCGGAGCGGGGCCGAGCGCTTTCGGTTTCGCTCTGCCGTGCAAGGGCGCCCAAGGGCTGCGGGGAAGCAGGCGGGGAAGTCCCGGGGAGGGTTCCCGGCTCCGATCCGCCTCCTGCGCCGGCGGGCAGAGGGGAAGGCGAGAGGGAGAGCCCTGCCCGGCTGCCCCAGGTCGGGAGCCCTACCGCCGCCAGCGCTCGGAAGGACCAGCAGCCCCCGAGCCCGGCGCACGGACGGGGGTGGCGCCTGCCCGCCCGCAGCCCGAGAGACGGGACGGGTCGGGTCGGGTCGCAGGAGGGAGGCGGCTCTGCCCCGCTGCGCTCCCACCCGCGGGAAGGCGCTCCAGCCATGCGCCCAGGTGAGCCTCGGGGCTGCTCAGCTCCTGTCCTTTCCTATGGAGCGGGCGGCGCCCCCCCGCCCGCGGAGGAGTCACCCCCTGGCTGCCTGGGGGGCAGGCTTGGGTTTCCGGGCTGGGTCTGCGCATCAGGAGACGTGCTGGGGCTTCCGAGCCCAAGCCTGCAGAAGTCTACTCAGAAGTAAGCCCCATTGGAGTCAATGGGGCTTACTCCCAGGCGAGTGCTTGTAGGGTAGCTGTCTAAGTCCAGTTATAGTCAACGGAGCTGACTCCCAGGTGTGGAGAGGATTGCAGCCTACTAAGGCTCTAATCCTATCCATACGTTCCTGGGAGTAAGTCCCATTGACCATAATGTTGACTATAATGGGACTTACTTCTGAGTAGAGGAATAGGATTGGACTCTAAATCAGTCCTATTACAGTCAATGGGATTTATTCCCAGGTAAGTGTGGATAGGATTGCAGCCTACTAACCCAGTCCCCTTATAGTCAATGGGACTTACTCCCAGGTAAATGTGGATAGGATTGCAGCCTATGTCTGCAATCCTATCCAAACGTTCCTGGGAGTAAGCTCCAATGACTATAATGGGACTTACTTCTGAGTAAATAGGCATAGGATTGGGCCTGGAGCTTGCCCTGTTACCTACAAGCTCTGCTCATGCAATCCACATGTGCACACCCAAGGCTGTGAGGATGGAAGTCCACTTTGCACATGCTCAGAGTATCTTCCATTTAGCACCATCTTTTGGCTGTGAGTATCAGAGTTGTCAAAAAAGACTTGGAGAGGGAGCCCCATGCTTGGCTTTCCGAGAAGTTTGGGACTTCTTGTGCTTCCCTTTTACGTGGCTGTTCCTTGGCATGATCTCTCACTGCTGAGTAAGCGCTTTGTCACCGGTGACACTTTTCCTATTGCCATAGCCCAGAGGCAGCTGGAAACTCTGGGGACTGAGTTTATTCTAAAGGGTTGCCTGAGATGCCTCTACTCTGGCTGATTATGCTGTGTTTGTATCACTTTGCCCACCAGCCGGAGTACTTTAGGTAAGGTGACGACCTACTATGGTTTTTTGCTTTTGATTTCTCTCCACCGGCTATTGCTTCCTCTCTGTATTCTTTAAAGGTTTCTGTGGCTCAGCTCCTGCTTAACTGTCATCTTAGGGCCAGCCTTGGGGCCCAGCTGGAAACACTTCTTGCAGGGCTCCAGGTTGCACAGCCAAGGTCTGTAGAGTCTTAGGAATAAATTTTTATTGCAATAGGGGAATATCTACAGTAGAATGGAAAGTCGTCAAAATATGTGTGCTTAGAAAGTGCATGTGAATGAATGGACCCAGTGGTGTAGCTGGAGGGGGTGCAAAGCACTAGGTTTTGCAGGGATGCCTCACTGTGGCATGCCAGATGTTCCTCCCCCTCCCCTTTGGAGCCATTCCAGGCAGTGGAAGCAAAGCAGTGGAGGCATTTGCCTCTGTTTTGCTCCCCCTCCCACCCGGAATGGGTCAGAGGGAGAGGAGCCCTTTGCACACCATGTAAGGCTCCCTGCAAAACTTTGCTTTGCACCCTCTCCAGCTATGCCACTGAATGGACCAAATGGATCTAAGCCTATTTGAATATAAAATATCACACATGCAAACCTACAAGTGAACAAACAAAATGTGTGGATGACCTTTGAAAAGTCAATAGTTACAAAACCATTGTAACCACTTGTTATAGTGACTGTGAAATGGTTTTTAAGAATTGAGAAGAAAATTAAAATGGTTGCGGTTCTCTATAAAACCTGCAATGTGGTGTTAAGTGTCTATTGCTGGATGTATTTGGGAAGACTAGAGTGGGTTACCCTAGTGTGGGGGTCCCTTAGGCGTGGGGCACAGTTGAGACCAATTGGTCCAAGTGACTTAAAGCCAGCCCTCCATGCCTGACTTCTCCATATTCTCTTCCTGGGCCTTTGTAATCTTGTAGTTTGTTCCTTATTCACCCTCTGTATCTACGAGGGTAGATACCCTCTGTTCTTGCATCTCTCTGTTGTTGCATCTCTCTGCATCTCGTATCTTGCATCTCTCTGTTGTTACTTTTATTGCTCATCATCTGCTTAGAACCTGATAATGTTCATGATCTCTAGTACTGTTTTTTTTTCTTTCTAAAGTGCCTCTCCAACTTTCTAGTGCTGATGCAATTGTGCCAATGGGGCTGCATCCTGTGGTTGTGTGGGGGGGCAGTCATGGAGGCCTCTTCAAGGGAAGGGAACATTTGTTCCCTTATCTATGGGCTGCATTGTGGCTGCATCGGCGCCGAAAGTGGGATAGGATTGGGCCCAATGGCAGCCTTAAGGCTGCAGTCCTGTATGCAGACTTAACTGGAAGTGAGTTCTGTTGAACTCAAGTAGACACGTTGGGATTTGCCCGGTGAGACTCCTTTGTTTCAGCCAGCCTATGTCAAATCATTTTTTATTTCCTCCTGTGTCTGCAGGTAGGACTCAGTTGGCCCATCCATGAGTCACTGAGGGAGTCAACTCGGGCAGCGGATTGGTGAGGGGCAGCCATCTCTACTCTTCTTCCTCCCACTCCCTGTATTGAAAAAGGAAGAGAGGAGTTAAGCGGAGGAGGAATGTGGAGGCAAGGACATGGATGGGCTAGAGCAGTGCTTAGCAGTAAGTATGAGGGGGTGGTCTGCCCTGGGGTAATGTGCCTGGGGGGGTGACAGTCATGCCATCTGAGCCCCTGCCAGGCAGAGGCCTATGCCTATTTAGCAGCAGATGGGCCCTCCCACCCCCACCAGACTCCAAACAGCCAGAAATGGCGGCTTCAGAAGTAATTCAGTGGTGTGCAGGATCATGTGATGACATCATTGTGTCATCACCAAACCATTTTCAAGTGCCAGGTGTTGTTCCGGGTGAGCACGGGGTGGGTGTTGCCTAGCATGGGGGGGGGGGTGACACCAACCCCAGGCCGTGCCTGCATTAGCAATGCCACTGGTGCTACTCAAACTGTTTCTCTCTCCCCCAATGTGCAGGCCCGGTTGGCATGGATGTACCAACACTGGACAGTTGGATAGAACTGGGTCTTAGCAGCCCTTTAGGAAAGCCAGCATTACTCTCCTTATATTGATGGAAGAGCTGGTGGTTCAGGCTGCAAATTTACTTGCTTAAGCTTTACCTTTTGGCTGAAGTAAAATTTAAGTTGGAGATTTTCTGGCTCTTGTTTTTGCTTCAGAATTTGATGCCTGTTTGCTCAGAATTCAGCCCATCTGCCCTTCTCTAGGCCAGTGATCTTCAACTGTTTTCATCCCATGGCACACTGACAAGGCACTAAAACTGGCACACCATCAGGTTTTTGACAATCGACAAGGCACACCACACTGCCAGTGGGGGCTCAAGTCCCCAATTGGCCCTACTAATAAATGACCTTCCACCCAATTCCTGTAGCACACCTGTGGCCCACTCACGGCACACCAGTGTGTCATAGCACAGTGGTTGAAAATGGCTGCTCTAAGCTGTGTGTTTAGGATTGCTGTTTTGGCCACGGCATCAGCTGAAGAAAGTTCCACTGGAGAATCTCCATGCCTACCAAAACCTTACCTTTGAAAAGGTGGGGGGGGGGGGGGAGAGAACCAAGGAAGGCTGGCTGGCTAGAGGCAGAAATTACTTGGTTTAACTGACATTTGACTGGATGTTATGATGCTCCTGTATAGGTTCTTGGCTGAGTGTTCACTCAATGGCAGCTTGAGTTTCACTGCAATCCTAGGTGTGCCTACTCGGAAGTAAACCTTTTTTGAGGACAGTGAGGCTTACTTCTGGCTAAGTGTGTATTGATTTGTAGTTTTTCTCTCTGCATCATCTGTGAAATGGTTCTTAGTCTCCTCTGGTTCAAGGAAAATTGCTCTACAGGCTTTCTACAGGGTGGTGGTTTAAAAGTCTTGACACAATGTCTTCAGGAATCCGTTCCTGTCAGAGGACCAAAGCAATAGATATCAACAACTTGCAATTGGGCCTCTGGACTTATTTATGTACAGCAAGTCCTCGCTTAAAGTTATCAATAAATTCTTGGAAATGTCTTCTAACAAAACCAATTTTACCGTAGGCTCGTTGATATACGTAAACAGGAGTTGTTCCTACAGCATATTTCTGGTCACAGAAATATCACCAGACTTCTAAAGACCCCAAACACTTTTAATATAAACACTGAAATAAATGTGAACTTTCCGGGTCATAGAAAACCCACGCAGGCAGGAAGAGTGTGTGCAAACTCCACACAGAAAGTGGTCCTCTCCAGGAATCAATTTTTTTTCTCATCAACTTTATAACAAAACAACTTTGAGTGAGGACTTGGTGTACTTCCTACCTTGTTTGTTTAACCTCAGTTCCCGTACCCCACTGGTTCCCAAACTATTTCGACTTCTGACTCCCTTGACCTACAGCAGCCATTTTCAACCACTGTGCCTTGGCACATTGGTGTGCCGCGAGTGGTCCACAGGTGTGCCACAGGAATTTTGGGGAAAGTTATTTATTAGTAGGGCCAATGAGGATGTGAGTCCCCCACTGGCAGTGTGGTGTGCCTTGGCAATTATCAAAAACCTGATGGTGTGCCTTGACAATTTTAGTGCCTTGTCAGTGTGCCATGAGATGAAAAAGGTTGAAAATCGCTGACCTGCAGGGACACTGGCCACATCTCCCCTTTAGGGCTTCAATCCTATACATGGTATAGGGCAGCGGGTTTTTGCAAGGATTCTGCAGCTCCCCTGGCTGGTTTTCACGGCTCTCTGGGGAGTTACTCTTAGTGCTGGTTGGGGGGAGGGGAAATATAGTCACAGTGCAGGTACCTATGTTCTTTTTCAACAACAGAGCTAATAGCAATGGGTGTATGATTTAGAGAAGGACTGGAAAGGGTTAAATACCCTTTTCCTATGCTGCTGTCTGTCCCCAGTGAAAAGTGGAGGGGGAAAAAGGGGATCTGATGCAGATCTCCAGTGTCCTGTCCCATCTGTTCTTGTACAGAGTCTTTTGGCTGTAGGTGATGTCGTGACTGGGAATGACTGGAATTCCTGGGCTTGGTTTCAGCATTGTTCTCTAAGTCAGAGGCTTCCTCAGGAAGGTATTTCCTTGACCTGGGCAGCTGGCAGTGATGGGGGTGAATCCATTTCTGCCATATCCAAACAAGGACGAATTACAAAAGACGAATTGTTCTTTTTGCTGTTGGTGCCAGTTCTGTTGTGTGTTTTGTTTGTTTGTTTGTTTTTTAAATCATGCTTAAAACTATGTGGTACTGTGATACTATATTTCACTATTGGTACCTCTGTGCATATAAAGGTGAGCCACACAACCCTGAAACACAAATATTGTCCTGTAGTTTAAAAATACATATATATTGCAAAAATCCCACAATGTTTTATCTTTTCAGGTTTACAAGTCACTTCCAACCACACTGTTTAGTTCCCTCAGCCTGCTATTTTTATTGTATTACAGTATTGGCCAGGGGACGTCCACTAAAATTGAGTGTCGGGAGAGTTAGAACAGACCAAAGAAAATATTTCTTGATCCAGAATTAATTAATCTTTGGAATTCCTTGCCACAGGACAGGGTGATGGTGTCTGGCTTAGTTGCCTTTAAAAGGGGATTGAACAGATTTCTGGAGGAAAAGTCCATCACAGGTTACAGGCCACGATGGATGTATACAGCCTTCTGGTTCAGTGATTTTTCAACCCTTTCCATCTCATGGCATACTGACAAGGTGCTAAAATCAGTTTTTTTGATGATTGAGAAGGCATACCATGCTGCTGGTGTGGGGCTCACATCTCCCAATGGCCCTACTAATAAATGCCCCTTTCCCAGACTCCCATGGCACACATTTCCCATTGGCCCTCCTAATAAATGCCCCTTCCCAACTCTTGTGGTACAGCTGCAGACCGTTCATGGCGCACCAGTGTGCCACAGCACACTGGTTGAAAATGGATGGTTGAATGCCAGATGTAAGGGACCCTGTGGCAGCAGGATCCAGGTATCTTGTGTGCTCGCTGCGGCATCTGATGGGCCACTGTGAGATGCAGGAAGCTGAACTAGATGGACCCTGGCATCTTCTTCTGTTCTTCACTGTTGGCAACCTTCAGTCTGAAAAGACTATGGTGTCGCGCTTTGAATGGTGGTTCTGGAACAGCGTCTAGTGTGGCTGAAAAGGCCAATTCGGGAGTGACAATCCCTTCCACACCGGGAGCAAGTGCAGTCTGTCCCTGGTCTGCCTCCCTGGCTATGGGCCTTCCTTCTTTGCCTCTTTGCCTCAGACTGTTGACCAAGTGTCTCTTCAAACTGGGAAAGGCCATGCTGCACAGCCTGCCTCCAAGCGGGCCGCTCAGAGGCCAGGGTTTCCCACCTGTTGAGGTCCATTCCTAAGGCCTTCAGATCCCTCTTGCAGATGTCCTTGTATCGCAGCTGTGGTCTACCTGTAGGGCACTTTCCCTGCATGAGTTCTCCATAGAGGAGATCCTTTGGCATCTGGGCATCATCCATTCTCACAACATGACCGAGCCAACGCAGGCGTCTCTGTTTCAGCAGTGCATACATGCTGGGGATTCCAGCACGTTCCAGGACTGTGTTGTTTGGAACTTTGTCCTGCCAGGTGATGCCGAGAATGCGTCGGAGGCAGCGCATGTGGAAAGCGTTCAGTTTCCTCTCCTGTTATTCACCTTCAATCTGAGAAAGTACTTTCTGATCTTCTGTTGTTTCTTCCATCGCCTTAATACTACACTGAAATATTCCTGACACTGAGTAGTACTTGAAGTCTGTTCAGAGGCTGCCTCCTGTGCAGTCCTCTCCCAACTAAGTGCACATTCGTTACTGGGAGAAAGGACTGAACTTTTGTGTTCCAGAGTCTGTATTGGATTCCTGGAGTTTTCAGTGCACTAGTGTTGACTTCTAAATAGCATTTATCTTTCAGATCACTATATTTCATGGTTTCCAAAGCCTTGTGTGTTGGCCCGGAGAGCCAGCCCCTCTCTCACTTTCAAATGCAGTAGGAGCAGATTTTTCCATTAGCAAGTACCTTGCTTTGTATACAGCCAGAATTAGCAGTCTTGTCAGTGTTTTCTAATAGTTGCACATAAATAGATGATAGTTCCGGTAACATCAAAACCAAACATAGCCTGCACTGGGTGCACCTCCCCCAGCCACTGATAGTCAATGGCTTTCTTACATTTTCATCACATGAGCTCCCAACTCTGGTCTAAAATATGCAAAAACCAGTTCCAGAAACCTGTTCCAAAAACAGGTTCACTGCTTCCATGAGAACAAGGCCAGAGGTGACTTGCCTAAGGCCACCCGGTGGGTTAATGACCGGGCTGAAATTTTTGAGCAGGTAAGTTCCTTTTGTTCTCCTGTCACACTGCAAGTGTTCAGGAGATATTTTTTATCTTTGCTGGCAGCTTGTGAAAATAAATGAAAGGGATATTTTTCTTTTGTGTTACATAAAATGCTTCTAGCTGGATTTGTTTAGTTAACTCTGAGGTTATCTGAAGTAATGGGGTGTTTTGCATTGTCGTGGATTGTCATTAAAACGATACTTTCTATATTGAACTTTAGGTACTTTATTTCTATACTGGTCTTTCTATACTGTGCTAAAACAAACAAATGTTCTGTAAGAGAAGTGAAGTCTGTGATTTCATCTCCCTCTGTGTATGTATTTAAAAACAAAAATAACTTATACAATTCTGTGTGTATGCGTGAGTGCATGTGTGTTCCCCCATGTACAGGCAAGAGAGATATGATAGTTGGTTGAAATTACCCCCTGAAAACAATTAGCCCTACTAAGACAGATTATTGGTCCAGTAGTATTAACCAGGATTTGCATGCCCTCTCAAAACTCTGGTTAAACATTAACTGTGATTAGTGTAGAATAACTTGCACAGTTTATACTGACTAGGGAAGGGAGGGGGAATTTGCATGAAATGGAGGGAAACACTCTCATTTTCATCGTAGCTAAGAGACTGGGAATATTACATTTGCCTAGACCACAGAGACTCAAACATCCTTGTAAATATCTTTTCCAGGATCCTTTGCCTGTCTTTTTGTGAATTGTTTTCTTGTATCTGTTAGAAGCATTTGTATGTCAGCCAGGATGGTGTAGTGGTTTGGGAGTCGGACTTGGATCCATGTTCAAATCCCCCTTTAACCATGAAGCTTCCTGGGTGACCTTGGGCCAATCACAATCTCTCAGCCTCACCTACCTCACAGGGTTGTGAGAATAAAAGGAGAGAAGGAACCATGTACACCACCCTGAGCTCCTTGGAGGGTGGTATAAAAAGGTGAAGAATAAAATTAAAATAAATAAAAAATTATCCTAGAGGTTTACCTTCTATTCTTGCTTCTTCCTGGTTGGTTTCCTATATGTAGCTGATGATGTAGACCAGGGGTGCCCAAACCCCGGCCCTGGGGCCACTTGCGGCCCATGAGGCCTCTCAATGCGGCCCTCAGGGAGCCCCCAGTCTCCAATGAGCCTCTGGCCCTCCAGAGATTTGTTGGAGCCCGCACTGGCCCGACGCAACTGCTCTCAGCATGAGGGCGACTGTTTGACCTTTCACATGAGCTGTGGGATGAGGGCTCCCTCCACTCCTTGCTGTTTCACGTCTGTGATGCAGTAGCGGCAGCAAAGGAAAGACCAGTCTTGCTTTGTGCAAGGCCTTTTACAGGCCTTGAGCTATTTCAAGAACTTCATTCATTCATTTAAGTGTATCTTTAATATAGTCATCTATGTAAACTTATGTACATTTATTCAAATTTTAAATGTAAATTAATTATTTTTTTCCCCAGCCCCCGACACAGTGTCAGAGAGATGATGTGGCCCTCCTGCCAAAAACTTTGGACACTCCTGATCTAGACAGAACCTGAATATACCATTGGTTTATGGTTGTATCCCATCTTTTCCAATTTCTGGGCATAATTTTAATTCTGAACCCAGGAGCTGGGTCCAAACTGGGTGATTTTCAGCTCAGTTTCATGCTGAGCAGGCCCTACACTACTCCTTGGAATAATTTTGTTTTTTTACAGCAAAAGTGTGAACAGAACATTTGTCTAGACTGGCTAATGCTGCAGTCCCATGTATACTTACCTGGGAGTCAATTCCATTGAACTGCATGGGATTTATTTCAGAGTATACATGCACTCATATTGCATGTATGCTCATATCGCCTTGAATGAATGAATGACAGACTGTATTTGGTGTTGATGTGTTACTGCAGTTGAACCTAGCATTTACCACTGTGTTTGAATACTGTCCACCTCGTTCACACGCTATGGTTTTGTTGAGTCATTTTCACTAGATTTATTTAGTAGGTCCATAAATGTCCATAAATGGCTTGGAGTTGTGTATGTGCAGGAGAAAGCCTTCTCTCATATTGGGTTCTCAAAGGGTATGATAATCGTCTTGGACAAGGGAATGGAAGAGAAGGTGCACACTGTGGTAGTCTCAGAACGTGGAGTTTCTAGACTGGATTTCAGGCTCCAGCATTCTTTGGAGAGCTAGACCAATATTTTTAGGCATGGGAGTGATACAATTCTGGTTATTGGTGCTCTGCAATTGCATCACCTTCCTTTACATAAGGTCAGATGAGTTGTGAAAGCGGACTTTAAAGGTTGTCTCCCATTTTGCAAACCAGAAAACCAGGGCTTTTCAAACTGGGATGTCGCGACGCCCCAGCCTGTGGGCCCTGGCCTCTGCCCCCATAAGGGGCGGGGGCAGCCTGGAGGGAGGGAGGAGGCAGTGGCGCGATCCCCAGGATCGCGCTGCTCAGGGGGTTACAGGGGCTTGGGAGTACTTACCCAAGCCTCCTGCAGCCTCCCCAGGGTGCGGGGAGCCCGGTGCAAACCTTTGTTAGGGCTCCCCACAGCAGTGAAAGTGGAGCGATCGCGCTCCACTTCCGCTTTAGCAGAGGCAAGACGCGATCGCTCCACTTTTACATTCACTGCTGCAGGGAGCTCTTGGGTAAGTCCTGCAGCCCCCTGAGCGGCACGATCCTGGGGATTGCGCCACTGCCTTCCACCCACCCCTGCTGCCTCCCACCCGCCCCCGCAAGAACTTACAGTGGCTCAAACTCTCCTGGAGAGTTTGAAAACCATTGCATTAAACATTACAAAAAAATGCTGGAGGCTGACAGCTAGTAGAAGATATTGCCAGATGCAGATGCACCCTTTCCATGTTCCGTAAAAGAAAACTGGTGCAAATCTAATTCATGAATTGCATGCTAAGATCAGTGATGTGTCCCTTAGCTTTTCTTATCAGGACCCACATGAGACATGCCCTCAAAGTAACTTTTTTACTGTCTTGAGACTTCCATTGAAAACCATGAAATGGGATTTGGGAGCCAGAGTCTTAAACCTGATATGCAGCCGTATTTTGACGTATGCATTGTTGAAATACTCAGGTTTAGTTGTGCTTGATGAAGATGGTTGCATATTTTCTGCTCGGTTCTCTTGAGTTAACAAAATGGTTATTCTAGCTTAAAAGGAAAAAAATGACAGCTGTTCTTGGGGAAATTTATATTTTGCTCTACGATTCATTTCCTCTGCTGTTCCATTAGCAAAAGTGCTTCTTGCCAGTTGTGGGTGTAATTAGTTACTGTACTTCAATCCATGCTTTTATTTCAATAAAGACTCCTAGCAAGAGCCCATCTCTTCCCAGTCCCTTCGAAATCATTTTTTTTCCTTGTGAAAATTGTCAGAACTGCTGTAGACATTCACAAGATATGTTTTACTGCTTCTGGAAACGTGGGCACAGAGAAACAAAAGAAAGGAAGGGAGTTCAGTACATGGAAACCAGAGCTGTGGTAGGCCCTACAGCTGTGTGACCTTGATATCACCAAAGGATCCTTTAAGAGCCCATGTGCTGTGCTGGGAAGCTGAGGAAGTGGTCCCAGCCACAGGGGAAGGGGGTGCTACAGTAATATTCTTGTTTGGCCAGGTCTTTTGGGACAGAGTCTGCAGCGGAAAGGCAATTTTGGGCTTGAGATTCTGAGTCAGCTGAGCTTTTACTGGCTGGCCACTCTTCCAATGAGCCCAATGACTGCCCAATCACTATTTCAAAATATCGAAATCCTGTCCCTTTTTAACCCAGCTGCCTTTCTTCATTGGAACAACCTGTGCAAACCATTCGGCTTGCCAGGTCTTGTTGGTTTGCTTTTTTTAAACCTGTGAATGTGCCTCTGACATGTGGGAACTAAGACCAGACATGACTTGTGGAGGGGTTTGAGGCTTGTTTATTGGCTTTTCCTGTCACAGGAAGTAGCTAAGGAGAAAAAAAAAGCAAAGAAAGCAAATTATTTCTTGCATATCTCACTCTGTGGAAGTGTCAAGGGCTAGGTTGGTTTCTTTCTTGTCCAACTTGTACGAGTTCTTCAGCTGGTGCCTCTAAAGCAATGCATGAGACGGGTGGGCTTTAGAGAAGCAAAGAGATGTTCATTTCCTCCCTGAAGGGGGCTGCGGGCCGTCTAGAGTGCCCTTCAGGAGCATAAAAGCTCACAATATCCATTGTTAATAAAGAAAAGTATGCACCAATTCAGGATTGTGACCAGGTCAGTGTGTAATTGAATGCCACAGAAATGCTATGCAAGTGCGCTGCTCTGAAAAGAGATCCTGTTTTGATTTTTCTGTGTACAACGAAAGCAAAATAAAAGGCTATATTTTAAAACAATAAAAATGGACAAGCATGGTACCTGGGCAGTTGCTTGCACCATTGAGACAGCTGACGTCTTTCAGACACATACTTGAATGGGGCTTTGAAACAAAGGAGCAGTGCTCTTGTAATTGGACATGATTAACCCTGTAATCATATGGAGGCTTGCCTTGAACTCTGAAATCTGAGGTTCTCTCTGTGGGCACAGAGAACTGGTTTTAGGAAGAGAAAGTAAATGACACTGTTTTTTGTGCTGACATTTAAAAAAATGGGCGCCCAGTTAATTGGAGTTGACAATAAGCAAATGCTCTTGCTGGAAGCAGATGCCAGCATGCAGATTGTGGAGAGGTGCCAGCTTTTGCCGCCTCTTCTGTAGCAGTTTTGATGAGAAGGAAACTTAGGTGTCTGTTCCTTCACTGTGGATTCAGAATAGTTGGATTCTAAAAGGTAAATAACGATCGGAACCTGGAACAATCAAGGCAGATAGTGTTCAGTTTAATTGAGGTCGGTACATCTTTTAACATATGTCTTCCAGAGTACTGATGGACATTGAACTGGTGTGTATATTTATGTTTTTAAACCATCCTTTCTGCTGTGTCACCATAACAGGAGATAGTCTCTATTTCCAAACATAATGAAAAAGGAAATTATTAAAACTGTTCTTCCTTAAGACTGAGGGGTAATCCATGTGTGTCAAATTGCATGGGAAGAAAATTGTTGTTTTCTTCAGAACTTTCAAAAGGACATGTTGTTATTGTTAAGAATATTTGTATAGCACTTTTCAAAAAAAAAAAGTTCAAAAAGCAGTTTACAGAGCAAATCAAATAACTAAATGTTTCCCTGTCCCCAAAGTGCTCACAATCTAAAAAATGCAGACCACCACTAGCAAATAGCTCCCAGAAAGATGCTGTGCTGGGGTTAAAAGGGACAGGAACTCTCCCCCTGCCAAATATAAGAGGAGCACCAATTCTAAAAGGGCCCTTTGCCCTGTCATGACAGACTAACCATATATAAATTTGAACGGATCATTGAATGTGTGCAGTTAATAGTCAAAAATTAATTAAACAGCAGTCTTGACAACCCCACAGGCTACATGAAGCTTTGGTGATCTAGTGGTTGTATCTGTTTTTAACCCATTTATTTCATTTTTAATATGTTGGAGATTCATGTTTCTGATCTGATATCTTGCTGCTCAAAATGTTGTATGTGTTATGAATATGAGTCTCCATATTTAAATGTTTACAGCCTGTATTTCATTATGGTGTAATGCAATCCAGCATGGTTTGTTGACCACATATATTAAATGCATTTTCTAGCTAAGTGTTCCTCTTCCACGATTACTCAGAATTAATAAGTGTAATTGACTGTAAAAGAAAAAGGATTTTTTTTAAATTTCTTAGGGTGTGCATGACAGTTACTTTTTGCACTTTTTAATGGACACCCTTGGTTGCAATAGACTTCTTTTTCTGTTAGCCCAAATAGGCTTGGATTCTCCACTTTAGCTGGATTATATATAGCAGCTAAATCTCTCTCTATATAGCAGTGACTCTATATATCGTATTGGCAACCTTCAGTCTCGAAAGACTATGGTATCGCGCTCTGAAAGGTGGTTCTGGCACAGCGTCTAGTGTGGCTGAAAAGGCCAATCCGGGAGTGACAATCCGAGCAGTGACTCTATATATAGTTTGCACAATGTACTGAACCACTATTTTAAGGGCAAAAAAGACTGTAAAAATTACCAAATGACTGGGACTTTGGTCCTACATGGTAGTAGACACAGAGATTTTTTTTAAAGGCTTTGAATTAGTGCACAAATTTGCTGGATTCATTCCCACTTGCCTCAGTAGATAAACCATAGTGTTGCACCAGTGTTGACATGATAATTATGATCATGGAGGAGGAGGGATAGCAAGATAACCTTTTGAGATGGATAAACTTGTACTGTCTTTTTTTCTTTTTTTTTAATCTCAGAGTCCCATCTCCTTGATGTGTGGGATAGACATGTCCTAGGATCAGTCTGCACTGAACAGGAACTGGCATGAGCAAGGTGAGAAAAACAGATCTTTCTTTCTTTGGTTGGCTGGACTGGATCAAAGGAGAGAATAGAATTCTTTTGCTTTGGGTTGTGAACAAACGAGAAAAGGAATGAATATTTGGGAGAGATAAAAGAGAAAATATTTTCAGCGCCTGTTGGTCAGTGGGGTGGTGATTGGGTTTTATCAGTAAGATTCAAAATTGATCCCTGCTGATCAGACCAGGGTCTGTTGCACCCAACATTCTATCTGTAGCTTCTCAGGTGCTTCTGGAACCCCACAAGTAAGGCATAAAAGTGACACTTTTCCCTGTGCGGTGCACACTTTGGGAACCCCTGCTTTATGTCATTAGTATTGTTTGGCAAATGGATGAATCGCAGTTCCTCAGATCCAGTGACCGCTGCTAGCTTAAGAGAGTGAACTGTGGCAACCGCTTGTATCTTGAGATGGTGCAAGTTGCTTGAGAGGGCAATGAGTGCCACGGGAGCCCTTGCATGTTTGAATCGGTTCATGGTTGGTTTTAGCTGTTGAGGAACACTGGCCCAATCTTTGCCATCAGAGGTTCTGGGTTGTAACGACCCTGAGAATAATACAGCACTGTCAGTGAAGGTCAGGATTTCTCATCAGTTCACGGTGCTGTTTTAGGTCAAGAGCTTTAATTGCCGACCAGCAGACGAATGGTCTCTTTGTTAAACCAGTCTGAGAAAACCAGAACATGCAGATGAAATTATGGATGTATCCCGTGAACTGTGGATGGAAAAAAGAGCAGAAAAAAACCCACTGTGTGTGGTTCCACCCCACCGCACTGCAGAGCGAACTGATAAATTACAGTCTACTGCAATCAAGCAGTAGGCAAAACATGAAGAGCTTATTTCATAAGGCACCCTACTTAGACACTTTGAGTATGGGAACAAATATCTCATTCTCTTGTTGCAGGCTTTTTTCAGCTTATGACTTCAGCTTTTCCCCTTTACTGTCAAGAGTATGTATGTCCCTTTTCAAATGAACAACTTCTGGAGACCAGACTTCACAACAACTTAATGCAATGCCTCTTGTGGTCATCATAATGTTCATAAAAACATATTAGTGCATGCAAGCTTTTGAGTTACACAGGATTTTTCTCAGGCTGGTTCTTAAGAGAGAGAAAAAAAGATTGTTTCTGAGTGAGGGCATGGTGTGAAAAAACCCTTGTCTCTAGCTTGTGTCAGTCTCCAATGAGCCTCTGGCCCTCTGGAGACTTGCTGGAGCCTGTGCTGGCCCGACACAACTGCTCTCAGCTTGTTCAACATCTCACGTGAGCTGTGGGATGAGGGCCCCCCCAATGCTTGCTTTTTCATGTCTGTGATGCAGGAGTAGTGAAGGAAAGGCTGGTCTTGCTTTGTGCAGGGCCTACTTGAGCTATTGCAAGACCTTCATTCATTCACATAAGCTCCATCTCTAATATATTCATTTGTGTAAATTTATGTAAATTTATTCAAATTTGAAATGTAAACTAATTCTTTTTTTCCCCTGGCCCGCGTCACAGTGTCAGGGAGATGATGTGGCCCTGCTGCCAAAAAGTTTGGACACATCTGGTGTAGATCATAATTGTGCCTTCTTTCTGTACAAGATATTTTATTCTCAATGCAGGGAAAGAGCAGCAATGAAAGCTGTCTCTCTGGAAATATCGTGCAAACTGAGTTCCTTTTTTTCTGAACTTGTCAGTTGTCTTTCTTCCCACAGCAGAAATAAACGGGGACTTTTTGCTTTGTCATTTTATTTTAAGCCCACTGCAAACTTCCTGGAATTTCCGACACACATTTTAACACCAAGAGTGTAGTTTGATGCTTGCTCACATTGGCTATTTCCTTTTATTTGTCTTGGTGAAGGTGGAAAAAAGTGATAACTGACTGAACTGTGGTTTGTTGCCTGCCTCTCCCCGCTTAGAACATACCTACCATTGAACAGCAAAGGCTGGTTTGACCGTGGATGGTCAGAGCTACTCCTTAGTTTGCAAAACCATATTTACTATCAGCCATAGCTGATTGATGCCTGTCCAGCTATAGCTTCTGAGATATTCACATTTTATGTAATCTGAGATTGGGTCTGCATTTGTGATATGATCTCTCTGATGCAAAGTATTAATTCTAACTTTCAGAACAATGACTTCAGAAGAGATCATTTGGCCTGTCCCAATGAAGGCTATTGGAGCACAGAACCTGCTGACCATGCCTGGAGGTGTCACCAAGTCTGGGTACTTGCACAAAAAGGGCGGCACTCAGTTTCAACTCTTGAAGTGTGAGTCGGGAAGAGAGAATTCTAATGTTAAGGATAGCCTCAAATGCTTTGATTTTGAGCTGCGACAAAATGAGTGCTTGTGTTTGCATTGAGGATTATGCTATTACTTGGTCAAAGGGACTACACTTGGGTTGCAGTCCCAAAGAGATTGAACACAGTGGGTCTTACTTGTGAACATACATGCACAGGATTGCTCTCTTACATCTGTTGTCATGTCTTATCTCACTAGTTGGTTCTTTTGCGATTTTACTACACAATCAATTTTTAGTGTAGCATTTGGTACTTATAATCCATGCATCTTGAGATGGTACTTCTGTTGTAACCTTATAGAGATATCTGAATATGGGATGCTCTATTTTGACCGGGGGAAATGGTATTCATCCATTGCTGTGTGTCTCATTTGTAAGAGTCTGGTGGAGACTTAATGCTCCCTTTGTGCAAACTATGGTTTCCAAATGGAAAATTAGCATCAGGGCCATGTCTTCCTCACTCCTTTCCTTTTCTTCCGGCACAAATCCTTTGATTGCCTTATTATTATTATTATTATTATTATTATTATTATTATTATTATTATTATTATTATTATTATTATTAATTTATACCCAGCCTTTTTGCCCAACAGGCACACAAGGCGGCTTACAAACACTTTAAAAATACATTAAAAACAATCATTAAAAACAATTTACAATAATTAAAAAAATCTAAAAACATCATTATTAACTACATCTGGGCTGATGTTAACAGATTACCCCTTTGAAACCAGGATTTCAAGCCTTGACTTCAGATCTTTTAGTTAAAATTGGAACCTTGTTGGCATTACTCATGGCTTAGAAATGAAACTTACCTATGATTGAGATTGACAACATAAGGAATTCAGGGAATGCAAGAAGGGCAGGGAGCAGGTATTTCTTCCTGAGGTGGACTCTTGATTTGCACATCATGCTTACATCTGTGTTGGCCCCATTTAAGCTACTACAGATCACCCACATGCTCTGAAGTCCTCAGGATGGGGAATTGGAGGGGATTCTCGTATCCCTTAGTGTTAGTTTAATGCATTTGGAAATTTTATATCTCTGTAGTTCTTCTCCTTAGCCAGAGTTCTTTGGTGTTAACATGGATCAAATTTATCATATTGTTTTTCTCTTCTTTACCTTCATTTGGTTTTGTTTCAGGGCCACTAAGGTTTGTGATTATCCACAAAGGCTGTATTTACTACTTTAAGAGTAGTACATCTGCATCTCCCCAGGGTGCCTTTTCATTAAATGGCTACAACAGGTGAGTGATGCAATAGGATGATAACCATATTTTCAAAATATTTATTGCTACACAATAGAAGTTGTTTCATCTACTTCCAGTCTTCGTGTGTATTTTTACCTGGTTTATTGTGTGTATATATAGTGGACCTTCCTTATCCACAGCTCGGCAACTATGGATTTCAGTATCTGCGCATGCCGAGCCCGCAGTTGGAAGGCCTCAGTGGACCTCCTGAACATCACTTCGGGTTCATGCCAATGGCTTCTGGTCATGTCTGAAAATGTTTTGAGGTGTAGGGAGGCTGCAGCCTCAGGACACCTTCAGGGCATGACCAGAAGGCACTTCCAGTCTCATCTGGGAGGTCCTCTGAGGCCCTCCTGCCAATAATTTAATTATCCACATACTTTGATATCTGCAAAGGGTCCTAGGATGGATCCCCTGCTGATAGTGAGAGTCCACTGTAGTCATAAGAACATAAGAATAGCCCCACTGGATCAGGCCGTAGGCCCATCTAGTCCAGCTTCCTGTATCTCACAGTGGCCCACCAAATGCCCCAGGGAGCACACCAGATAACAAGAGACCTGCAAGGCTTCCTGGGAATTGTAGTTAAGAACATAAGAACAGCCCCACTGGATCAGGCCATAGGGCCATCTAGTCCAGCTTCCTGTATCTCATAGTGGCCCACCAAAGGCCCCAGGTAACAAGAGACCTGCAAGGCTTCCTGGGAATTGTAGTTAAGAACATAAGAACAGCTCCACTGGATCAGGCCGTAGGCCCATCTAGTCCAGCTTCCTGTATCTCACAGTGGCCCACCAAAGGCCCCAGGTAACAAGAGACCTGCAAGGCTTCCTGGGAATTGTAGTTAAGAACATAAGAACAGCCCCACTGGATCAGACCATAGGCCCATCTAGTCCAGCTTCCTGTATCTCACAGCGGCCCACCAAATGCCCTTATGTTCACTGTAGTCATTCAGCTCAGCTGTGACCCAAGCCAAAGGGCTGCTTGAGGTGGGGCAGAAATGCTGCTACAAGCCACACTACCCCCTCAGATAAAGGAGGGGGAGGAGAGGGTGCCCCCTTTGTTTCCTTTTGAAACAATGTCCTTAGGGCTGGTGGAGGGGAAGGTGCTGTGGCTTCCACCATCCACACCTCTTCCCTGCATCTGCCGGCTCAGCTACAGCTGAGTGAGCAGGGAAAGGTGAGAAAAGATGTCTCACTCCTTACCTCCCCTTGGTGCTATTTCTTTGCTCAACCTCCCACAGTGCTTTTTCTGGAGAATGAATTCTTCCTGCAGCCAAGTGGGCAAAGAGATAAGGAGGAGGTGACAGCAGGACCTTCACCCTCGGGCACTATGAGCGGGTGGAGGATCGAAGCATCAATTGGAGGGTCTCCACTGGTGGTGGGCTGGAGGAGGAGGGCTTTCCTCAGTTCCCCACCGCACTCCAAAGCACTTGATGTGGTGTTTTGGGGTTTCATAATCTGTGGGCCAACCATGATTTAGCTGCCTTTAACCAATTAAGTGCGATTGTTTGGTTTAAACATTTTGGCTTCTGGCTTCATCAGTGACCTAACTGCATAAATTGCCTAAAAGCATGCCTGTGTTTAAATTATTTTCTCACTTTCTCAGGGTTATGAGAGCAGTAGAGGAAACAACATCAAACAATGTGTTTCCTTTCAAGTTGGTTCACATTAGCAAGAAACATAGGACCTGGTTTTTTTCCGCCTCTTCGGAAGATGAAAGGAAGGTAAAATGCATTTATGATCCAAGTGATGTATTTAAATCAATGCGCTTTTTTTTTTAAAGGAAATAGAGGGATTAGGCCACATTAACATCACACCTGGCATTATCAAGTTGATTAAGAGCTGATTAATATCTTGCTCTGAGTGGAATGAGTGAAATTAATCCTCTGCGTCACAGCTATTGAAAGAAGGTGGCAGTCTTCATTCTTCTGACCAATCAGAAAGGCAGCCGTCGATTAGTTTTATCATTTGCAGTTTTCGTTCTTCTCTCCTTTTCTTCTTGGCTGATATACTGCTTTCCCTGCTCCTCCTTTGTTGCAGGGTGGCTTGGGGAGGGACAGAGAAGTGACAGTGTCCCCTGTAAGGGGTCCGTGATGGGGTGTGGACCCCTTCTGTAGCTGTGTAGTGTTGCAATGGGGTCACAGTGCCACTTCTGGATGTTTGACAATGATGTCATTGCCAAGCTCCATGCCGTGCAATCACATGGCCATGCACTTGAAAGGGAATAGAGGAGATAAGATTGTGAAGGGGCTGGATGAGGAATAGGATTTGGCCCACGTTGATGGTATATACAGTGGGCCCATGGTATCTGAGGAGGGATCCATTGCAGGACCCCCCCCCCAGATACTGAATTCTGTGGTTAATGAAATCCACCGGGGGGGGGGTGCCAGCAAACTGAAGTGTCTTCAGAGGCAGCTTCCCCTCACCTCAGAAGACCTCCTGGACATGACTGAAAGGCGCTTCCCTCACATATTGAGAAAGGAAGTGGAAGGAGTCTATTTCTAGAAGGTCCTTGTGAAGACAAAATGAGCACAAGGCAGCACCACGGGATTCCTGTTGGGTGGGGGTGTTTTTGGAGTTTGTAAAGACTGTGTTTACCAGGGTTAATGCAACCACTGTGCATGTCGAATAATACACACACACAGTGTGAAAATTGTATCGTCAGCATACATGTCATTTTTTTGTACAGTGAACAGATACTGAAATGGACATAATTAAGCCGCAAACATGCTAATATCATCTGCTCTTTGACAGTTTTGCAGCACCCACTCAATTCCTGACAGAGACACTAAGTAAAACGTGAAGTCCCGGATGAGAAATTTATGGCAGGAAGTGGAGGAACAAGGCTTAAAAAAAAAAAGAGAAGGAAGTGGGAAGTGTTTCATACAGAAAATATGATATGCGGGGCCAAGGAATTGTCATCCAAGACTGATAGTGCCAAAAGTGTGTTGGGTGCTGCACAGGTCACAGAAATACAGAGCCCCTGCCCAGAGGGCTTAAAACAAGGCTACACTTTTAAGAATGCACTTGTAAAGCACAGCTGTGTCAGGATGAAAGGTCTTCACTTGATCTCTGCAAAGATTTTCACAGGCCAAAGAAAGTGCAGCAGGTTTTTTTTCTCCTGAATTCAGCATTCTAAAATAGATTGTGGTGCTTGGATGCCACTGAAGGCTTCGTACCCTGAACTTTTTATGTTAATTAACTATTATGTTAATTTTAACATATTTCCACAGTAGAGAATTTTACACTTGAAATGACTTCTGTTTGTAAATCTTGGAAGTATCAAATTAGATCACATGGAAGTAACAAAGGAAGTATCAGATTAGATCACATGGCACAGCATAACATGGTATAGCATCACTCATGAAATTATTAGACAACAATACCTTAGACCAGTGGTCCCCAAACTGTGCACCATGGAGCCGTCAGGTGCTGCAGCAAATTCAAAGGGTTGCCATGGGATGTCCCCAGTGGCCTCTTCTTCTGGATCTCCCATGCGTTGCCCTCTTGGATCGTGCAGGATGTCACATGATTTTTGCAGAATCTCACAAGAATTGTGCAAGGTCTCACACGATTCAAGATGGCAGTGTCCAGGAAAAGTGGGAAGAAGAGGCCACTGCAAAAGAAGGGTGCCCTGACCCCAGTAAGTTTGAAACCGTTGCCTTAGATCAGGGGTGCCCAAACCCCAGCCCTGGGGCCACATGCGGCCCTCAAGGCCTCCATCAAATCTCCGGAGGGCCAGAGACTCAATGGAGACTGGGGCCTCCCTGAGGGCCGCATTGAGAGGCCTCGAGGGCCGCAAGTGGCCCCAGGGACAGGGTTTGGGCACCCCTGCCTTAGATGGTCAGGGTGGGTGTGTATAACTCAATTTTGAGAAATATCTGATCTAAAATATATGTTGCTTGCTACATGCAAAAATAAGCCTCATGAAATAACAGTATGATTGTTGTCTTCCAGGGCTGGATGGCTTCACTTAGGGGAGAAATTGATCACTACCATGAGAAGAAGGAGACAGTTACAGACTTAAGGTCTGTATTGGGTAGCACTGATATCATGTTGTTCATCATTCCTATTAAGCAGTTCTTTGTAGAAGTACTTCCTGCTTCTTGAAACTTGTGAAAATTTGCACAGGCCTACAAAATTGAGGGTCAGAAAAGTTTTTCCCAAACTTTATGGTGGTTTGATATGGATTTGGGGTGCCGATTCAAAAAATGGCATCCGTTTTGCCCTATCACATCTAGTTTTGGAGACACGGCATAGCCTCATTAGTGAATAGTTCAAGAAGCTTCCTCATGAGGAAGCCATGGTGTAGGCTTCCTCATGAGGAAGCTGCTTGAACCATTCACTAAAGAGGCTATGCCGTGTCTCCAAAACTAGACGTGATAGGGTAAAACGGATGCCATTTTTGGAATCAGCACCACAAATATACACAGGAATTGGTGTAACATTTAAGGAAGCAAAATGTGTGTTGGCCTGTGTAATTTTACATATGCATATTTTTGAGGCAATTGCAATAGTACACAATGAAAAAAGAACCACTTTTCCCTCTACTTCTAGTGACTCTGGTTCCGATGTTGACAGTTTCTACGGCTCATTAGAACGGCCTATTAACATAAAGTATTCTCAGCATTCAACAGAAAATTCAGGTGAGACTGTTTTGAAATTCCCCCTCACTAGAGGAGAAGTGTCTTGAAAGCTTTTCTTCAGTGGAACACTCTGTGCCTATTGACTCTCAAGGTCAGCACAAAATGAGAAGTGTTGAGAAATGCAGTGACATCAGTAGCTTGTTTCACCCCATAGTTGGAATAAAACCTTAACTCATTAAACATATTATGGCAGGAACATTATGTGGATTGAATCACGGAACAAACAATGCCAAGACACTCCAGAATTCTCTGGGAGGAACCAGCACTGGTGTTCACTTTTCTATAGTTTAGCTTCCATTTACATTTTGCAGTTTCTATATTTAGCTTCCATTTACGTATTTGCAGGGGATCCATTCTAAGGCCCCTCCGGATACTGAGTTCTGCGGCTGAAGGGCTTCAGAGGACTCCTGGACATAACTGGAAGTTGCCAGTGCAAAGTGCCTTCGGATCATGTCTAGGAGGTCCTCTGAAGCCCTCCAGTCACAAGCTCGGCATTTGTGGATACTGAAATCCGTGAATTCTGAGCCTCTGAATAAGGAGGGCCAGCTGTACTTTCACTTCATTGATAATCAAGGAGATGATCTGCTACACAATTATCTCCGTCAAGATCGGGGCAATGTCTTGAAATCTGGGACGTTCCTCTTTTGCAAAATGACAAGAGACAAGCATGCTGCAGGGACTCCCTCCCAGAGGAGAGTGCTTCCTCCTCTAGCCAGTCTGCTTTCTGCCTCTTTGTAAACATGAGAGCTTGAGCTCCCTCAAACCGTCACTTCAAGAACACACATCCAGCAGGTCCCCAGATAACCTCTCCCACCATCGCTCCAAAATATTTTCTGCTGCCTTCTTTTTCCAGCCTTCCCCCATCGCTGCATTGCATTGCAAGGAAGAGGGCTCTGCTCTGTTCCCTCTGGCAAGCAGAAGGATTGGAGTATTGAATTACATGTATGGATCTTTGGATAAGGAATTTAATTTTTATTCAATTTTTATTCCTTATTCAAATGAGAGCTTAGGTTAGTAAGTACCCACCTCTCCCAAACCCTCTGCACTTGTGAGGCTCCAAATAGAGGCAGAGTCTTCCATCCTGAGCATTTCCTTACTCAAGCTGACATTTGAATAAGAAAAGAAACAGTGGAAATTATAATAAGTTCCATGCATGTGGTTCAAGCTTGGGCCTCTTTCTCCAAACCTTTGCCTGCCAGAAGACTGGAGAGGAAATTCCATTTCTTTCCCAATTTGCAGTTTGGAGAGTTGGGGGGGGGGGGATGAACATGACTCCTCCAAACTGCAACCTGAGCTTCTGGGAATCTATCAGTTCCAGAGATAGTTGCCCCCTGGTTAACATAACTGTGGAAGACTGTGCAACCATTGCTGCGAGCCTCCCTCTAGTGTAGAAGACCCTTTTGCTAAGCCTCAAACCTTCTCTCTAGATGGCTCAGCTGCAGGTACATCTTGGAGATACAGGATCCTCTTGTGAATAATGCAAGAATCCTTGTGGCCCTCAGGCTCCATGTGTGCATGGAGAAGTCAGATCCACATGTCAGATCCTCCATGTGGGCATGGAGAAGTCAGATCCACGTAAGGACCATGTTCAAAGCCTAGTTACCTTAGAGGCTAAGGCAGTGGTTCCCAAACTTACCTGAGTCATGATGCTCACAGCCTCTTCTTCCCAGCTGAGTTGGGCACCACCATCTTGGATCTCATGAAATCTTGTGAGATTCAAGATGACGATGCCCAAATCCTACAAGATTTGGGTGCTGTCGTCTTGGAACTTGCAAGATTTTGCGAGATCCAAGATGGTGGTGCCTGGGAGAACAGGTAGGGGGTGTCCGGGTACACCCTGTGGTGACCTTGAGAGTGTGCTACAACACCCTGAAGCAAGGTTGTCCAAACATTTTGGCAGGAGGGCCACATCAACTCTCTGACACTGGGTTGGGGTTTATTATCCTACCTCCCTTTTTAAATTATAAAATTAAAAAAGAATTGATTTAAATTTCAAATTTGAATAAATTTACATAAATTTACATATATTAGATATGGAACTTATATGAATGAATGAAGGTCTTGCAGTAGCTCAAGGCCTATAAAAGGCCTTGCACAAAGGAAGGCCAACCTTTCCTTTGCTGCCACTGCTGAATCACAGACGTGAAACAGCAAGTAGTGGGGGGAGCCCTCATCCCACAACTCAGGTGAGAGGTTGAACAGTCATCCTCACACTGAGAGTGGTTACCTTGGGCCAGCGTAGGCTCCAGCACGTCTCCAGAGGGCCAGAGGCTCATTGGAGACTGGGGGCTCCCCATGGGCTGGATTGGGAGGGCCGCAAGTGGCCCCTGGGCCGGGGTTTGGGCACCCGTGTCCTAAAGCATCGCAACACACACTCTGGAAACCCACTTTGAATGTCCACTAGGCAGATAAAGCAGGATATAAAGTTGTAAATAAATAAAATAAACCCCTGGGCTAAGGTCATAGAAAAGAAAGAAAACTGGAGCTAGTCCGAGAGCCTGTTGGAAGTGAGTTCAGATAGTGAACTCAGATAGTTGAGCCACTCCTTCTCTTCACTCAGATGCTTTTCCACCATTTAGAGGCACTGTATAAGGTGGCAGCTTACACTGTGATGAAGTGTGCAAGAATAGAGGTGAAGGGGAGAGCACCTAGACACAGCCGGTCCAAAAATGAAGCGTTGATGACAATGACCAAAACTATTTTCTTCTGAAAAGTCTTCTGTCTGCTTCAGCCCTTCTGGCTGGTTCCAGCTATCAGGGCATACCTCGGAGTTCCTTTTGTGTAGCAGAGCTTTCCGTGGCTTTGTCATTCTTCTCCTTTTCCTGGAATTGGCTGCTTGTTCTGAGGCTCTGCTCTTCCCCTGCAGTCCAGCAACAAGAGTACATATGGGAGGATGTGGCTTGTGTCACAGCCAGCCATGTTACTGGGCCAACTGTGCTCCAAAGCTGCTCCTGTTCCATATAGCCACTGGTGGCTATTCCAGCTCATCCAGCTGAGACATTAATTCATTAAAACTTATTTTCAGATTATGATCAGGATGAAGATGAAGATTACCTTCAGCCAGATAACGGAGACTGTATAAAATGTGAAGGTATGTGGAACTGGAATTTTCATAGATAATAAATCAGTTGTGACAGAGTTGCATAAGGTATTTGAATGTGCAGTGCAGAAATTAGACTGGATATGGTGGTGCAAAAGCTGATAAAGATTTGTGATAGTAGTATCTTATTTTTGGGGAGGGGGGTGGAAGTAGGAGCCTTGCTTGATTAATAAAAAGAGCAATAAATGAAAAGACTTGCATCTCCTTAGCGCACAACATGATGGCAGTTTGCCTTGTTTAGGTCAAGGTCATGTTACTGGTAAAGACGTGCACAATTTGATTTCATTATGCAGCTGTCTGCACACCTGAGACCCAGCTTCATCTTCCCATTCTTTTTTGGGTACCCCAACCCTAACTAAATCACTGTGTGGCAATGTAGCAGCACCAGTGAGGCTTCCCCTGTGTGTCGCAGGGGATTTTTGGCCACTGAAGGCCTCCTCTGGGTAAGAGAACATTAGTTCTGTTACCTAGGGATAACCCCCAGCAGCTGTTATGGGTCAACGTGGACCTGTGCCAACTTGATCGCTGGCCCAAGTCCGAGTTGATCCGGGAAGGCAGATCAGGCCCAGGAAGGGAGTTACAATTTGGCATGCACTGCTGCCTCTGAATCTGTCCCTGTCCCAGACCTGAACTGCCTTCCCCCCATCTCCATCACTGCTGCCCACCTCATTTCACCCCTTGCGCTGCCTTACCTGCTCTGGCATGTCTTTGGCCATCTGCTGGCACTTTGCGACTACCATAAAGCAGCCTCCACCTGCACAACGTGCATTGGACCAGCACATGGGCCAGTTATGATTGGGTCATAAGTGTTTTATCTGATACATCTGAGAAACTATGTTCTGGACTGAAATGATTCTGGAGTTGGATGTAACCTAGCGCTGCTGATCAAGAGCCAGTTCCAAAAAGTTGGTTGGCTTCTTAAAGGAAGAACCTACAGAAGCGAATGCTTGTGCCGAATGTAGTATTGCAGTGGTTCTCATACATTTAGCACCAGGACCCGCTTTTAAAAATGAGAATCTGTCAGGGCCCACCGGAAGTGATGTCATGACTGGAAGTGACATCATCAAGCAGGAACATTTTTAACAATCCTGGGCTGCAATCCTACCCACACTTACCCAGAAGTAAGTCCCATTGACTACCATTGTTAAAACAATATACATAGCAGCTTGTTAAATTGCAGGTCTGTAACATTTCCCCAAATGCAGTCACATACTACGGTAGCATCAAGTCTAATATATTAAAAATAAAATATTGAAATGAATGGGGACCCACCTGAAATTGGCTCGCGACCCACCTAGTGGGTCCCGACCCACAGTTTGAGAAACACTGGAGTATTGCATGTGCACAGGTACGTCTACATAGTACCAGCTTCTCAAGTTAACACCCCAGACACTATAAGCACCAACCTTGTATGATTTCTTGCTCCAGTATTTGCTGTGGCTGTCCCCTTGGAGTTGCAACTCCTGCACTACCTCCTTTTGCGTCCTGGATTTAAAAGGGAGAGGGAAATGGAGCAAGAGCAAGTGTGGAAGAGACATGCACCAAAATCAAGGGGACATGGTACCTAAATAACAGCAAATAAGCTTCAAACACTTGGTCAAATCACCTGTGAAGACACAGATATTCAAACTCTCTTTTTTCTTCTTCTTCTTATTGCTCAGATCAGATGGTCCTTCCACCTGAATATCCACCACCTCCTGTTCCACCAGTGGGAAAATTTTCTTATTCAGAGACAAAAGTGCACTCTTTCACTGCCAGGGGTGGTATAGCTGTGCTTCCTCCAACGCCGCCCCTGAAAAAACCCTTCCCTGAGAGTAGGCCTGAAGTGTTCTCAAATATGCGAGAAAAGGTCTCTTTTCACCATCGAGTGGAGTATAATGTGAAACCCCAATCAGTATGTCGACAGCTAAATCAACCAGGACCACCACTGCCTCCAACTCCTCCGGTCAAAAAACCCGCAAGCCTCACAAAGACTGGATCGGGTATCTGCCTGACACTACCCCATATCTCACCTCCTACTGAAGAGAGGGGGAGCTTTAAAGAGTTAAAACTTTCTGCACAAGTCCCACCTCCATTATCAAGTAACAAGCCCAAATCATTTCAGTGTGCCGAGAGACTAGTGAATGCCAAAGTACCCAGAGAGACTATCAAGCCTGGACTATCAACCCCAAAAGTACCACCTAAACCTCAAGTGCCTGGCAGCAAACCTCCTGTGCCTGCATGCAAGCTAGAGGCTTTACCTCCATGGTAAGCTGGAAAACAGAATTGCTTGCATGATGTGGGTTTCATTTTCAGACTTGTGGATTGCAATGGTAACTCAGTGAAGTGGAGGGAGTGAATTTTCTCTTCCCTTACACTTGAGGCCCAGAATTGGCTGTTGTCCACTGGAATCTTGCAGATAACTTGCAAAAGTTATTGGCCTACAGATATCACTTGTAGTCTGTTTACAGACTTGAGGAAAGTCCAATTAAAAAAGCTATTATGGGATTATAAACTTTTTAAAAAAAGAAAAATCATAAGGATTACCTTCATGTATCATTTTAGAGAAGCACAAAAGGACATAATGTACAGAAAAAGCACGGCCATAGTTCTGTTGGTTGGAAGCCATTCCTTTTATGTACTATAAGTGACCAACAATGAAACAAAACATTATCTAGTTAGTACCAACAATTAGTACAGATTTGAAGGGCACATCTCTCCATCCAGGTCTTAGTTTCCAGTTGTTTTGCAACTGTAACTTTGATTGAGTGCCGACATGATGCCCCAAGTGGAAAATTCCGTACCTGATTTCATGTGACACGTTGCACAAAATTAATATATTGGATGGAATTGTATAGGCTATGTCTATAAGGTGTATGTGAAATACACCTTAAACGAATTTCGTGTTTGGACTTGGGCCCTATCCCCAAGGTATCTCATTACTTATATGCAAGTATTCCAAAATATGGAAAAATGTGATATCCAAAATTGTTCTGGACCCAAGCACTTCGGATCAGGGATGCCCAACTTATACAAACATGCTGAGATGGCGCAAAAGCAACTCTGTGTTATATAGGATTTGGTTACCTGGATGCTTATTGTGTGCTTCTCAATAGGAAGATCAATATGGTAGACATCAGCTTGCTCACTGTTGCCAGTCTGACACTGCAGGTGAAGGGGATTGTTGGGTGCATGTGTATGCTGCACCCTTGATTCATGTGGATCAGCTATGAAGCCCAACAGGTCTATCTAGCCCTCTGCATGAACTGGGTTGGCATCCTAGGATGCTCCCCAAAGTCCAAGTGCATGACGGATTCCAGGATGGATGCAGAGATGTCAGTGTGGAACATGCTCTCTAACAGCAGGAAGTCTGAAAAATAACTAGCTTAAATTAACTGTTAAGGCAACAATGTTTAAAATTCTCATGTTCAAATCTACTTCTATAATCCTTTAAGAATGTGATGTATTCTTCATAATTTCAGCTCAGGTTCTGTTTTTGCAAGGAGATCCCCTCCAGATGGACAGAGTTTTCGAGGTGCCTCGTTTGAGAAACCAGCATTGCCTTTACCAGCGAATGTAATTGAAGAAGACTCTGATGAGGACTATGAAAAAGTAAGGCAGTGATACCTTCACGTAGACATGTGTATCTTGTGGGCTTGTACCAGAATCCTGACATACCTGGCCCTTGAAACTGATGGGCCAGTTGTATCCGGACACCGTGCTGACACTTGTACAATGACTGCTGTATCCTAAGTCCAATTTGTGTGTTTGTTTCAGGCGGCTGCCCTCTTCCAAAGGGGCTGTCTTTCTACCCTTGATCTGCCCTGCTCAAAAAGGCATACCTTCTGTGTGTGAGCTGAATGAGGGGACGTGACCCCTGGGTGTGGGGATTCTGAGCAGTTGTTTTTGCCCCTTTGCTGCTGATGCCACAGTAGCTCCTGTAGCATGTGGGTCCATGTTGCTTTGGAGTGTTTCCCCATGGCTTGAGTTGGTGTTTGTTGCTACATTGCTCATTCCCACTGCCTAGCGGTGGGGGGGCGCTGTCCTTAGCATTGGCCCCACTCCTGCTCTTTTCACCCCGGTGGCACTTCTCTGGTTATCAGTGTTGGGACTGATTGCATGCTGTAATTGGCTTTGGGTACATCACACTTATGTTGTGCTGATGGCATGGTAACAGCACACTGTTCCCTGGAAGCTGGGGGTATTACCAGGAATGGTCGCCACTAGCAACTGTTACCCTGCACATGGCCAATCTTGTCTGATCTTGGAAGCTAAGCAGGGTTGGGCCTGGTTAGTACTTGGATGGGAGACCGCCTGGGAATACTGGGTGCTGTAGGCTTATACCATAGTCTTTCGAGACTGAAGGTTGCCAACCAGCATTGCTTTGCAGGCTTGGTCTACAGCCCTTCTTGTGTAAATACCTGTGTGCCGTCAGCTTGTATTGCCAGGACAAGCTTAGAATATATATGACAGATTGCACCAGTGTCCATACGCCATTGGCATGTGGTCTAAATATGATTGGGTTGTTAAAGATTGGAACATGGTGGAAAATGTGCTGTGACAGCCCTCTCTCAGTGCCCTGAAGTGTACGTTCCTGTGAGTGTCCCTGGCTTCGGTTATGCCATTAAGTGTTGTCACTCGTGCTGTGCAGGCGATCATAAGATAACGGAATCACTCTTGCTACGTGTGGAATCATTGCACTGTTTTTCTTCTCTTGCTTTGACACATTCATTTTTTTTTCCATGCAGGTTGAATTGCCTAATTCAATATTTGTCAATACTTCTGAATCCCTTGAAGTTGAAAGGTAAATTATGTTTCCAATGCAAACCTCTTGCCCAGAGTGTTGGTAGTTCCTAGAACAATGGCTGCCAACCACCAAGTCCTTGCGGTGCTGTAATGGGAAGCTGGCTACTTCGTGGTAGTAGCAGCGATTTCCAGGTTTGCGCCACCTAAGTAAAAAAGGGAGTTTTGGACTTACCTGTCCGTGCTGGTGGCGCAAATCCAGAAGTGCTGTCATCACCAGGTCACCACTCTCCTTAAGGGGGAATATGTTGCTGCCGGGGGGGGGGGGGTCACAACCTCCAGTTTGGGAAACACTGTCCTAGAGAGAGCTGCAAATATGAGTTAGAAACATGGATAGGAAGTGAGTAAAGAGTCATGGACTCTTCGCTCACAACAGGAGAGGAAACTGAACGCTTTCCACATGCACTGCCTCTGACGCATCCTCAGCATCACCTGGCAGGACAAAGTTCCTAACAACACAGTCCTGGAACATGCTGGAATCCCTAGCATGTATGCACTGCTGAAACAGAGACGCCTGCGTTGGCTCGGTCATGTTGTGAGAATGGATGATGGCCGGATCCCAAAGGATCTCCTCTATGGAGAACTCGTGCAAGGAAAGCGTCCTACAGGTAGACCACAGCTGCGATACAAGGACATCTGCAAGAGGGATCTGAAGGCCTTAGGAGTGGACCTCAACAGGTGGGAAACCCTGGCCTCTGAGTGGCCCGCTTGGAGGCAGGCTGTGCAACATGGCCTTTCCCAGTTTGAAGAGACACTTGGCCAACAATCTGAGGCTAAGAGGCAAAGAAGGTAGGCCCATAGCCAGGGAGACAGACCAGGGACAGACTACACTTGCTCCCGTTGTGGAAGGGATTGTCACTCCCGAATTGGCCTTTTCAGCCACACTAGACGGTGTTCCAAAACCACCTTTCAGAGCGCGATACCATAGTCTCTCGAGACTGAAGGTTGCCAACATAAAGACTGAAATGGGGGATAAAGGGCTTGCCAACAGTCTGGGAACTAGGTAAACGCTGAACTGAGTACTAAATAGATTATTACAATAAGAGTGCTAAGAGTTTGGGGAACATAATTTTGTGAGAAATTATGCCCAGTTTAGTCTGACCTTGTTCTTGTAAAGTTCTGTGTAAAGTTCTGTGGTTCTCAAATTGAATGAGCTTCTGTTTCCTCAATCGAGTCTTGGGCTGCTCGCAAGACTTCAAACCAGGGGTGGGCAAATATTTTGGCAGGAGGGCCACATCATCTCTCTGACACTGTCAGGAGCTGGGAAAAAGAAAAAAATTACATTTCCAATTTGAATAAGGCTGCAATCACACTTTCCTGAGAGTAAGCCCCATTGAACAAAATAGGACTTACTTCTGAATAGACCTGGTTAGGATTGTTCCCTAAATTTACTAAATGAATACATTAGAAAGAGAACTTATATAAATGAATGAATTTATTGAGCTTATTTATAATACACTATAATACAGGCATGTAGAACCATGAACTGTTTGCCGCACACCTCTTGCGCAGTGAAAACATACAAACCAAGCCAGAAACACATGGAGACATAAGTTGTTCAGAGGCGATGGGGGAGTTAAACTATTGCCCAGGGGAAAGCAGAAAACACATGGAGATTATAAAAGGCCTTGTTCTAACTCGACGCATAGCTTGTGTCTGGCGGTCGTGACCGGCAATCATGGGCTAGTGTGGGCTCCCACAGGCCAGAGGCTCATTGGAGACTGGGGGCTCCCTGCAGGCTGAATTGGGGGACCCCGAGGGCCGCAAATTGCCCCCGGGCTGGGTTTTGCCCACCTCTGCTTTAAACAGTTAAAAATAAGTGCAAATATTGAGAAGTCAATATAGTCATCTGGGTAGTCCCCAATTTAAGGATGCCCTGAATTACAGACATCCGTCCGGCTTTGTACTTTATGCCTGCATGCCAGCACTGTTCCAACTTACATCAGGTTCAACTTCTGAACAGACATCCAGAACAGAACCAGGATGTGAGTCGGGGACTATCAGTAATTGCCATCTTTCAGATTTTGATTCTTGGCATTTTGCAAGTGACCATTCTCGATTTTCACACCACTTTAGGATGTTCAAGTCTGAAAATCCGACAGGACCTCCAAAAAATGGATTATTCTGTATTAGGAACTCATCAACAAAAGTAGGAAAGGTAATAGCATCTATTTTAAAGATTTTATAAATGAAATGGAATGCTGCTCTTACTGTGGGGTGCCACTGACTGCCTATGTCTGGCAGGTTGGATTCTTAGAAAAGGGGAATTTCCTGCAGTCTGGTTTGTGTGCATGTTAATCTGTAGCTGCTTACCCAAAGAGTTTTTGATGAGGATATTCATTCCCAAGATAAAATGGTGGGTCCAGCCAACAGTTTAAAAAGTGTTTTGCAACCATTCAAACCTTACAGTAGCCTGGCAAGTTGTGTTTTTGCATTGTTTCTCCAAATGAACTGTTGTGGTTTATCTCATTAGAACAAAGACAGTACATGTGTGTGTATGGACCCTGAAAAGAGACTGTATTGAAATGCATTAGATGTACTTTCATTGGATGGGATTTCATTTTGTTTTTAAACTATTTATTTACTTACAAACGTCCTGCTTTATCTCCCTGATGGGTATTCACAGTAGCTTACAAATATCATAAAATAACATTAAAATCTCCTAAAAAAATAAACAATAAGACAACCTTAAAATATCTCATTTAAAGTCAAGAACAAGGAAAAACACACACACAAAACCAGCTGCTGCCCCTCCCATAGGCAATGGCATCTGTAAAAGGGCCATCTCTGATGACTGGAGAGGATAAGCCAGATTATATAGAGCTTGAGGCTTTACTTATTTTTGCTGTTTACTTGCCCTTTAACCCATTGGAACTGGGGTGTTTATAGAGAATGTATGATTGCTATCATGTAAGCAAATATCTTCCAGTTTAGCCCTGTCTAGTCAAGTGGTCTGTCTCCAGACTGAAGGCCCAAACCTATCCAACTTTCCAGCACCGGTGCAACCACAATGCAGCCCCAAGATAAGGGAACAAATGTTCCCATACCTTGAGGAGTTGTCTGTGAGTGCCTCCCCAAGGATACAGTGTATGCCCCATTGGCACGGCTGCACCAGCACTGGAAAATTGGATAGGACTGGGCTCCGAGTCATCTTATCCTGTTAATGACTTGAAAGCACTTGAAAAAGTGAGCTGAAGCCCTCACCCCTGTGCTATGGCGGGTCTGACTTTAAGTACGCTTGGTAGGGTAGGAAAAGCTGTAGTGTTTGGAGCTAGATTCCATGTACTTTGCCCATTGAATTAACTGGATAGGGTTATTCTGGCAGAGCTTGGTTTATAGATAAGTAGCACTTTTTCTTCTGCATGAACATAAGAACAGCCCTGCTGGATCAAACCAAAATCCTATCCCACTTCCTGCATCTCACAGTGGCCCACTAGATGCCTCTGGGAGCACACAAAACAACAAGTGACCTGCATCCTGGTGCCAATACCTGAATTCTGGTGCCTCGTGCAAGTGGTGCTTTTCATTTTGTTTCAAACGAATTGACTAGATTAGAAGGATATTTCAGGCATGGCTTGTAAAATGTTCATTCTCTCCAGCATTTAATACTGACCTTTTTTTTTCTTTTCCTTTATCAAGGTGTTAGTTGTATGGGATGGATCCACTCAGAAAGTGAGAAACTACAGAATCTTTCAACAGGTAAGTAAATGCCTGTTGTCAACGCAACATGCCACTTACTTTTAAACTACTCTGCCCCACAAAGTCTCAAAGACTTGGATCTGCAGTTTGGCTTGATTATTTGGATTTATATTTTGGTATATATGAAAGGGAGAGTTATAGAACTCTCATCTGAAGATTGATGAAACTTAGAATTGTTAACATTCTGGGATGTACTTACAACAACATATGGAACTAACAGGTTCTATGTCAACTTTACTATATGTTTAAGTGAGTTTTTCTCTTGTCATGGGAAGTTTTTTGGGTGGTCAGTGACTTCAAATGTTCATTTTAATCTTGCAACAGGACTCAAAGTTTTACCTGGAGGCAGATGTCCCGTTTATGGACCTTAAAAGTCTGGTTGAGCACTATGCTTGTCATGTTTTGCCAAGCCACAACAATCTGAAGCTCCAATTTCCTTATGGTTATTGTGGACCAAGGTGACACAGCCTGATATTGGAACATTTGGTGCATATTGGATTGTAGGATACAAGATTTTCTTTCCTGAAAACTACTTGTGAATATCCACGTTGGCTTTGATTTTGTTTTTCCTGTACTTTCTGATCAAAAAAATCTGGACCCATTTCATCTTATTCTCCTATAGACTATATGGTTTCACTGAATGATTTATCTGGTTCCCTTTGTTTTGTTTTTGGATTGGATTGCTGGATTCCACGTAATAAATAGGCCACGTCAGAAGAGGACTGATAACAGTTTTGATGTCATGCTGTGGCCCTTGAGCATTCAGCAAAACTGCTGCTACATATTCTTTTCACATAGGAGTATGATGTTGCATGAATTTCAATGGGCAAACGAAACTGACAGAACTGCTAAGAGAGAATTTCTAACAGCAAAGAGCTTATGACTATTCAGTATTTATTTATTTTTTCTGGTTGGTTGGTTGCTGAGTTGGCACTAGTGTTTGACAGAATATTGTAAGCTATAAATATAAAAAATGCATAACATGTTTCACATAGGATAAAGTTGGTTGGTTTTATGTTGTCTGTTGTAACATGTTGGGATGGTCTTCAAAGAGCAGAAAGCGAGAATGAATTGGGGGGTGTGTTTTGCTTTTTCCCATCTCTGCCAAATACATCAGTTTAAGAAATTATTAACCAGATGATTAAAGTATAAATTCAAGTTATTAATTGAATAGCTGCATGTTTTTAAAAAAGTTGCTGAATTTAATTTAAAAAATGTCCTATATTTCACAATCGTTCTGTTATAAGACTTATAATGATTTATTGTGACTTATGTAAAATATGAACCTCACTGAACTAGGTTTATACAAAGAATTATCAAACTGAGATTTGTATTAAAACTTTTATGATAATTTCATGTGTTATCTGGTGCAGTATTCAAGTCATCCGTTGATTCACAATATCTTGCATTATATATTTCTTGAAACTCTACTCCCAAAGAGAGATATCTTGGAGATGAGCTTCTTCTAAGAAAGCTATCACAATACTATGACAAAGACGACTTCATGTTAAGTGCAGAATAAGATGTTTCAAGTGGTATAATTCACTTCTCTGAAATGGGATTATCTTGTGATAGATTGCACTCCAGCCTTCCTTTAGTCCCCCATCAGATATACAGTTGTTCTGTGGGAAAACACATCCATGTGTGAGTCATCATATCCATGAGTTTCCAATCACAAAGGGATTTGTGACCACAGGTTCATTGCAATCCAGGGGTTTCTTCATGGCAAAAGCCATGTGGCACTACCTTCCCCTGGCACTACCAATCACCCTTCAACAGACTTCATCAGCCTGCATGTATCCCAGCTTGCTAGCCGAAAAGGGTGGTGGTAGCTTCCCCCTGAGTGTTCGCACTTCTGAGGGCAGTAAATGTTCTGGTCCTGCCAGTCACAGAAGGATTTACATGCTTTTTGTTTCCTGTGCCAGTGTTCATGGAAGGCTGATTTGTTCATGCTGGAGCAATTCTCCAGCCAGTCATTGAGCAGGCATAGAATTGTGCCCCCAAACAGTTGCTCAAGCAGCTACACTCAGTAAAACAGATCTCAATTCTAAATGTAATTTGGTATGTGTATACCTTTTTCCTGGCAGTAAGCCCCATTGAAGAGTGACAGTGGCACTCAGCGCCGAGAATGGTGAGCTGAAAGCCTGAGCTGACTTAACTTGCAGTTAGTTCCTTTTCCAATTTCTTGCTTGCAAGTCCCGATATCCTTTTTGAGATGTCATGTGATGACCAGAACTGGCTATAATACTCCATAAGTGACCTTACCATCAATTTGTATAAAGGCATTATAATAATATTGGCTAATTTTATTTTATTTTATTTTTTCAATCCTCTTTTTTAATGATCCCCAACAGATACCTTTGCTTACAGTTCTGCATGCAAAAAAGAATATCACTGTTGTTCATTTTCTCAGGGTAGATAAACAAATTAAGGGTTACCCAAATGTAAAAATTAGGTTATTTTGTGTGATAGGAAATCACCATGTATGGATGCATGCTATGAGAGGTACTAAACAGAGGGTCTCTTCTCGCCCCACAAAGTCATGCTACACTGTTTTCAAAGTTTGTTCTGCCCCTTTTGACAGCTCTTGCGGATCAATGAAATTCCCTGACACTATAGCTTCATGAGTTCCAAAGGGAATCAGCTGTATCTGTCTGAGGCTCTAGGAGAGTTCTGGCTGGTTCTGCATTATCTCAACCTGCAATGATGTATTGCACAGGACTGATGATGTCATTTAACCCTTTCTTCTTTCTCAAACAAGACACAATCAGGCTGCCTGCAAATATCCAAAACTGCTGTTTGGTGGGAAGTAGACCATACCTAAAGGGGCGCTTTGAATCCCTGAACAACACAACAGTCCTTTTGTAAGGGTAAATGATAGATAAAGCACCCCTTCTCTCCCTGTCTAACTCCCAGGCAGCTCTGCAGCCCTGTGAGAAGGTGTGAACGGAACCAGTCCAGTCCTTTCAGAGATGGGGTTCAAGTGCGAGTGTGGGAACAATGCCTTGGTGAGAGAACAAGCTTTGCAAAGGAGATGAAAAAGAGCTCTGGACACAATCAGCAGTGGAAGCTACACTGACAAGCTCAAAGTATTGCCCAGACTGTGACCTACCGAAAGCACAATGGTGGTGGTGAGTGATGCAATGGGAAATGGAGGGGGGCAGTCTCCGGTCAGGAAATGCAGCTTCTGAAAGCAAAAGTTACTGGCCAGACTCAAAAAAGGTTACAAAATTTGTAAGTGGAAAAGTGGTGCAGTGCCCTCCTCCTTGCACTTCTCATTCTGCAAGAAAAGAGTGCCAACCATAGGAGAAGTTAGGTGATAGGCTCATGCTGGAGGCTTCTTACTCTCCAGGTGCCTCACAAGTGAACACATACTTAGGACAGGCCCTAGGAGCTGCATGGTCCAATTGTAATCATCTTTTGCAGGACCCCAAGTCCGCAGCCAAGTTCTGTAGAATCTTAGAGATAGAAATAAAATTTATTACAGAGTTTATGGTAGAATGGAAAACAATCGAAAGGGGCACTTTAAAAGTGCATGGATCTAAGCACATTTAAATATAAGATGTCATATGCGTAAGCCTACAAGTAAACAAAAAGTGTAAGTTACTTTTGAAAAGTAATACTTATAAAACCACTTGTTTTACGATGAAATGATTTAGTAAAAATATTGATTTTATTTTTACCCTAGAGAGGGGCTTCCCCTAATGGCAGAGCCCAGTTGGGAATAACTGGCCCAATTGGCTTAGCCAGCCCTGCACACACTCTTCCTCTCCCTGCCATGGATGATCCCAGTCATACAGCTCTTTACTCAAGACTTTTCCAGCGAGCCCTGGCTCAGTGAAATTGCACCAATGCAGACACAACCTACAAGAGGCCCCAGGTTCAATTCCTGGCCATGGACTCCCATGAGAAAGGGCTGGGAAGGGATATAAGCCGGCATGGAGCTTGTGCTGTACAGTTGACCAGCTGTTTGTGATAAGTGTCAAAGATAATGGCTTTGAGTGAAAACACCCATCTATAAATTATCTTTGGCAGGGTAGTCTTCCTCTTTGAGTACGCTTTCAAAAGAATTTCTACAGCAATTTAAGGTTGCAATGGGACAAGACTGCATTACTTTTTAAATTCCATCTCTTATGCATGAAGAAGCTGAGTCCCATGTTTTCACAGATGCAGGATTACTGGGGCAAAGTTACTGTGGTGTCATCTCTCTTTCATCCTAAATAAGAACATCCAGTTCTTATTGAAAATATTGGTTTTCTTTTAGTAATTTATTAAGTTAAATACAATGATGTTTGCTGAGATATTATTCCTGTTACAGGTATATCTATTTAAACAAGTACAACTTTTTAAAAAGCTTCATGGTGATGCGGGAGAATGTGGGAAGTCAATTCTATTAAGAACCTTAAAGTGCAATTCTATATGTTTACTGAGAAGTAAGATCCATTGTGTGTGTATAGCACTGCAGCCTTATGGTATGAAGGTGTTTTTTTTTTTTATGATATGCCCTAGCAGCAACTGTTACCCTGCACATCCCTGATCTTGGAAGCTAAGCAGGTTCACGCCTGGTTAGTACTTGGATGGGAGACCGCTTGGGAATACCGGGTGCTGTAGGCTTATACCATGGTCTTTTGAGACTGAAGGTTGCCAACCATTTTTTATGATTAATGCAAGTCAGTTCCAAAAGGGGAGTTGCTGGGTTAGTATATTGCAGAAAAACCAGGAGGAAAACCAATGTGTAATTAATCTGTGGAACTCCTCACCACAGGATGTGGTGATGACGTCTATCCTAGATGCCTTTAAAAGGGGATTGGACAGATTTCTGGAAGAAAAGTTCGCCTTGGATTATAAGCCATGATGGGTATATGTAATCTCCTGGTTTTAGAAGTAGGGTGTCTCTGAATGTCAGATGCAAGGGAATGGAACCAGGATTCAAGTCTGCGGTTTGCTTGAGTGCTCCCTACAGCATCTGGTTGGCCCCTGTGAGATACAGGGAGTTGGACTAGGTGGGCCTTTGGCCTGATCCAGCAGGGCTCTTATGTTCTTATGAGTTTGTTTGTAAGCATTTCAAAATGCCAATGCAATTGTGAATATAGTCCTTTTTTGCTATATGGTAGGTTGATAGTATTGTCGATTAGGAGAGTAGCTTATGACAGCCTTGTAGTATAGTCAGGACGAGAGTCAGGGCTGGGGCCCCTACGCGAAGCCTCTAATAGGCACCTATCCTGCCTCTTGCTGGTGCATTGGGCACTGCTTGAGGGTTCAGGGGCCAGCTCCGCAGGGTGAGGCCTTCTGATGGGTACCCTGCCTGTCTAACCCTTGACTCCACCACCATCACCTCCACCTCTACCCCAGCATAGTTCGGTGCTATTAACTAATCTCCAGGTGTTTGGTGCGTGTTTTGTTTTAGTAAAAAGGAATTTGTTGTTGTTGTTGTTGTTGTTATAAAAAGGGAAATAGGTATGAACTGCAAGAGAGGAGATTCTGGTTGGACATCAGGAAGAAATTCTTGACAGCAAGGCAGCCATTTTCAACCACTGTGCCATGGCACATTGGTGTGCCGCAAGTGGTCCACAGGTGTGCCACAGGAATTTGGGGGAAGGTCATTTATTAGTAGAGCCAATGGGGGATGTGAGCCCCCTGCTGGCAGCATGGTGTGCCTTGTCAATTGTCAAAAATCTGAGGGTGTGCCTTGACAATTTTAGTGCCTTGTCAGTGTGCCATGAGATGAAAAAGGCTAAAAATCGCTGTGGTAATGGCAGTGTGGCAAAGGAACAGATTGAAGAGGGAGGTGATGGATTCTCCCTCAAAGGGGATCTTCAAGCAGAGCTTCAGCATGCACCTGCTGCAGATGCTCTAGTACAGGGGTGTCCAAAGTTTTTGGCAGGAGGGCCACATCATCTCTCTGACATTGTGTCAGGGGCCAGGGGAAAAAGAATTAATTTACATTTAAAATTTGAATAAATTTACATAAGTTTACATAAATTAATATACTAGAGGTGGAACTTATATGAATGAATGAAGGTCTTGCAATAGCTCAAGGCCTATAAAAGGCCTTGCACAAAGCAAGGCTGGCCTTTTCTTTGCTGCCACTACTGCATCACAGACGTGAAACAGCAAGCAGGGAAGGAAGCCCTCATCCCACAGCTCACGCAAGAGATCAAACAGTCGCCCTCATGCTGAGAGCAGTTGCGTTGGGCCAGTGCGGGCTCCAACAAATCTCTGGAGGGCCAGAGGTTCATTGGAGACTGGGGGCTCCCTGAGGGCCACATTGAGAGACCTTGAGGGCACCCCTGGTGTTTGGGACGGGGTTTGGGCACCCCTGCTCTAGTACAGTGGTTCTTACACATTTAGCACCGGGACCCACTTTTTAGAATGAGAATCTGTCAGGACCCACCGGAAGTGATGTCATGACCGGAAGTTACATCATCAAGCAGGAAAATTTTTAACAATCCTAGGCTGCAATCCTCCTCACGCTTACCCAGGAGTAAGTCCCATTTGTGTTTTTTTGCCTGTTTTTTTTTAAAAACAGGCCCATTTTTTAAAAAGTCCCATTTGTTTTTTTTCCTGTAGTTGTTAAAAGAATATACATAGTAGCATGTTAAAAGTACAGGTCTGAAGCATTTCCCCAAATGCAGTTACATACTATGGGAGCATCAAGTCTAATATATTAAAAATAAAATATTGAATGGGGACCCACCTGAAATTGGCTCGTGACGCACCTAGTGGGTCCCGACCCACAGTTTGAAAAACACTGCTCTAGTATTTCCTGCCAGAGGTGGGTGTGTGGACTAGATGACCTTGTTGGTCCCTTCCAACTCTAAGATTCTGTGAAATGCAGATGGCACTCTGAAAATGGAGTGGGATAGGAAATGATTAACCCTTTCTCTGAAGGGTATTTTAGCAATCAAAACCTACCCCACACCAGCTGTCCCATGTATGAGGGGTTCCCTCATTTTTCCCCTACAGAAAGTAGCCAGTGGGATTGTATTGGTCAGGAAAAAAAAACAGCCTGCCGGAAAAGTGTTAATTACAGCTTTCTCCGCCCCATGCTACCCTCCCCCCATGCTACCCTGATCAACCATTGCTCCGTTTTTGTTTTGTTCTGATTGTAAAACAGGGCTTGAAAGGACTGTGCTGCAGATTGCTTCCCTCTTCTTGGCATCTTCTACCAGCTGGGTGCTGAAGCAGTACAGTATTTTCCATGTTCATCTGAGACTGTGAAAGTTCAGACTTGCCACTGGTGAGCAGGTGCAAGGCGAGACTGATAACTTCCATTGCAGCCTGGGTTGCACTAGTTGCAACTAAGCAAGGACTGTACTGCAAGTCCAACCACAGTACACTTATTTGGGGCAGGGGAGGTAGTGGGTAGGTGGGAGAGAAAAAGCACAGTGGGAAGGGTGGGACTGCGAAGTTGAGTGCCACAGCAGTCTTGCATGGGGGGTGATTCGAAGTTGAGTGCCACAGCAGTCTTGCATGGGGGGTGATTAACCCTTTCCCCTCCACACCATTTTTATAATAAAAAGTGGGGGGCCCACCTGTTTTCTCCCTTCCTATGGAAGGCCCCCCCCTTATTTCCCCCTGGGTGAGATAGCAGAGGGGGAGGCAATTTGCACTGCACAGCTGACCTGCAGGAAATGGTTTAATACCCTGTGTCTTACTGCTCCAATAAACAATTTCCTTTAAAACCAACCAACCAGTCCAGGCTACTGAAGACTGTGTAACAGCACTGACCCACCTGGCAGGGTTGTTGTAAGTTGCAACCTCCCTTGCAGCATTTAACAGTGAGCGGCCTACACTCCAGGGTTGTCATAAGCAACCATCTTCCAGCCACAGCTCTCACCCTGAGCTGAAATTTGAGGACAACAGCAATGATAACGTTTACCTTTTAGTCCTTAGAACTGCCCCCCCCCCATGTTTAAAGCAGAGAGCAACCCTTGCACTCATTTTTGAAGTGAAATACAACCTGGGTAAAAACAGCATGAAAGTTGCAACTACTTTTAAGTTTCTACTTGGTGCGGGTGTGTGTGTGTGGAGGGAGACACACTACAGAACAGCTGTTCTGCCTTCCTGGATTGTGGTTTCCTAGGGGTAGATGGCTTTTCTGTTGATAACAAAATAAAAAAACAAAGCACCACTTTTTTGCAGTGTAACAAAAACACAACAAAGCATCACATTTTTCCATTGTGACAAAAACACAAAACCCCACATTTTGCATTCACTGTAATAAAAACACAAAACCCCACATTTTGCATTGTAACAAAAACACTATATTTTGCATGGTAATAAGCACAAATTCCACATTTTACACTGTCATACAAACCACAGCAAGCCCCGTTTTGCATTGCAACAAAAAAACACATCAACGCACCCCATGTTGCACTCATTGTAAGCAAAGCACAACAAAGTACCACACTTTGCATTGTAGTAAAAACACAAAACTCCACATTTTGCATTGCTACGAAAACACACTAAAGCACCATATTTTGCATAGTAATAAAACTACACAACCGCACATTTTTGTACTGGAACAGAAACACAACAAAGAACCAGATTTTTGCATTGTAATAAAAACACAACACTATATTTTGCATAGTAATAAACACAGCAGCCCCCATTTTGCATTGCAACAAAAACACACCCCGAACACCATCTTTTGCATAGCAATAATACCACAAAACCCCACATTTTTGTAGTGTAACAAAAACAAAACAAAGCAGCACATTTTGCATTGTGACAAAAACACAAGACACATTTTGCATTCATAGTAATAAAAACTCACAACCCCACATTTTGCACCATAATAGAAACTATTGTACTGGGACCCCCAGTTTGTATTGCAGCGAAAACCCACCACAACACCCTGCTTCGCATTCATTGTAATAAAACCACAACACCCCCCATTTCTCCAACCCCAGCCCAAGATAGTGAGCAAGGAGCCTCTATATTGCGTGCGTGCGTGTGTGTATGTATGTATGTATGCAGTGCTTTTTTTGTAAATAAAAAGGTGCAGGAACTCACAACTTGTTAATCTTTTATTTATTTATTTATTTATTTATAAACCATTTTTTATTGGAGAAATAAAATATTTTTTATGTGCTTCCCCCCTAAAGATGAACTTACTTATGCGTAGACATGCATAGGATTGGGCTGTCAATCTCCACATCCCCTTCCCCCAGCTATTTTTTCTACACATGGGGAAAAATACTGTACAGATGCACTTGTAGCGTGTAGCATGTAGTGTGGCACTACTTCGAGGAGAGGAAGTGAATGGATTCCAGAAAATGGCTTACATGAGTTCCATGTAGTAAAATTACTCTAAGCAACTGTGGGAGTAAGAACAAAAACGGAATTCTTACACGAGAGGGGTCCTGAGGTGCACATAGAAACAGCTACGTTTGCAAACAAGCGATTAAATGTGGTTTAATTCAGGTATGAGAATACTCTGTGTCTTTGGGAAGGCGCTTGGCATGCAATTGTATGTTCTCTGCTGCCCTGAGCAGCTGCGGTGCATTGCTGGAGAGGAGCTGCAAACGCTGGCTGGCGGAGGGCATGCTTGTGGGGGAAGGATGAGGAGGATCTCTGGCAAGGCTGGACAGCACGTTGTACACACGTAGAATCCCTTTTCACCAGCCCTTAGCATGTGAAAATGGGTGCAGATATATATCTCTGCCAGGATTAAGAGCCCAATCCTAGGTATGTCTACTCTGAAGTAAGTCTTGTTCTAGTCAATGGAGCTTACTCCCAGGAAAGTGCCTAGGATTGCAGCCTAAGAGCCCAATCCTATGCATGTCTACTCAGAAGTCCACTTTAGTGAATGGGGCTTACTGTGAATAGGATGGCAGCCTCAGGGCCCAATCCTGTGCCTGTCTACTCAGAAGTCAGTCCCACTAGAGGCAGTGGGGCTTCCTCCCAGGAAAGTGTGGAGAGGACTGCAGCCACAGAGCCCTTCCTCTGCCTGTCTACTCAGGCTGCAAGGCTATGACACTTTCCCGGGAGTAAGCCCCATTGAACACAGTGGAACTTACTTCTGAGTAGACATGCTTGGGCTCTCAGGCTGCAAGGCTATGTACCCTTTCCCAGGAGCAAGCCCCATTGAGCACAATGAGACATACTTCTGAGTAGACACTCCTAGGCTCATGCTGCAGATTGGCACAGGGCTGCACCAGCCAGTTTCCTTCCCCTCCTCCTCCGCCAAGCCAGTTCCTGGGCGTTCTGTGGGTGCCGCAGCCCGTCCCCCCCCCCGCCCTCCAGCGGCTTGGAAGCTGCGCTGGGAAGCAGAGCGCAGGGGGAGGGGAGGCGAACTGGGTTCAGGTGAGAGCTTGGAGATGGGGGCAGGAGGAGGTCGTTGTGCAGTCAGGCAGGGGCCAGGCGCCCACCCACCCTGCAACCCCCAGCACCCATCCAGCGAATGCCTCTATTTTGCTCCCCCCTCCTGGAATGCCTCCAAAGGGGAGGGGCCCCTGCAAAAAGGTGCCGGAATTCCGTCCCCCCCTGTTCCATTAGAAAAAAAGCCCTGTATGTATGTATGTGTGAACCCCTGGGGGCTGCAGGATAAGAATAGGCCCTCAGTTTGGCTGTACTTGTCGTAAGAGGTGACTAAACAGCCATGGGGTAGATGGGACTCATTAGCCTAGGAAGGCAGCTCATTTGAGAGAAGGAAAACTCTGATCCCAACCTACACTGCCTTATGGGCCAAAGTGTGCAAACTGTTACCCTGCAGATGCCGGATCCCGGAAGCTAAGCAGGGTCAGGCCTGGTTAGTACTTGGATGGGATTCCGATTGGGAATACCTCTGCCTTTCCATTGGACCATTTGAGCGACGTGGAGGGATTTGCTGCATGAGAAACAGTCTATCCTCCATATATACTTTACCCAGACTTCGCGCACTGGAGAGGACACTGTTCCAGAACCACCATTCAGAGTGTGATATCATAGCCTTCTGAGACTGAAGGATGCCAATGAATGAATGAATGAATGAATGAGTGTGTGTGTGTGTGTGTGTGTGTGTGTGTGTGTGTGTGTGTGTGTGTGTGTGTATAAGAAGATAAGAACAGCCCCACTGGGTCAGGCCATAGGCCCATCTAGTCCAGCTTCCTGTATCTCACAGTGGCCACCAAATGCCCCAGGGAGCACACCAGATAACAAGAGACCTCATCCTGGTGCCTTCCCTTGCATCTGGCCTTCTGACATAGCCCATTTCTAAAATCAGGAGGTTGCACATAGGTCACGCCCATCAGCAGCCATTTGCCTTCCTGAGCTTTTGTAAACTCACCTGGGAAGGCCAGCCCCCTTTCAATCAGGAAGGAAGGAGGGGGGAGGAGCCAGCCAGGAGTATAAAGCTAGGCAGGCCATCGCGTGAGGCTCTCTGCAGACGCGTGTGGCCTCTGGGAACCCAGTGCCTCTGGGAACTAAGTGCCAGGTAAGGCACAAGAGTTTAGCATCTGGGCGAGTTCAGCAGCAGGGCGAGGAGGCCAGGGCCCCATACACTGCCCTTCCTCTTCCCTTGAGAAGAGGGCTGCTATCCAGTGTACAGTTTTCAAAAGGACCCCTAAATAAAACAACAACAACAACAACAAAAAAGCTGTGCAGTCAGACAGCCAGCAGCAGAGTGGGGGCTATCCAGTGTTCTGCATCGAGTGCCACATGTATGATTATATGCCTCTGGGCCATAAGTCATGGGTGTGTCCTCGGTGCAAGGAGCTCCAGGGTCTCAGGGAACGCGTCCGCTCCCTTGAAGCCTTGGTGGCCGACCTGGAGAAGCGCAGGCAGCCAGAGGAGGACCGTGGGGAGACTTCTGGGGACGATCAGGCTTCGTCCCAACCTCAGGCGTGCAGCTCCTCGGCTGCCCGGGTGGGAAGTCTCGGGACTGGAGGACGTCATCCTGGAGAGGAGGGAAACAATCCCCTAGGGGGGATCCCTTCTCCAGGGGATGGGCCCGTATCCGAGCGCACTCGGGATACTCCTCGGCAGGAGGGGGGTCGGGGGCTTCTTGTAGTGGGGGATTCGATTATTAGAAACATAGAGAGGGGGGTTTGCGACGGATGTGAGGACCGCATGGTGACTTGCCTGCCTGGTGCGAAGGTTGCGGACATCACTTCTCGTCTAGACAGGCTAGTAGACAGTGCTGGGGGAGAGGTAGCGGCTGTGGTGCATGTCGGCACCAACGACGTGGGCAAGTGTAGCTGGGAGGTCCTGGAGGCCAAATTTAGGCTTTTAGGCAGGAAGCTGAAAGCCAGGACCTCAAAGGTAGCGTTCTCTGAAGTGCTACCTGTTCCACGCGCAGGGCCAGCTAGGCAGGCGGAGATCAGGGGTCTCAATGCGTGGATGAGACGGTGGTGTAGGGAGGAGGGGTTTAGATTCGTTAGGCACTGGGGAACGTTTTGGGACAAGCGGGGCCTGTACAAGAGGGACGGGCTCCATTTGAACCAGAATGGAACCAGACTGCTGGCGCATAACATTAAAAAGGTGGCAGAGCAGCTTTTAAACTGATCCCTGGGGGAAGGCCGACAGGAGCCGAGGGGCATCCGGTTCGGGACTCCTCATCCCTATGGGATGAGGATGGGGAGGTTAGAGAACAACAAGACAAAGGCAGGGTAGGAGAAGAAATTGGGAAAGGTAGGGAGATGGGATGTGATAGACAGTTTGGCACAATGAGAGGATGCGGGGACAAAGGAGCGAATAAGCAGCCCATCCTGGGGCATTCCGTGTATAAATGCTTTTATGCGAATGCCCGAAGTCTACGAGCAAAGGTGGGAGAACTGGAATGTCTGGTGACAAGGGAAAATATTGACATAGTGGGCATAACGGAAACCTGGTGGAATGCGGAGAATCAGTGGGATACCGCAATCCCGGGCTATAAACTCTACAGGAGGGACAGGCAGGGGCGTGTTGGAGGTGGGGTGGCCCTTTATGTTAAGGAAGGGATAGAATCCAGCAAAGTAGAGATTGAAGGTGGGTCCGACTCCACTGTAGAATCTCTGTGGGTTAAATTACCAGGCTTGAGCAGCGATGTAATACTGGGGGTGTGCTATCGTCCTCCAGACCAGAAATCTGATGGGGACCTTGAAATGAGGAAACAGATCAGGGAGGTGACAAGGAAGGACAGGGTTGTAATCATGGGGGACTTCAATTATCCTCATATTGACTGGGTCAATTTGTGTTCTGGTCACGATAAGGAAACCGGATTTCTTGACGTGCTAAATGACTGTGGCTTAGATCAGCTAGTCACGGAGCCCACCAGAGGACAGGTGACTCTGGATTTAATTTTGTGCGGTACGCAGGACCTGGTTAGAGATGTAAACGTTACTGAGCCATTGGGGAACAGTGATCATGCTGCGATCCGTTTTGACGTGCACGTTGGGGGAAGAATACCAGGCAAATCTCTAACAAAAACCCTTGACTTCCGACGGGCAGACTTCCCTCAAATGAGGAGGCTGGTTAGAAGGAGGTTGAAAGGGAGGGTAAAAAGAGTCCAGTCTCTCCAGAGTGCATGGAGGCTGCTTAAAACAACAGTAATAGAGGCCCAGCAGAGGTGTATACCGCAAAGAAAGAAGGGTTCCACTAAATCCAGGAGAGTGCCCGCATGGCTAACCAGCCAAGTTAGAGAGGCTGTGAAGGGCAAGGAAGCTTCCTTCCGTAAATGGAAGTCTTGCCCTAATGAAGAGAATAAAAAGGAACATAAACTGTGGCAAAAGAAATGTAAGAAGGTGATAGGGGAGGCCAAGCGAGACTATGAGGAACGCATGGCCAGCAACATTAAGGGGAATAATAAAAGCTTCTTCAAATATGTTAGAAGCAGGAAACCCGCCAGAGAAGCGGTTGGCCCTCTGGATGGTGAGGGAGGGAAAGGGGAGATAAAAGGAGACTTAGAGATGGCAGAGAAATTAAATGAGTTCTTTGCATCTGTCTTCACGGCAGAAGACCTCGGGCAGATACCGCTGCCCGAACGGCCCCTCCTGACCGAGGAGTTAAGTCAGATAGAGGTTAAAAGAGAAGATGTTTCAGACCTCATTGATAAATTAAAGATCAATAAGTCACCGGGCCCTGATGGCATCCACCCAAGGGTTATTAAGGAATTGAAGAATGAAGTTGCAGATCTCTTGACTAAGGTATGCAACTTGTCCCTCAAAACGACCACGGTACCAGAAGATTGGAGGCTAGCAAATGTCACGCCTATTTTTAAAAAGGGAAAGAGGGGGGACCCGGGAAACTATAGGCCGGTCAGCCTAACATCTATACCGGGTAAGATGGTGGAATGCCTCATCAAAGATAGGATCTCAAAACACATAGACGAACAGGCCTTGCTGAGGGAGAGTCAGCATGGCTTCTGTAAGGGTAAGTCTTGCCTCACAAACCTTATAGAATTCTTTGAAAAGGTCAACAGGCATGTGGATGCGGGAGAACCCGTGGACATTATATATCTGGACTTTCAGAAGGCGTTTGACACGGTCCCTCACCAAAGGCTACTGAAAAAACTCCACAGTCAGGGAATTAGAGGACAGGTCCTCTCGTGGATTGAGAACTGGTTGGAGGCCAGGAAGCAGAGAGTGGGTGTCAATGGGCAATTTTCACAATGGAGAGAGGTGAAAAGCGGTGTGCCCCAAGGATCTGTCCTGGGACTGGTGCTTTTCAACCTCTTCATAAATGACCTGGAGACAGGGTTGAGCAGTGAAGTGGCAAAGTTTGCAGATGACACCAAACTTTTCCGAGTGGTAAAGACCAGAAGTGATTGTGAGGAGCTCCAGAAGGATCTCTCCAGACTGGCAGAATGGGCAGCAAAATGGCAGATGCGCTTCAATGTCAGTAAGTGTAAAGTCATGCACATTGGGGCAAAAAATCAAAACTTTAGATATAGGCTGATGGGTTCTGAGCTGTCTGTGACAGATCAGGAGAGAGATCTTGGGGTGGTGGTGGACAGGTCGATGAAAGTGTCGACCCAATGTGCGGCGGCAGTGAAGAAGGCCAATTCTATGCTTGGGATCATTAGGAAGGGTATTGAGAACAAAACGGTTAGTATTATAATGCCGTTGTACAAATCTATGGTAAGGCCACACCTGGAGTATTGTGTCCAGTTCTGGTCGCCGCATCTCAAAAAAGACATAGTGGAAATGGAAAAGGTGCAAAAGAGAGCAACTAAGATGATTACGGGGCTGGGGCACCTTCCTTATGAGGAAAGGCTACGGCGTTTGGGCCTCTTCAGCCTAGAAAAGAGACGCTTGAGGGGGGACATGATTGAGACATACAAAATTATGCAGGGGATGGACAGAGTGGATAGGGAGATGCTCTTTACACTCTCACATAATACCAGAACCAGGGGACATCCACTAAAATTGAGTGTTGGGCGGGTTAGGACAGACAAAAGAAAATATTTCTTTACTCAGCGCGTGGTCGGTCTGTGGAACTCCTTGCCACAGGATGTGGTGCTGGCGTCTAGCCTAGACGCCTTTAAAAGGGGATTGGACGAGTTTCTGGAGGAAAAATCCATTATGGGGTACAAGCCATGATGTGTATGCGCAACCTCCTGATTTTAGAAATGGGTTAAGTCAGAATGCCAGATGTAGGGGAGAGCACCAGGACGAGGTCTCTTGTTATCTGGTGTGCTCCCTGGGGCATTTGGTGGGCCGCTGTGAGATACAGGAAGCTGGACTAGATGGGCCTATGGCCTGATCCAGTGGGGCTGTTCTTATGTTCTTATGTTCTTATGTTCTTATCATGGCTTGTACCCCGTAATGGATTTTTCCTCCAGAAACTTGTCCAATCCCCTTTTAAAGGCGTCCAGGCCAGTTGCCATCACCACATCCTGTAGCAAAGAGTTCCACAGACCGACCACACACTGAGTAAAGAAATATTTTCTTTTGTCTGTCCTACCCTGTCCTGTCTGTTGTCCGCCCAACACTCAGTTTTAGTGGATGTCCCCTGGTTCTGGTGTTGTGTGAGAGTGTAAAGAGTGAGTGTGTGTGTGTACATATATATACATACACACATACATATACGTGCATCTAAATACATATGTCCCTCCAAGTGTGTCCTCGGAGGGGCAGCGCAGCCCTCCTGCACTGCGGCGCGACAGGCCTTCCCAGCCTCCCTTCCACCCCTGCAGTCCCGCTGCGGCGCGCGGGCTCGTGAGTCTGGGCGCTCGTGAGTCTGCGAGGCGCGCGCGCGGCGGCCAATGAGCGCCGCGCTTGGTGGCGGGGCGGGCCGCCCAATGGGGGCCGCGCTTGCTGGCCTGCGGACCCCTCGAAGCCGCACCCTGGCAGGGAGGTCGGTCGGCAGAGACGAGCTGCGGCGCCCTCCTGACGCTTCCCGAGCCGCCCGCGCGGCCCCTTCCTGCCTCTGCCGCCGGTGAGGAGCGGGGCGGAGGGGAGGAGCGGGGAGGGCCCCCCCTCGCTGGCTGGGCCCGAGCCGTGCAGGTCTACTCTGGAGCAAGCCCCGTTACAATCAGGGGGCTTACTCCCGGGTAAGTGCAGCCACTCCTGTCCACACTTACCCGGGAGTAAGCCCCGTTCACTGTAATGGGGCTTACTCCTGAGTAGACACGCATAGGCGGGGGCTCTTGGTCCCATTATAGACAGTGGGCCTCGCTCCTGGGTAAGTGTGCACAGGGTGGTAGCCTGAGAGCCCAACCCTATGCATGTCTACTCAGAAGTAAACCCTGTTATACTCAATGGGACTTAAACCCCAGGTAAGTGTGCACAGGGTGGCAGCCTCAGAGCCCAACCCTATGCATGTCTACTCAGAAGCAAGACTCATTCTACTCAGTGGGTCTTACTCCTGGGAAGGTACGTTCAGGATTTCAGCCTCAGAGCCCAATCCTAAGCATGCCTACTCAGAGGAAAGTCCCATTGTGTTCAGTGGTGCTTACTCCCAGGAAAGTATGCATAGGATTGCAGCCTTAGAGTCCAACCCTATGCATATCTACTCAGAAGTAAGAAGTCCCATTGTAATTATTGTGGCTTATTCCCCTGAAGGTATGTGCAGGATTTCAGCCTCAGAGCCCATGTCTACTCAGAAGTAACTCCCATTGTGTTCAGTGGGGCTTACTCCCAGGAACGTGCGCAGCCTGAGAGGGCTCCCCACCAGCCTGGTGAGGGAGGGAGAGAAGGAGGGCCTCTTCCTCCTTGGTCTTGCGACCCCTTTCTGCCCCACTTACTGGAGAGTCAGCCTGGCAGTGAGGCTTCCCCAGGGCTAGCCCCTGTGCCAGGTGTGTGCCTTGAATTGCAGGGCCCCAGGCTGCAATGAAATCATCTTACTAACAAGTGTGGGAACCAACCGCTGCCCTATAGGTGAAGGTGGGCCAGCTGGGGGCTGGGGTGTATTCATGTGTTTTGACAGGCTCACCACAGTTCCTTAAGTTGAGTCACCATCATTATGAGTTTTAAAAAGATGATATAAAATGGTGTCAGATGCCAGGTGGTCCCAGAAAATATCCAAGCAGCCTTCTTAAGTATGGTGTCTGTAATTACTTAGAATACGCTACTTAGATCAGTGGTTCCCAACCTTTAGGAGCTCGAGGATCACTGAGGCAGAAATTGGAATTGTCGTGGACCATATGTGGCTGTGCCTGGTCTGGTCTCTACCCTCTCTGCTGCTCCCCCCCCACTGTCAAAAAGGATGGACCACCCGCAGCCACAGCTGACCCTTCAGTGGCTGTGGGCAGTCTGTTTTCTGCTCTCTTTTGTGGTCCGTAGGACAGTGTTTCTCAAACTGTGGGTTGGGACCCACTAGGTGGGTCGCGAGCCAATTTCAGGTTGGTCCCCATTCATTTCAATATTTTATTTTTAATATATTAGACTTGATGCTACCATGATATGTGACTGCATTTGGGGAAATGCTACAGACCTGTACTTTTAACAAGATACTGTGTATATTCTTTTAACAATGATAGTCAATGGGACTTACTCCTGGGTAAGTGTGGGTAGCATTTCAGCCTAGGATTGTTAAAAATTTTCCTGTTTGATGATGTCACTTCTGGTCATGGCATCACTTCCAGTGGGCCCTGAAAGACTCATTCTAAAAAGTGGGTCCCGGTGCTAAATGTGTGAGAACCACTGCTGTGGGAGATTGCTTGCTTGGCTAGAAGACACTGGAAGTGATCAAAGGTGATTCTTTTTCCTGGAACCTCACAGACCACTTTTCAGGGTCTCGCGGACCAACTGTGGTCCATGGACCACAAGTTGGGAATCAGTGGCTTAGAGCCAGAGAGAAAATCATGTAACTGGAACATTCTTTTTGTAGAGTTGTAGTGAGTATGTTGTGTAAACTGATGATTAAGATAAGAATACAGTACTGTAGAAAGATAAAGCAACTGGCCAAATTAGTTGTGTGATTTGCTGTTTTGTGGTGTATTGATGGGAAGGGTATTTCTATTGCCTATTGCAGTGATTTTCAACCTTTTTCATCTCATGGCATACTGAAAAGGTACTAAAATTGTCAGGGAACACCATTAATCTTTTGATCATTGACAAGGCACACCATGGGGTGCTCACGTTCCCCCCAGTGACCCTACTAACAAATGACCCTCCCTCAAACTTCCAAGGCACACCTGCAGACCATTTGCAGCACACCAGTGTGCCACGGCACAGTGGTTGAAAATGGCTGGTCTATTGTGTACCTTATCTGCAGTACAAATGGAGCGTAAAATGATGCTGCTGTTATTTTCCACTTATGTAATAGAAAATGTTTTTCCAGACAAATGTATTTCCCGCTCTGATGTTTTAATACTTTGACCTTTTAAGTTTTCTTCATGACTGTGTTTCTTGTGCCTGGTGAACTGTAACTTCATAACCCCATTCTCAGAGACAGAATTTTAACTGCCTGAACTAGGATAGTGCCCACAGACTTCTTTGTGTTTATTTATATATGTTTTTTAAAAAATGATTTTGGTTTAAAGCTTGCCCTGTAAAAGGCAATGTATATAAATGTCTATAGTCTTTTTGTTTTTTTTGTACCACACAGCTATCTTGCAATAATTTGATTTGACAGCCAGCTTGATGTTTAGCAAGTGCTATTAAGACCTTTGTATCAGTTTTGCTAAAAGTATGCAACTGGAATTAATTATGTTTATGATCAAGTTATCAGACTCCTTTAACTTCTTGTTCATGTAAACTGTGTTCTCATCTTGCAGTTGCTTTTTAGTCTGTAATTAGTTCCTTAAAAATTAGGAAAAATTCCTGTGACTACATCTCACATAAAATCATTGTAAACTTTATACAATGAAGACAAGTCCAGCTAAGTTTTGCTCTGGTGAGCCTTGCATTGTCTTAGCTATATTACAAATTCTGGGGCTGTCATAGATTACCAACTTAATTCAGTGAGCACTTTGAAATCAAACTGCATTCTTTTATAGCAGGGGTGCCCAAACTCCGGCCCGGGGGCCACTGGGGCCCTCGGGGGCTCCCAATCAGGCCCTTGGGGAGCCCCCAGTCTCCAATGAGCCTCTGGTCCTCCAGAGACTTGCTGGAGCCCGTGCTGGCCCGACGCAACTACTCTCAGCAAGAGGACAACTGTTCAACCTCTCACCTGAGCTGAGGGACGAGGGCTCCCTCCACTACTTGCTGTTTCATGTCTGTGGTGCAGCAGTGGCAGTAAAGGAAAGGCTGGCCTTGCTTTGTGCAAGGCCTTTTATAGACCTTGAGCTACTGCTTGACTTTTATTCATTCATATAAATTCCATCTCTAATATATTCATTTATGTAAATTTATTCGAGCTTTAAATTGTAAATTAATTCTTTTTCCCCAGCCCCCGACATAGTGTCAGAGAGAAGATGTGGCCCACCTGCCAAAATGTTTGGATACCCCTGTTTTATAGAATCAGAATCTGAGGTTCAGTGGAAAAGATCCTGTCTTGACAGACCACGACATTAATCACATCATCCACTTTATTGTATGTAGAGGAATGACCTTAGAATGACCTTAGAATGGGAACCTCATCACAACTGGTATATTCAAGTACTATTGGGAGGGTCTCTATGAAGGCCAAAAAGTAGGATAAAAATCTTCTAAGCATATGTAGAAGCTCAGATCTTCATGGAACTGGCCTGGGAACAACCTTTAACAGGGTAGAAAAAAAATTACCTTTCCCACCATGAAGACTCTAGAAACTGTCTCTACTGTTTTCCAACACTTCATTCTATATTTGTTTGCAAAATTCCATCTCTACCTGAATGTGCTAATGATTACATGTGGCTGACCCCCTGCGGAAACAAAGTGTGGAAACTTTCATCATATGAGGCTGTTTGCAGATAAAGCTTAGGACAGATTTTAAAAAAAAATCCTGCAGCCACCCTGGTGAGTGGGGTAAATTTCAGTTTATCACTGAGCTGGACCAGTTTGTGGATTCTGCAGAGTGTAAAAAGGTCTGAATTAAGGTTCCTTCAGATTTTGTTTTCAGGCTGCTATTTGACTAGTAATGGTCCTCAAAGCAACTTACAATAATTAATGAAAAGTATTTATTACAAAAAGCCATACAAAATGAGTAAAAGTCCTTTCTGCCATAATGTTCTTATATTACCACACCTTCAGATGTTCCAAGGTGTTCTGCTCCCTAAATAATAATTGATGCAGTATGCAGCAGGTGTGAATAAGGCAAATTCTATGCTAGGGATCAGAAATAAAACTGCTAATATTATAGTGCTCCTACACTAATCTGTGATGTTGCTGCACCTGGAATGCAGTTCTGGTCGCCGCATTTCAAAATTGATCTTCTAGAGTTGGTAAAGGTACAGAAAAGGGCAACTGGAATTATCAGGAGGCTGGTCATTTTCCTTCCGAGAAAAGGCTGTAGTATTTTGCAACTTTTTAGTTAAGGAAAAAATATTAAGGGAGGGCGGGAACATTGTTGTTTGCAAAAATGCATGGTGTGTAGCATGAATAGAGGGCAGTTCTCCCTCTTTCACAGCAGGGAAGCAGGGTCATCCAGTGAAACTCATTAGCTTAAGGTTTAGGACAGGCAAAAAGAGGTAATCTTCAACCCAACACAAAATACACGCCAACACACATTTTGCTGTCTTAAAAGTTAGACCTATTTCTGGGTATATTTTGGGTGCTGATTCCAAAAATGGCATCAGTATTGCCCTATCATGTCTAGTCTCAGAGAAACGGCTTTGTCTTGTTAGTGAATGTTTCAAGCAGCTTCACAGTGAAGAAGCCTATGCTATGGCTTTCTCACGGGGAAGCTGCTTGAACCATTCACTAACAAGTTTGTGCTGCTTCACAGAAATGAAACATGATAGGGCAAAACTGATGTCATTTTTGGAATCAGTGCCCCAAATGCATATAAAAACACCATAAATTTTGAAAAAAGTTGTTCTGACCTCAGTTTCTCAGTCATGTGTAATTTGGTGTTGTATTGTAAGATATGGTGATGGCTGTTAGCCTGGATAACTTAAAAAACGAATTGGACAAATTCACAGAGGACAGGTCTGTCAGTGGATACTAGTGGCTGTACTGTATTATGCACAGCACATAAATTTATGACTCATTTAGCTCAGGGTGTCTCCTGAATACCAGTTGGAAGGGGTCAATGGTGGCAAAGAGGTAGGCCTTTCTCCTCCTGGCAAACAGGGTGCTGATCTAGATAGACCTTGAACCTGATCTAGCAGGGCTACTTTTATGCTTGTACTATATATGAAGTCCTGTTTGAGTTGAACAAGTGGAGATTCTACAAAATAATGATTTTTCCTGAAGATGGCCATGACCCAGGTCACTTAAGATTCTAATGGTCAAAATCCACACTTTGAACTGTCTCCAGAAATTGTGGTGACCAGAGAAATGTTGGCATCCTTCAGTGTCGGAAGACTATGGTGTCACGCTCTGAATGGTGGTTCTGGAACAGAGTGTCCTCTCCAGTGCGCGAAGCCTGGGTAAAGTAGGTATGGAGGATAGACTGTTACCCATGCAGCAAATCCCCCCTCTCCACGTCGCTGAAATGGTCCAGTGGAAAGGTAGAGGCCAATATGGTTGGTTCCAGCGGCGTCGCAGGAGTTGCCAGAACGTGACTGTGTTCAGCCATGAACTGCCTCAGGGACTCCGGCTCCGGATTTTGCCTCGAGGTTGACTCCTGAAGCCTTTTCCATAACTGGATGTAGCCACAAGGCAGTGGAGGTTTGGGATCAGAGTTTTCCTTCTCAGATGAGCTGCCTTCCCAGGCTGACGAGTCCCATCTACCCGGTTGCTGTTTAGTCGCCTCTTACAACAAGTACAGCCAAACTGAGGGCCTATTCTTATCCCCAGCCCCCAGGGGAATGACCAGAGAAATACCTTAGAGATAACCTTCTTGAGGCCAATCTCTTCATAATCAGACTGCCATATTCTGGTACAGCTAATATGTCTGCAGTCTTCAGCTTCATAAGAGCTACATTAGTAGTTTTGCGTTGTCAAGACGTATATGAAGTTTGGCTCTCAACTTAATTTGGGAAGCGGTGTATTTAATATACCAACTGAAGGTGGTTTAAAATACGCTTTTCACAAATCCATTCTATCCAGAAGGAATCCTGGGTTGATGAGAGTGCCTAAATTACAAAACTTGGATGTAGGCATGTGATCCCCATCTAGGATAGCATGTTCCTGACCATAACATCCACAAGACCACTCACCGTCTTAGCTGGACTGAGCTGAAGTTTAATCTTCTCTAAACTTATTACTGCCTCCAGAAACCTCTCCTAGGCCTAGAAAAGAAGGAAATAGAGCAGGATATCATCCAGACACTGCATCTGTCCATGAGGTTTTATCCAAATCTTTTTAAAGCACAGGAGAGAATATTGAACCTTGTGGTGCCCCACAGAAAAGCTCTAGCAATGTCAGTCCTCTCCCTTTTAATATAAATTGAGAATACCAGTTTCGCAGAAAAACACATTGGCTCAACTAGACGAATCCATACACGCTGTTTAGGCAAGAGAAGGATTTGCATGTTGACCATTATAAAAAGCTTAGAATTAAAGAAAACATTGACTTATATTTACTGCTGTGCAGAGATGAGGTTAGGAAAGCTTTTGCAGCATCTTGAAATCTGAAGTGGCAAAACCAAGAGCTTTTATGTAGTGTTTGTGCATTAAGGGATTTCTTTTGTAGCATTCTGCTTAGCTTTTACTTGCAAAAAAAGAGACTGTCTGAAATGCAGCTTCACTGCAGCTTTCCTCCAAAAGCCCCACCCTGAACAAAGGCCAAGAGCAATGATATATTAAAACGCCTACAGTTCCTGGATAGGAAAAGAACACTGAATTTGACAAAGGAAGGGAAAATAAGTTGCAAGGCAGCCTGCCATATGCTCTTCCTAGATACAGAACATGGAGCTTAACAAAATGCAGATGCTTCAGGCAGAGCCATTCCATATGCCCTGTGTGGTATGCAGCAAAAGTTGAGGCCGATAACTGACGTGAATCAAGACAAAGTAGATGTTGGAAGACAGTTATGCTTTTTTATGGTCTTGTGAGTTCAGTGTGAAAGGTTCCCTGGTTGTTTTTGAAACAAAAGGAATATATATATATATATATAGAGAGAGAGAGAGAGAGAGAGAGTTTTGTGTGAACATTGTTAGGCTGTCAGGTTGATAAGAGCAGAGAGAAAAATGGATAGAAAACTTCTTTTTTATGTGTTCTGACTAATTTACAAGAATAGTTTAAAGACAGAGGGTCAGTTGAGATGGTAATGCAGAGCAACAATGCAGTTCAGTTTTAATGCAGCTATGATTTGTATGATTGTTGAAACTGGGACCTCAGCCAGTGATGTTTTATTTCATACAAACAGATCAGGATTAAACCACAGTCTGAACCCATGGGTTGAAGTTGGTCAACTGTGGCTTGCTCTAACTATAGTTTCACGTGGTGTCAGTATTAAATAAGAATCCTGGTTTGTTTTAGTAGCTTTACCCTTGCAGTCTGGTGCCTTAAAAGGAAGAGGCCTCTTCTCATATCAGGTGGTATTCGGAGGCATATTGCTGCTGAACCTGAAGGAACTGTAAAGCCATCCTGGCTAGAAGCCATTGATAGACCCGTCCTCTCTGCCTTTGTCCAATCCCTTTTTAAAGCCATCTGAGCAAGTGGCCATCACCACACTTGCTTACAGCAACTTCCATAGACTAGTTATGTACTTTGTGAAGAAGTCTGTCGTAAATCTCTTGTTGGTCAGTTTTGCAGGATAATACCAGGTTCTAACATTGTGGGAGAATATTGAGAGAGGACCCCCCCCCCAAAGCTTTTCTCTATTCAATTTCTTCTCACTATGCATAAGCTAATTGGCATTGATCAGAGTGACTCATGTATGATAGAACAGACAGCCAAAAATTGCTGGGTTAAGCAATGCAAAACATTCTTAGTAACATGAACTAGCTGTAAATGCGTTGACCCAAGAAGAGTCCAAGACTGTGAAAAATCGGATTAAGCCATTTGTGCCCAGCATTGCATATATGCAACAGGGATCAAATGTGTACACCTGTGGGTTGGGCAAAGATTGGTTAAAGATGTTGTCTAGAAAGGGTTCACAAGTGGATATAGCTTCCTTTGAAAACAGTCATGTTGATTTTATCATAGTTAGATGGACCATGACTAGGAACAAGATTATCAAGGTCTTGTAATACTTTTGATGTCATCTGTGCACAAGAGTCAACAGCTTGGCCCATATTTTAGGTGTATCTCTGCACTCCCATTTCCCCAAACTGTGCCTGTTTTGCATAGCCACATCTTGCATACTGTTAAACCCCAGCCATCTCAATTTCCAGTGGTGTTGAGTTAGGTGGGGCAGTTAATTACAGGATCACCATGACAGTGGGATCCAGAACCACATCTGTATAGTACTATAAAGCAGGGGTCTCCAAACTTTTTGGCCAGAGGGCTGCATCAAATATCTGTCACAGTGTAGAGGGCCAGAAAAAAATTTAAATATAAAATTTATATAAATAAATTAGAGATGGAACTTAGATGAGTGAATAAATGAATAAATGGGCTCATTCATTCAACCTCTCTGGCCCTTAGGACACCCTCCAGATGCAACCACAGCACAGTTCCAATTATGTTTGGCCAAGTGAACCAGAAGCTTTCAGGGGACAAGAGGCTGGCCGCGGTCCAGATAGAGGCTTGCCACCGGCCGCATCTGGCCTCCGGGCCAGGGTTTGGAGACCCCTGCTATAATGCATAACTATTAGTACTAGTACCACTATTTTAAAGTATACATATGTAATTAAACTGAGTAGTGCTACAGTTCAAAAAAACAAAAAACGGTAACCCCTCCAGCCTCCAGAAAACCTGCTACTTGGGTTTGGGGGACTCTTCAAAATGGGGGTTCTCCAATAACAAGGCATAAGCACTTTCTGTTGTTTCCCCTGCCTGTCAGCCTCTGTGATTCATCTCATACTGTTTCCAAGGGTTCCCAATCAAGGAGTGGTTTGTAGGGGCTGCAGTGGGGAGAAAGGAGCAGAAAAGATCTCTTGAGCTCACACAATTATGTGAGTCTGGGTGGTGATTGGACATGGCAAACCTTGAAGCTGGTGGGATTTTTTTTACCTCCTGTCTGTATTGCATGCCATCTGTATGAATGTATGAATTCTATGAATGTATTTTCCTACATCTAGCTAGGTGTCAACTTTTTGAACAGTAGTCAACAAATACTGATGCCACGGTGACCAAGAATTTAATTATGGTGGATCAGGATTAGGATGCATCCTGCAGCATGGAGAAGTTATAATATATTTGCCGTCTGTTATATTTTCTCTGCTTAGCTTTTTCTGTTGCTGCATTGCTAATTGTGGCCCACTCTGCTGTCGTCTTATTGGTGGATTGAGCTGGAGCAGGCAGAGGCATTTTAAACCTTGTTTTTAGTATGTTTTAATTAGTGTTTCTATGCGAAGACCCTTCTCATAATTCCTATGAATACTCTTAGCTGGTCTCTCTGTCTTTCAGAACCCTAAACATGAAAACAGAAAACCCAGTGCCTTCTACCAATCTTATCTTCACTAGACTGAAAGGGGGGAAGATCTAAGGAACTTCCTTCCAGATAAGGTAGCATGTCTGAAAACCTGGGTTAGATTTCTTCTGTGGAGGGAAAGATCGTCCTTCCAAGAATGATTACCATAGATACTCACATATAGTGCGTGAAATATTTGCCAAGTAATCAAGCTCCAATTCTCACTTCGCCTGATCTCCGGGTCAACCAGAGGGCAAAGCCTTTCAACTCTGAACAGTTTCATTTCTCAGGTAGCAGACAGGTAGGCGCCAAGTTTCTCAAGCAGCAGGCAGGCACCAGGCAGTCAGGGCAGAGATCATTTCTAAGGCAACTAGGAAATTCCAGCCAAAGTTAACCTTTTAATCCCTTCTGCTGCAGCCTGGTTCTGCTTTGCAAATGCTTGCAAAGCAGGTCTGTTTTTGGAAACATCAGGATGGGGCCCTCCTTCCCAGGTTACAATTCAGTGTACCATTACTTAAGAATAACACCCATGGAAAGCAGTGGGTCTACTTCTGAGCAAAAAGAACTGCAAATATATGCAGCTGCATCTCTCTGCTGAGAATTGAATTGCACACTCCCAGTTATGTGTTATGGGTTGTATGTTGTACGTAGAGCTTCTGGCTTAACATACCAGACACCTTAAAGGTGGATTTGATTCATGGTTCAACCTTTTTCACTTGCATATCCCTTGGCAGCCCATTTCCATAAATTGTACCCTTCTTATTAGCAAAATGTTTGTAATTAGTAAGACAAGCCCTCATCTCCTCTATATGAAAGCCCAGACTTCATGTATTTATCACATATTTTCTCTTTTTATCTGTTTGAAGAACAGAAGACTCTGCCTTTGCACTGTTTTGCACCAGAAGTGTGCTGAGAAATTGTGGGTGATTGATCACTTTCCATATTATGTTTCAGCTTTTTTACTGTGCTGGTTTTCAACCACTGGTTCATACATGAATTGATGACCAAAAACTAGCTATTGGTGGGGCTTTCACAGCCAACTAGCTACCTCCCTTCCAGGCCATGCATTCTGGAGCACGGTCTGCCTTTTTCTGCCATTATTCCATTCTTTTTCAAGTACCCCTAAAGGTCCTGTTGAGTGTCCCTGGGAGTACATGAATACCAGGTTGGGAACCACTAGTATGTTGTTTACAGTGCACTTACTCTGATAATGTTTACAAAAAGGTGGTGAAGACCAGAATTTAAAAAAGAATAAAAATGTATCTTATGATCTTTTACTATGTTTTTAATAAATTAGAGACTACAGTTCTTAGGTAACAATTAGTGGTAGGTTATTTTTCAGGATCTGGCCTTGAGTAAAATCAGACAAAACTATAGTCAGACACCCCCCTAAGTTTAACCCCCGACTTATCCGAGGGTCATAGAAAATTCCATGATTGTTGGCTCAAAACTTGCCCTTGGCTTATCTGTGGGGTCGACTTATAGGGGAATATCTGTGGTGATCTATTTTTGCCTGGCCCACGGGTGTACACGTTTGGTCCCTGTTGCATATATGCAACGTTGGGCAGAAATCGCTTTAAAGGAGAGAAGGGAATCTAAGTGGAGCTATTGTAGGGCAAGGAGACTTGTGCAAAAGCCTGAAATGGATATCCTGTCTTGGGTAGGGAAGGATTGCGTTCACTAGTCTCTCAGACCCTGATGTTTGAAAATTGGGGTTTCTTGGGTTGATGTGATTGCTGACGCTGGGCACTATATGATGGTGATAGGAGACAGCCCTGCTTCTGTGAAAACCATCTGCTCTTTAGACCATGAGCCCAGTCATCTAATGGAGAGTAAAATGGGAGAAAAAAGGTTGTAGAACCAAAGCAAGAGGGGGAAAAATGTTATTCCAATCTTATTTTTAAAAAATCTTACTCCAGCATCCTCCCTATTTTATTTTCCCTTTCTCTGAGTAGAAAATTAAAAAGAGAGAGGATATCTTGCATGGGACCCAGAGCAGAATTGCTGAGAAGTATTTGGTAGGCAAGAATCTGGTGCTTTTCTCCTTCCTAGAAGTATCTGGTTTATTGCCCTTGGTACTAATGGATGGACTCTTTGTCTCACCCAGCAAGACAGTTCTTACTTTTAAAATAGTACTTACTTATGAATGCCTGGATAGAACGGTAATAACAAACTTGTGTTGTGGTATTCTTGTAATTTTCCTCTTTACCACATAGAATGGAATAATGTATGAAAATTAAATGTGCGTATTGGAATTGAATAAAAGTATTACTTTTTGTACGTTTAAAACTTTAATTATGTTGTAGCACTCCTGCTGTTCTCCCTCCCACAAGCCTTGGGGCACATGCAGTATCTCCAGCACTTACTGTTGGTCTCAGAAAACATTTGATTACCTCCAAAATGCATTGTTCCAAAACATTCTTCACACTGTATGCTCCACTAACTTTTCAGATTTACTTTCTCTTTTCATGGTAGCTTTTTTTGGTGAAAAAAATGTAGATTTAGTAGGAAATACAAGACAGACAGTAGTCAGTCATTGTCCATTTTCTCAGGAGTTCTATTGAAGGACGTAAGGGCCATCTATATAGGCATCTTTAATTCTAGACAAGGAGAGGGATTACTATTTGCTACTCAGACTTTCTCAGAACGTTGCAGACAACAGGTAACATTTTGGTGACTCTGTTCCACCAAGATCAGTGTAAATAATATGCAAGTATTTCCCTGGAAGGCATTCTTTTTCCCCCTCAACTCAAGTTCTTTATATAAATTGCTTTAAAGATCTGTTTAAACTCTGTCCAGAGCAACTAGAGGTCCTTTTGGAAACCAGCAAAATAATGTAGTTAATACTGCTTTTCTGTAGTACATATGTAAACTTGAAACAGTTTCTCTGGTAATTTTTTTACAGTCAGCTTTGTGAGTGCAGGTGAAGAGAGGTTTCTCCATTACTCTGAGCACACTCCCATTTCTAATTATATCTCTGAAGTAGGAGTTGACAGAGGTAGTGTTCTGGAGGTTTCAGGGTGGCCACTGCAAGTAAGTGGAGAAGGAGAAAGCCCTCCCTGCAGCCCACATCTCTATCCATTAATCCACCTTAGCTCTTAGGGACAGATCTGGCCGCCATGGAACTGTCTCCAGCCTCTGCTTTATTCTATGCTTCATAATGAAAAGTCAGCTGAAATAAAAAATTTTGCACCTTTGGAGGATGTCTTCCTCCAAAGGCAGAACATGCCACATTTGGAACAGTTGTGAATGATGGTGGTAAAGGCCTTGCTCCTAGCTACTACCCATGCTCTGATGGAATAAAAAAAAAATAAGCAGGAGCTGCTGACCTGACCAGTTGGTGCACAGGCTGATGCAAGGAGAAGTGGTCTTCTATGTGGATAGAGCCTTGCCTATCCACATAGGTTTAAAGGTTAAATCTAGCATCTTGAGATTCGATTCAGAAACACAGTGGTAGTCAGTGCAGAACAGGCTGCATGTGACAGTGCCAATAAGGCACACTGGTTTGTCTGCCTGTGCTAATAAGACACACAGCCATTGTCTGCACTATCTGAAGCTTCTAGTTCAACTTCAGGGGCAGCCCGCTTTTCAACACAGAAGTTGATCAAAAGCCGATTGCATAGTAAACAAGAAAATTTGGGTTTCCTGTCCCCAGAGGGCTCATCCTCTAAAATGAGGTGCAGAAGAGACACCAGCATCAGCCACTGGGAAAGGTGCCTCGCTGGGATGAAGAACAGCTGCTCTCTTCCTACTACAGGGGTGTCCAAAGTTTTTGGCAGGAGGGCCACATCATCTCTCTGACACCACGTCAGGGGCCGAATTAATTTACATTTCAAATTTGAATAAATTTACAAAATGAATATATTAAAGATGAACTTATATGAATGAATGAAGGTCTTGCAGTAGTTCAAGGCCTATAAAAGGCCTGGCACAAACAAGGCTGGCCTTTCCTTTCCTGCTGCTACTGCATCACAGACGTGAAACAACAAGCAGTGGAGGAAGCCCTCATCCCACAGCTCACTCGAGAGGCCAAACAGTTGCCCTCACGCTGAGAGCAGTTGCATCGTGCCAGTGTGGGCTCCAACAAATCTCTGGAGGGCCAGAGGCTCATTGGAGGCTAGGGGCTCCCTGAGGGCCACTTAGAGAGGCCTTGAGGGCCGCAAGTGGCCCCCGGGCCGGGGTTTGGGCACCCCTGTCCTACTAAATGTAAGAGGACACCACTTTAAAAGGTGCTTCTTTGCCCAGTTAGGAAGGGATAACCTGGAAATTTCAAAAGCACAGATCAGTATGGCAAGCTCATCCCTAGATGAGAAGGACCGGAGCCTTTGTATCAAGTGCAGGTGGTGGAAGGAATCTTTTCATGACAACTCCAAGCTTTTTATCAAAGAGCAGACCTGATTCAAAAAGTACCACAGGATGTTTAACCGGATCAGATAGGGAAATAATAATCTCACTTATTACAGTTGTGGTGATGATTCTCCTGTCACAATTGTGGAATTTCCCCAAATTAAAGCTGAATCCAAACAAGGTTCTATTTTTCACCTTCATCCCCTTGACCCCCTACAAGTAGTGGTGGTTCAGAATGGACAAAAGAGCTCCTGGTGTGTCATTGTATCATAGACACCAACCCAAATCTCTGGGTAATCTTATTCCACACCTTCATATCAATGCTAAACTGCAGTAATAACAATGGGCTCCAGAGTTATATGAAATATGTCCTTTTCTAACATTCCTTCTTGTTTAAATCTCATAGGAAGGAAATCGGAACTTGAAGCATTTAAAATCATTACTTGGCATAAGACTTTAGTTTTTTGTTGTTTTTAGTTCTTGCCAGTTCAAGGACTTTGAGTATTGGGCTGGCTACTCTAATCATCTCAAACTACTCTTCTAGTGCCAACTGCATTCATTTAATTGGGGTATGCACTGGTTTGAACAGTCCAGTCATAAACGGACTTTTATTAGCTCCCAGGCTTCCTGTTATGATACTATCTTGTCCTGTAAAAGTTCATCAGGAAACATCTGAAATGGAAAGAACACAGTGAAGTGAAACATTGACAGAAAAACTCATTCAGAATTGCATGATAATTAAAGGCAGTAAAGAAATTGCTACATACTTGTGTTTTCCAAGGAGAAAATGATTAGAAGAACAAGTGTATTTTGGGTTTTTTAGTGTGTCAGTTACATTTTAGCAACTCTTCTTTCTTTTTTGTTACACATGACAATGGCCTAATCCCTGCAGAATTGCCCTAATTTGGAAGCCATATTCCAGATGCACATAAGAACAGCCCCACTGGATCAGGCCATAGGCCCATCTAGTCCAGCTTCCTGTATCTCACAGCGGCCCACCAAATGCCCCAGGGAGCACACCAGATAACAAGAGACCTCATCCTGGAGCCCTCCCTTGCATCTGGCATTCTGACATAACCCATTTCTAAAATCAGGAGGTTGCGCATACACAATCAGGAGGTTGCGCATACACAACCTCATTCAGATACACAGCCCATTCAGATACTGACAGAACGACCTAAAAGGAATGCCTTTAAGAGAACTAAAATGTCACTTCTGATATCCCAGGGGGAACTGGAAGTCACTTTTTTCCCCCTCCAGGCTTCATTTTGAATGTGCATATGCGTGGCATGTGCATTTTGAATGTGCATGTGCATGGCCTCTTGTGGGCTTCAGAAAGCATTCTGGAGGCAACTGGAGCACAGCTTCGGTCACCTTCAGAGGGTTCAGGCTGAGTCAGACTTGGCTCAGAATGGGTCCGAGGAACATGCATTGAGCCAGATATAAAATCCATGGATAAACAGGCTCAACCTGTACTTGGTTTACAAACAAGAAACACAACTGGAGCTGGTGTGAGTTCACTTTATTGTATTGCAAAATTTCAGTTCAGCTAGGTTGCATGTTCCTATTTTATACAGCTCTATTGCTGCCCCATACGCAAATAGGAGTTTGCCCTTCGAGGCCACTGCATCCTCGAAGGTGCTTCAAGCAGAGTACTCGCATTTGCAGAAGGGACAGACAGGAAGGGATGCTGATGGAGTGCCTCTGCTGAGAAAGTTGTACTGCCCCCACACAGCACCTTAGATTGGGATCCTCACCCCAACACAAGGGGGACGGATGGTGATTTGTGGAGTTTGTGCCTTGAAGAGAGAAGCAGGCAAATGTCTTTACTGTTTAATTTTATGCAAATAATCTTGAAGGCTTCTCCTAGTGACATGAACACTGGTTTTTTTGCTTCCTGATTTAACAAACTTTTGTGCCTCTTAAAAGCATTTTTCAATTAGGAATAATAGCGAGTGCTGTGTCTTTCTATTTTGCTTACTAAACATTGATATTTTTCCCATTTCACTGTTTAAGGGGGTGACTGTAATGAGGTAATATGTTATTAGATGTATTAGTAAAATATTACTGATTTTGTTTTTCTAATTTCCATAGAACTACTGAAATAGTGCTATGAATGGTGAATCTAGAGCAGAGGTGGTAACCTCGCCACCTCCAACCGCTCCTCATAAAGAGAGGTATTTTGACAGAGTTGATGAAAATAACCCAGAGTACTTGCGAGAGAGGAACATGGCACCTGACCTTCGCCAGGATTTCAATATGATGGAGCAGAAGAAAAGAGTCTCCATGATTCTTCAGAGCCCAGTAAGAATATTATAGTTGTCTATTCTGATTGTTTAATATTGTTTTGTTTTTGTAGTTATAATGGAATATCGCATAATAACAAGCAGAGCTATATGAATCAATTAAAAACAATGGGGGAGGAAAAACTACAATGGGACATCGTTATCCACTAGATGAGGCAATATAGAATTTATATCAATGCATTCTAGGATGACGCTGGGAGACCTAGAATAGGGCCTTTATAGCTATTTTTAGCCCTGAGAGGCCTGAATAGGTGCAGTTTTGCTGTGTGAAGGTAGGAAACCCAATTTTTGTGGGTTTTGTTTTTTTTAATTAAAGACATTTAAACTGGAACATGGATGCTGAATCCACGGATGCCAGCATCCCACTGTACTTAGAAAGATAACATGAATACGTGTGGCTGGCTCCAAAGCATTTTTGTGCCAAACACCTCAAGTGTATATCCTTGTGCTGAGTTGGCCACTCCTGAAGTTATCTCAGGTTTCAGGAGCTGGCTGTTGTATAATGTAGAGGCTGCTTTTGGGGAAAAAAACAACAAGGGAAAGGTGGAACACTCTAACAACCTTTTGGATTCCAGCTACATTCTTTGTTTAGCTAACATTCTTTCTTCCGAGTCTTGTTGCAGATTCAAAGATTAGAAAAATTGCTTAAGAATTTTGCTCTGATGTCATGTCGTCTGGGTTTCCTTTGCACTGTGACTTGGGAATTCTGTAGACAAAACTATGTGACTACGCAAAGATAATTTCCATGTAGGATATTGCTGGTTACACAGAAGCCTATGACAAAAGTATCCGTTTGGACATTTCCTCATGTGGAATGAAGCCATAGTTCAACACAGATTCTTGCTATCCAAAACATTCAACCAAGTAGGATGTATATTTGTATATCAGTGGTGGATTTATGGTTTTGTTATATGTGTGATAACCTGTGTAGGGAAATCACTTTGTCTGTGAAGCAGCCCTCAATTGTGTTGATCTTACCAACTTACACTGAATCTTTTCCTAGGTTTATTTTGTCTTCAGTGTCAAATCTTCTGTGTACAGTTGCTGGGCTTTCATGGTAGTATATGGGGTGCAGTGTGTTCGTGTCTTGATCAGTGAGATGTGAGTTATTCTAGAGCTGCTTCTAATAGATATCAGAGGAGGCATTAAATTAGTCAAATAGTTTGAATTTTCACAGTATTGCAATATGTAACTATAATTTTTTTTTACTGCTAGGCATTTTGTGAAGAATTGGAATCAATGATCCAGGAACAGTTTAAGAAGGGAAAGAATCCAACAGGCTTATTGGCTTTACAACAGATTGCAGATTTCATGACAGCAAATGTACCAAACGTCTATCCAGCAGCACCTCAAGGTGGAATGGCTGCCTTAAACATGAGTGAGTTCTAATGGTTCTCTTTAGAGTTGCTGAAGCATGTAGCTTGTGTATTCAGAAGCGTGTAGCTTGTGTATTACAGACGCTGTAATTTTTAAGTTGCATTGGAAACGTTGGAGGTTGCATTGCTAGAACTAATTTGAAAAACAAGTTGTTGTAGTGCATTTCTGATTTTGTTTTAAGTGAGAACTTGAATGTACTTCCTAAAATATTTTCAAGGTACCTTCATTCCAATGCCTTTTACATTCCTCAGTTTTACCCAGGGGGATAGCCAGTAAGGAACGCCACTAGTGAAGTGCTTTTCTGTCTCATTCAACACCTAGGTTTCAGCTTTCTTGCCTGAGGATCACCCTCAAATCCTATGCAGCAATACCTTGATTTTCATCCACTTGACTTTCATCACTTTGCTCTTTCAGCAGTTTTCAAGTATAACCACATTTCAAATTTTGTCCACAGGCTTTCTTCTTCCATCTGATTTCATCCAATGTTCCTCAGTGTTTCTACATGTTATGTTTATTATTTATTTAGGTTTTGCACATATTTACATATGTTATTTACCTTTTTCTGGCTGAAATAAGTTTGCAAGCTAAATAAGTGCTTTGATATTTATCCATTTTTTTATTGCTATCCATGCTCTGGTCCCTAACCAGATGAAAGTGCAAGGTATTACTGTATGTAACAAGGACTCCTTGAGAGTAAGTCACATTGAACATAGTGGATTTGATAAGCATGCATAGGATTGTACTGTCAGTCTGAAACAGATGTAAACTGGTGTTACTTCTGGTGGTAACACATCTATTGTTTGTGGTTGTATATACTGATAACCATTGTAAATGGCTTTTCTTCAATAGAAAATAGGATAAGATTTGTTTTGTCATCTTTCAGCAAGCATGTAGTAACAGTAATGATATTTTTTTATTAGCACACGGGGACAGTACTGTATACAATCTAAATTAAATGCAGTCATGTGAATTATTAAGTTTTTTTTAATAAAACGGGGTCATGAATAAGATGGAGTACAAGCCACAAGGCCATGATATGATCGGTATTGGAGCCTGACAAATATGGAAATCCTTCTGAAAGGACTATCGGGTCAAACGTAGCATCTGCATATCTTCAGAAGATCAGATGCTAACATCTCTTCCAGTGCCAGCAATACCACTTCAAAACAGTGATGCTCATACAGCTGCCATCTGTCCTGGCCACGGTTCTGTCCACCCTTCTCTTTGCAGGTATAGACAAGAACATGACCTGCTCCACTGCACGGGCCCGTACACTTGGGCAGGTCTGGTTGGTTGGCAACCTTCAGTCTCGAAAGACTGTGGTATAAGCCTACAGCACCCAGTATTCCCAGGCGTGAATACAGCAATCAGAATGAAGCCTTATTGGTAATACTGGATTACTCTCAAAGGTTCAGTAATATTACAGTTTTTACTGCGTGCCTGGAACTGCAAAAATGAAGTGGGCAAGCCATGATATATGGACGGCAGGTTATTTGGTTTGATGGGCCACAATGTGCGAAGCAGTAATAGATTCTTCATTAGTGTTTACTTGACCATGAGTGTCTCTAGAATTTATTTACAGTCTTATCAGTTTTAAGAGAATTCAGGCACTTTCGAATTCTCTTCTCCAGTAAAAACTTTTAGTAAGTTCCTGCCTTAACTTCCACTTCAGAGAAACAGTACAGTCTGCCCTTGTTATCCATGGCGGATCTGCTTCTGGACCCTCCATGGATATTGCTGCCCATGAATAATGGAATTGGTGGGGAGGGCCTCACTGTACCTCTTTGATGTCTGTACCACTGTTGATATCTGATGTCTGTACCACTGTTCATGTCTGGGAGGTGTTCTGAGGCCCAGGGAGGCCACCTGGGGAACTCCTCCCAGACACAATTGGAAGACTCTTCAGGTCACATCCAAGAGGCATAGTGAGGCCCTCCTAACATGGGTTCGGACCCACTTTGAGTCAAATCTGTGGGTTCTAAAGCCATGGATCAGGAGGGCCCACTGCAATGCATTCTACAGTCTTGTGCTTACTTACAAGTTAAGGCTCACACATCCTCTGGGTCTTTCAGACTCAGTGATCTGAGTGAGTGAGTGCTGAAGACAGCAGTATTTGATAGTGTAAGAAACTAGTGAGGACCAGGCAGCTGTAGCAGACATGAGCTCTCCTTTGCGCTACTGCCCATAGCGGTGGCAGCTAACTGAACGATGGATGGTGGCACTTGAAAGCATATATCATGCCCCTGCTTTTATTATGCTTACATGTTCAGGAAGCAATCCCAAGAAGGTTTGTAAAACTTTAACCATAAATTGGGTTTGTATCTAGTTCAGGAAATATAATGAGCAATTAATTCCAAAAGGACCCCTACAACACTACAAAGGATGTGAATGATGCCAGTTTGTTCAGTATGGTGGAAACATAAACAACTCTGTCCAAGCAGCTCCTCTCTAAATTGGCCAAATGTATAGTAGCAGATGAGGTTTGGTAGCTTCATTTAGGCATAATGCTTAACCATGAATTAGTGTTCTAAGCCGGAGCATCAGGCTCATGTACACCCTTTAAATTTTAACGCCCTTTAAATTTTTTAAAGCTTCCAGTTCTGTTTTACAGCAACCCATGGTTTCATCCAGACCTGGCAACTGTGGGTTTGCTCCTAGTTTATGAACAAGCTATGTTTTGCACAGATCAAAGTTCTCCAGATTCAGGCCTTTTTAAAGGGCTGATACAAGGCACCCAGGCCCTCTTGAAAGAGGTTGCTGTCAGCTGTGTCCCTGATAGCATCTCTCTAACTAATGATGCCTGGTGATGATGTCATCACCAGGTATTGTGGGACTTGGCTGATGAGTGTGGCAGTTCGGAGCAACCCCAGCTGAGCTGTCATGCGCTGTGAAGAACATTTTTTTGCTCTGCCGTCTGATGAAGAAGAGCCATTAAGATGGGCCACAACCTTAGGCCTAGTCGGTCAGCCAAGATTGAAAAGAATATGGAAGAAGGGGGGTAAAAACCCACTCTTTATTTCCTTCCTCCATGGATTAGTGGAATTAAGGACATTACCTTGCCTTAGTGGCTCCTGTCCACTGGGTCTTCCTCCCCCCCAACTCTGCCTCTGAATCCCCTTTCAGGTTGAAGGATTTGTCACTGTAGTTTCCCATCTTCAGTCTTGATTGAAGTAGGCCTGATCATTAGCTGTTCTGTCGCTGCCTGAGACTGCATCTTCTCATCCTGGAGCTGCCTGTCGTAGTTTCAGGTTCCTTCAGAGTAGGCAGGGGGTACAGGTCTGTCTTTCTCTTTGTAAAACTCCCTGTTCATGATGCTATATAAATAATTTTGCTATAATATTAGCTCAGTCTTTCATTTTTTTCTGTTTTCAGGTCTTGGCATGGTGACACCTGTAAATGATATCAGAGGATCCGATTCCATTGCTTATGACAAAGGAGAGAAATTATTGAGGTGCAAACTGGCAGCTTTCTACAGACTTGCAGACCTTTTTGGATGGTCACAGCTTATTTACAATCACTTAACAGTGAGCATTTCATCATTTATTTTTTGTTGAAACCCTGTTGCTTGGAATTGAGCCCCTGAAGCAATGCTATCGAGCCCCTAGTAGCACTTCCATAAAATTGTGCAACAGTAGAAACTTTTGCTTGCTGTTCCACTTGCAAGGAAAAGGAGACATAGGTCTCTATGTGCACTTCCTTTGACACTTAACTGTATATATTATCTCATTTTGGAAAGGCAAAGGACTGCTGCCAGTTTGTCTCCTTGCGAGGAAACTTACAAGGAGCACTTTTGTTAGCTATTCAGTGACAGCCCCCCTTCCCCCCAAAAGCACACCCCACTATCCTAGTTTAGAGCTTGGATGGAAAGGTAAAGAAAACTGTATTTGTCTTGGAAGTTCAAACCACAGTTTAGAAATCTTGGATGCCAGCCAATCTGCCCTGGAAAAGTTATGTGAAACTGTATTTGAAAAGCCCTTGGGTTGAAACAAGATTTTAGAAAGGATTAAGCTTTTGTTTTCTTACATAGTAGTTTATGAAACGTGAACAGTGTTTTCCCTATGGTAGACGAAGATTTATGCTGCTTTCTCAGTGCAGTGGGTCATCTTTTAGTGTCTCTTTAAAATCAACTGTAACTGTAACACAGATTGAAAGTAACCTTGGATCTTACAGAAGTGAGGACGTTTATCCTAACTGTCTGTGCCAGCCATCCGTACTGTGAATAATGTGTTGATGTTCAAGGCAGTAATGCTTGAGAGAATGACCAGCATTACAATGAGCTTTCGTAGTGCAGGGGACATTAAGCTACAGCTGTAGCAAAAAATGAAGTCTTCTATATTTCTTAACAAAGGCTAACTGTGGAGGGGTTTTCTGCTTTCTGAGTTTATATTGTCTGCATCTTCTCTTAACCACTCAGCTGATTTAGTTGTCTAATATCACTATCAATAGACACTGTTTTCCTGAAATTGTCTACACTCAAAAGAACTTAAATGGCTTAGAACTTAAACTGGCTCTCCCAGTATTACTGTTGGCCTTAAGAACTAGAAACAAGCAATTTAACTTGAAGGGCACCCCAGGTCTCAAAACAATGGTGCTTTTGTGGTAACCAGGGCTGAGGTGGGAGAAAAACATAATTGCTTTTTTAAAAAATGAAGCATTATTTTATCAGTGTGTTCAAGGACATTTATTTATTTATTTGAATTTATACACATATTTACATAACAAATAAAAATAGGAATGATCCATATAATAAGGAAGAGAAACTGTACTTTGGCAAATTCTCTGTAATTCCTGTCATCTCAACAACTTCCAAAACTTTGGACCAAACTATGTTACTTTCACCATGTTGGTCCCAACTGCACTAAAAAGCAGTTACAAGAGGATCAGAACTGGGGTGTTCTGGAGTGCTGGGACAGGAAATAAACCTTTCCCCTCCTTAGTAGTTCTAACAAAAATCATACCCCCTCTGCTAGTGTTAACCCCCAAAAGGGAGGCTACTGTTCGATTGTTAAAAACCAAAAACGGGAGACAAATTTACAGAGTTAACTAACATATACTTTGGCCCTTTGTCTTAAACTCCTTCCCCCCCCCCCCAGTCTTATATCTCTTGTTCAGTAATTTTAATCATTTCATTTTTATTCTCTTTGAGAAAATCCTATGATCAGCTCTATCCATAAAGTTCTGACCAAATTATTTCCCCAGCCACCTACCTTTTGCAGTGCATGAATAGAATTCTTCAGATAGCCAGCCTGGAAGTAGCTACCTAGAAGCAACCTGCTTATTAAAATAAAATTCTGTTTCTTGGATTGGCGAAGTGATAAAATGACTACATGAAACGGTACCATTGTGAGACATGGCAAATCTTGAAAAGCCTATGGATTTTAACTCTGAGGCTTTTGAATTTGTAATAATGTTCTCTATTATTAATCCCCAAGGATATTGGATAAATTAGAGAAATAAATGGAAACAACAATTATGGGGAAATAATAGCACCACAAGCTTGTACAGCTGTTTTTTTAGAATTGTTTGTTTTTCCTTGTACCTGAAGTTGCAAGAGGTAAAATATAAAATTACCATTAGTGCCTGCCTCCACAATCCTTCATATGAAATAAAAATATATAGAACAAAGAGGTATGTGCTGCAAATGTTCATGCTACAATATCAACTTCACATATGTTGAAAATGCTCAATTTATTATAAAGCAGAATTGATGGTAGCTAGTTCTGCTCCTTTTTTAAAGTTTGCTATTTTTAATTGTACGTTGCCTTGAGCATAGCAAAGGCAATATAAAAATCTTTTAAATTAATATTTAAGATAATCAAGGACCACCAAATCTCCTTGATGGTGGAGGGAAGGAGAGTTCCTTTCTCCAATTCTGCTCATCAGCCACATTCACACTCCTCATGTCCATCAGTGAGACCGCTGACATGGATGTAGCAAGTGATAGGTCCAGTCTGTTTTTCCATACTTAGCCCCTCTTCCAACTGGACAAGGTAGGTGGGTAGGAATCTAGTAAGGTGGGGAGGAATCCCCCAGCCAGAATCTGTGTCTAGGACAAGAAAAGTGACTGAGATTAGTAGCTTTCAATAGAAAGTCCCCACTCTAGAAAGTTGAGACTTATAGATACTAGTGAATGATGGATGCTTCTGTAACATATATACTGCAAAATATGATCTTTAGAATTGTAGTAATATTTCAACATCTAGCATTGTAATTTTCCATGGATTTATTATTAAGTATTATTTTTCTAGAATACTTTTGTGACATGCATCTCATCAGATTGTAGATATCAAATGGCTGTTTTTTTTGTCTTAACTTCCCATATGTGTAAAACAAGATTATTTAAAGTAATATTGTGCATATTCGATTTTTATTCCTCATATTTGTAGGTCAGAGTTAATTCAGAGCAGGAACATTTTCTCATTGTGCCTTTTGGGCTTCTCTATAGTGAGGTTACTGCATCCAGTTTGGTAAGTGAAAAATCTTTTTTTCTTTCAATGAAAACCTTTGAACACCTGGATCACAATCCAGGCCCAGTTTGGTGGTGATAAAGGCCCATTGAAGTCAGCTAAACAAGAGAGTCACAGCTAATTTAATGTTGATTGCTTTCTGGGTCTTTCAGTGCAATCCTGTGCTTGTCTCCTCAGATGTAAGACACATTTTGTTTAATGCAACTGATAGCCCAATCCAATCTCGTCCTCCTCCCCCCTCACCCCGCTGGTGCAGCTGCACTTTATCAGTGAGGGGGGCAGATTGGAAGGCTTCAGCAAGGAGAAGAAATTTTGGTCTTGGTCTGTGGAACTCCTTGCCACAGGATGTGGTGATGGCATCTGGCCTGGACGCCTTTAAAAGGGGATTGGACAACTTTTGGGAGGAAAAATCCATTACGGGTTACAAGCCATGGTGTGTATGTCCAACCTCCTGATTTTAGAAATGGGCTATGTCAGAATGCCAGATGCAAGGGAGGGCACCAGGATGCAGTTCTCTTGTTATCAGGTGTGCTCCCTGGGGCATTTGGTGGGCCTCTGTGAGATACAGGAAGCTGGACTAGATGGGCCTATGGCCTGATCCAGTGGGGCTGTTCTTATGTTCTTATACTGCAGTGGACAGACCGTCAGTCTTTTCATCCCCCCCCCCCCCCCAGCCAAAGCTACTGGTTGCCAGCTCCAATGTCCAACTGCTGGACATTTTCAGCAGTTGCCACCAGGGGAACACATGTTCTACTGGCTCCAGCCCATAGGACTGGCTGGTTACTCATCTGAGTGCATAAGATTGCAGCCTTGTCATAATAATTTCAGTTGGAATAGGGCCTTGAGATTTAAGTGCAAGGGTATACTGAACAATACATGGTGATAATAAATCATTTTAGCATAACTATGAGGTGTTGCTTTACCCTTTTAGTTCTGCCCTTCTCTTTTTTATTTTTTATTTTTGTTCATTACTGTTTTGATCCAATTCATCATGGGTTGTTTCAAGCAAGTGGTGCTTCTGTTTGTTCCTGGGCCCCCCCCCCCCCCAGCATCCACTTACGCTTCAGGATGATGGGGCCATTTTCAGAGAGGGGCCAGCAGCATGTCACTGCTGCTGCCACCCGCAAAAATCTAGCAGTGAATAGTGAGCATGCCTTTCCTCCCCTCATGGGGAGATGGCGGTTTCTTTCCTATGAGAAGGGCTATTACTGAAAGTGCAGGGGCATTTTCCCCGATGAGCAGGTGATTTTTTTTATTTGTTCCTATCCTTTCCTAGTGCATATTGTACATTTTTTTTCTTTGAGATACATTTCAAAGGACGGCCTGAGTTTCTCTTCTGTGATAGAAAGATGTGCTCTGAGTAAAAAAAAACAAAAAAACAAAACTTCCAGGATTAACACTATTTTATGTTGTCAGGTTAAGATAAATATTCAAGGTGACGTAGTTGATCGTGGAAGTACTAATTTGGGAGTTAATCAAGCTGGCTTCACGTTGCACTCCGCCATTTATTCTGCTCGACCTGACATCAAGTGCATTGTTCACATCCACACACCCGCTGGAGCAGCGGTAAGAAATTCCTCCTTACTCCAGCTGCGAAGTGGTGAGCAATTTCATGTAAGGTTGCATGGTCACCAGAAGTGAAGCAGAAAGGACTATGTGGTTCTTGTTTCCCAGTTCCAGGGGATTAACCCCTGCTAATTGGGTAAGAGGCACTTTTTCAAGTGGGTGCTCCTTTTTTTAGCAGGGGGAGAGTAACTGGCTCACCTCACCCCAGCACTGTCTGTTCTAGTGGCTGTCTGCTGGTATTCATTTGCATCTTTTTAGATTGTGAGCCCTTTTGGGACAGGGAGCCATTTAGTTATTTGATTTTTCTCTGTAAACTGCTTTGTGAACTTTTAGTTGAATAGCGGTATATAAATACTGTTAATAATAATAATGTTAATATAAAGGGGAACGCTTTTCGTTGCTGTTCTCCTCCAACCAGTAGTAATGACAGGTAATTGCAGTTTTGTTGGGAGAAGTAGTCAATGTTCACATTCAATATTGCATTGTCATATTTTAGCAATAACAATACAGCATGTGCATGTGTAATATCCATCATCATCTTGCATTTTTCTTTATATTGTCATGATCCCAGGTGTCTGCTATGAAATGTGGCCTCTTGCCAATCTCTCCCGAAGCACTTTCTCTGGGAGAAGTAGCTTATCATGATTACCATGGAATTCTTGTGGACGATGAGGAGAAAGTGCTGATTCAGAAAAATCTGGGGCCCAAAAGCAAGGTCAGTAGCTAAACTATCTAAGGCCCCAAAGACAGGCAGGTTTGTTTGGAATTCCTCTTACTTAGAACGCTCGTTTTCTGTTTTTCTTTCTCAAGGTTCTCATACTCAGAAACCATGGTTTGGTAGCAGTTGGAGAAAGTGTTGAAGAGGCTTTCTACTACATTCATAATTTGGTTGTTGCTTGCGAGATCCAAGTAAGCATACTAGATTGTGGTTCTTTTTCTTGTTTTTTATCTTGCATCCAATTTACTAAACAGTGTAATGAAATTACTGAATGTTTTTTATTTTAGTAGAAACCTAAGGTTTGTCCATTTTCTGGGTGAGTCGATTAAAGATCGTCCCAAAATCTGTAGCTGAATAATTGACTGGACTTCGCAGCATGTTAAATTACGCTTTGTTACCAAAACTTAGTTTGTTTTGATTGTTTTAAGGTACGTACTCTGGCCAGTGCAGGGGGACCAGATAACTTGGTGCTGTTGGACCCTGGAAAATATAAAGCGAAGTCTCATTGTCCTGAGTCACCAGCAGGGGAAGGAACAACACCTTATCCAAAATGGCAGACTGGAGAGCAGGAATTTGAAGCTCTTATGCGAATGCTTGACAATTTGGTAAGGCAAAATCTATTGTAACATTCCACTTTTTCATACAAGGCAGTCCAACTTCTGGCAGGCAGAGGGCTGCATGACCCTAGCACAGCCATTTTCAGCTCATGGCACACTGACAAGGCACTGAAATTGTCAAGGCACACTACCGGTTTTTTACTTACATTAAATTACTACATTATAATTAATTTTTAATTAACAATTAATTAAATCATTACATGACAAAATCACAAGAAGCTTGGCGAGAAAAGTATATGTGGTTTCTGGAAAGGAGGAAAAATGTTTTGAAGTAGGGTGATCAGTTGTTAATAAAATGTTATGCCAGAAAGTGCTGGCAAAGAGAGGTCAGATTGAGCATATAGTGGAGAAATGTGGAGTGAGGGGCAGTGAGGAGACATGACTGAAACAAGTTCAGGATTTAACTGGAGGTTAAGAGAGAGAGAGGCAGAATGTGAGGCAAGTGATTCTGGACCATTGGAAGGTGCGGACAAGTAAGGGGAGGGACAGTGGGAGAGGTGTTCACTGTGATTATGAGATTGGGGGGTGTGCCTGTGGAAGGGAGTGGGGTGGTGGAAGAGAGAGAAGTGCCAATCGCCTGCTCCTGTATTTGAGGAAAAAGAGTGCGACCAAGCTCAGTCCTAATTCTAGGCATGTCTACTCAGAAGTAAACCGCACTATAGTCAATGGGGCTTACTCCCAGGTAAGCGTGGATAGGATTGTGGCCCAATGCCCTTACTCTTAAAGGCAAAAAGTGCCTTGTTGGTGAAGGCAGCGCAGGAAGGGTCGCTTTGGGGAGTTGCAGGCAAACTGTGGCAAGGAAAAGGGACTTCCAAGGACCCTTTTCAGCCAGCCAGTCCTTAGGTTGGTGGCCTCAGCAGACTCCCTCGCTTCGTACCTGATCGCCTGCTTCTGGCTCCCTTGTTCTCAGTCACTCCAAGGCACCCACCCAGAGCTCCTCCAAGCTTCTCAGGCTGCCAGATCAGCACGCAGACAGGCAACAGCTGCTTAACTGCCCAACCCTATGCATGTCTACTCAGATGTAAGCCCCTAATAGTCAATGGGGCTTACTCCCAGGAAATTGAGGATAGGGTTGCAGCCTTAGTTGTGCTCAGCAGCAGGAGCAAGTCTCTTCAGCTGCTGAGATGCAAAGCAGCCACGACCAGCCCCTTAGCTGGCTGCTCCCTTGCTTGTGCTGCCTGCCGTGTGAGGCTCAAAGCAGTTGCTTCTTCCGTGTGCGGGCGCGTGGCTGCTGCCTGCCTCCTCTGATCCCGTGGCACACCTGAAGCACACTAGTGTGCCACGGCACAGCAGTTGAAAACCGCTGCCCTAGCACGCTCCCCCTGACTGGGCAGACCTCAGCAACGTGGTGACATTACCATTAATTACTTCCATGTTCTGAGCTGCCAAAGTCATTTGTCAGGCTCAGGAGGTGGAAGTGGTAGTTGGTGCAGTGAGGCTTTCCGATCTCCCTACTGTAGCATTCCAGCTTCTTCTTCAAAGAAGAAAGATAGTCTTGGCCAGAAAAGAGTCTGGTTTTCCACTGTCAGCGTGGATATAGATCCAGTATATAAGTGGTCATGCTATATAGCATGTGCTGTGACTTTTCATAAGGTCTGTCAGTAGTTGTCTAGCAGTGGTAGCTTTTGTGCTTGAAACTCACTCAGTATTTTACTGTGTTTCTGTAGGGTTACAGAACTGCCTACCCTTATCGATGTCCTGCCCTGAGAGAGAAGTCTAAAAAATACAGTGATGTGGAGATTCCTGCTAGTGTCACAGGGTACTCTTTTGCTAGTGATGGGGACTCGGGCACTTGTTCTCCTCTGCGGCACAGTTTTCAGAAACAGCAGCGAGAGAAGACAAGGTGGCTGAATTCTGGCCGAGGGGATGATGCTTCTGAAGAAGGGCAGAATGGCGGCAGCCCCAAGTCGAAGACTAAGGTGTGGACGAACATTACACACGATCACGTGAAACCCTTGCTGCAGTCCCTCTCGTCCGGTGTCTGCGTGCCAAGCTGTATTACCAACTGCTTGGTCTGTGCCTACCTTACTGTTCATAGTTAGATGATGTAGAGCAACTTTGGGTGGCTGGCACTGTGAGGCTTTGGGCATTCCAAAACAGAACCTTAACCCTTCCCTGTCTAATCTGGCTTTGCTTGTGTTATCCATTTCAAATGACGTACTGCTAGTGACACTTCTTGTATTTGAACTTCAAACTGGATTCTTATTGGTCAGTTCAGTAGAGGGGAGCAGAGCTATACTTTTTCAGGCTGCTAAACTTAACAGTTCAGTGCCTTTTTCATTTACGTTTATATTTTTCAATTACTTAAATCATTTTATGTAGGATTGGGCATTTTACTGGTCAAAAGAGTGTGGGCAGTTGAACAAATATTGGTCAGATGTGATCTAATATGATAGTATTTCTAACGCATTAAGTCCATTCGCTCAACAAAAAAAGATACTGACTGTAGTCAGAAATGATGCTCTAATGTGGTATTTCAAGAGCTGAACTTCAGGCTTGTGCTTCCTCCCTCACAGCAGCTGTGATTTCACAGCTGACTTCCTGTTTGTTGGCAAACCGTAGTTTTGCTGTTATGAACATAGCAAACTTGACTATAAGCCATTGCTTTCTCTTAAACCAGGATGTCATAAACTTTCTCTTAAACAAAGATGGGTTGCTGTGTTGTGGTAAGAGCAAACTGGAGTTGGGAGTGCAGTTTTCTGTGTTCTGACACAACAGCAACTGTGGTTTGTGATAAATGTGAAGTCAGTTAAGAAATTGCAGCACACAGTGGGAAGGCACTACAAGCCCTTTATGTTGGGATTTTCACTCTCTGCTCAATTTAATTGTCAATAGATTTGGTACTTGGGCTCATTCCAAAAACAAATTAGTTAACTGTAGTTGTGAAGCAAAGAAAACCACTTTCAGAAAATTGTTATGACTCTGAATGATTCACTGAATAGTTCTTTGGCTCTTACACTGAGGCATCAGGGTCAGCTTGCAATTGCAGCTTTTAAAAAGTGAAATTAAAACAGAAATCATGCAAAGTACCCCAGCTATTAAAAAAGAAGGAAAACTTTGTTTTGAAAGGCCGTTCTAATAAATATGTAGCAAGCCAGTTCTCCTAACATCAAGGTTTTGTGGAATATTTGACCAGTCACATAATAAGGGGTCAGAGGATTGGTCATGTGACAATATTTGATTGCTAAATTGTCTAGCATGCCAACCCTAGTTTTATGTCAGACAAGTTTTGCTGATGTTCTCTGGGAAAAATGAAAATAAAACAACTAATAAAACAACTAATAGCCACTCTTCTCTTTAAAGCTAAAGCAGTGTTTTGTTTAAGGCATGTGCACTGCTCTGTGTAGAAATCTGTTGAGCTCCAGGTCTGTATGCAGGCAGTCGGGTCCTAGTCTGGCATGTTTGTTTTGTGTGCAGAGCCAGTTAATGCCATCAGTGTGTATCATTTGGCTGTTATCAAAGTGTATCTTAGCTGATCTGTGGATCACCAAAGACTAGCTTTTAACTCTACACACTTTTGTTTCTTGTGAAGCACTTCTCCCTCTTAATACTTTGACCTTTTTTGCTCCACTATGTTTCTATCTACCCTAAAGCCTCCCAGTGTTCACAGCCTTGTGCATGAATTGTTGCATGCAAGTAGACGGCCATATGTTGGAAATCTTTCCTCCAGAACCAGCTGGGTGTGGCATGACTAAAGTGCAGCTCAGGCAACCATCAAGCACTATTCAGGAGACCTAGTTTAATAGTGCTGTGTGCGCAAAGAGAAAATGCACACTTCAGTTAAAGGTTTTCAAATACTATCATGTGAATATTGATAGTTGTTTGGAAATGCTTATTGCAATAGTATATATTTCTGAAATTCAGATTTTGTGCATGATGCAGGCTTTGTAATGGCTGAATTAATATATTGCTGCCAATACAGGAACTTAAGGCTGCAATCCTGTTTATGCTTACCTGGGAGTAAGCCACAGTGACTATAATGAGACTTACTTCTGTGTAGACATGCATAGGATTGGGCTCTGAAACTTTAAATTGAGTCCATTCTAGAGATGGTAACTATAAAATTCAAGCATGAGAAATTATATTTTTCAAAAATTGTTATTCAGTTCCTCTTTGCATAAGTTTTTATTCTGAATGCAAAGCCAGATATTTCCCCCTAAATGTTGGTTGCTGTCTTTTCCTTTCAGAATTAATAATGGGGGGATATAGTTGCTCTTTGACAAGGTAGTGTCATCTAGAAGTCCATGAAGAAAACACAGGAGAGATTCTTGGACTGTGCGGTGATTCCCCCCCCCCTTTTGCTATCCTATATCTAGGACTGTGAAACTCTGAGATATCCCTGCTTTTGTTCTAGTCAATGATCCTATCCTGCAAATAACAAGGGCTTTGTGTTTGCTTCAACACACAGAGAAGTGAATATCTGGAATTGGCATACAGTGATAGTAGCAGTTGAAAAACAATCTTGTTAGAGTAACTGGTAATCCTTATGCACTATCTTAGGCTTGTATATTTGATTTTTAATGCATTTTAGTTTTTTTGAGTTTCAGTTATTCTAAGGTTTTTAATATTGTCATTAAATATTTTTTAATAAGAAGCTGGAATTATTTTTATGTGAAAAGATAAGAATCAGTGAGTATCCATAGCTCCATGTTCATTCCATTTTTTTACTTCATACTTGCTAAACATTTTAAAATTGTGTTGCTTTTCGAAGAGTTCGATTTCTGGCTATCTTTTTTTTGTCTCGAAATAACTTGGGGGCGGGGGAATAGCATTTGTGTGAAAGAGGTTTGTTTTGATGTTCAGTGCATTTTCTGTGCAGTAACAATTGGGATTTAACTATTGAGGCTGAACATTGCATAGTTCTTTTTTTTCTTTTTTGCGAAAGACGAAAGCTTGTACCTGTGGCCCAACATATTTTCAACATGCTACATGTACTGGCCATATAAAACAACCTCCTGCAAAGAAATCATGAAGTGCTTTGTGTATGGGATTTTTTTTGTTTTAATCTTTGAGCTGTAAGCTTTTATATAAAAATATTTTGACATCACCAAACTCCTCCCTTAGGCTGAGCCATCTATTTGCCTGTTCAGAAATGATTCTGAAAACAGTACATTCTGAGTTTTGTGTTTAATTCAAAACTTTGGTGATGCCCACTCTTTCTTCATAGTACATTCACTCAACCTGGTTATTGACATCACACTGCTTCTCATATTCTTGTCATCTTGTGCTTTATGTTGGCTTTTGGTGTATGTGTGCGTGTAAGTATCAGAAAAGTGAATCAATGATGTGAAAATTTAAAAGGCAATTCAGTAAACCTGGTCTTTTGGTTAGATTTATATTTCAGCAGCCTTGTCTATCTGGTTTAGGCCATTATTCCTAATGGTAAAAAATATTTCTGTCTTGGCTTTGTGTTGAGCCTAATAAGGCCTCTCAAAGCCTTTTACCTTAATAGGCTTCTAGTTCTCTAATCTTTTCATATTTTTTCTAAATATACAAAAATGAAGGCTATCAACAGTTTAAAGTGGTGGAATGGTTGTGTTTTCCAAATGCTGGTACTTGATCATTGATTCATTTCTCTGTTATGTATGTGCATGATCTACTGTGCTGTAAACATGCTGCTATAAATGTTCTGGTCATTTTAACAATTTTGATTTATGTAATTGTTCTTGATATTACAGTGGACTAAAGAGGATGGACATAGAACTGCCACCTCTGCTGTCCCAAATCTGTTTGTTCCATTGAACACTAATCCAAAGGAGGTCCAAGAAATGAGAAATAAGGTTTGTATTGGCAGTTGGTGTGCTGTATATATTGTTGTAATGAGATACAAAATAAATACTGTTAATAATAATACAATTCAAACTTATGGCAACTGAGATCCAATGTGGCAGAGTGGGCTAGGAATGGGAAGACACACATTATTAACTCCCACTCTACCTTGAAATTCACTGGATGACCTCTGGCCAGTCACAGTCTCTTGGTGTAGATGTGTCTTGCGCAGTTGTTATAATAGGAGATGGGAGAGAAATATCCAGTGGTTCTCAAATTGTGGGTCTGGAACCCACCAGTGGGTCATGTTCCAGTTTTTGGTAGTTCACCAAACTGGCAGAGCAGATTAGGCTATGTGCATCAAGAGTTAAACAAGCTGCTGTTTGGGGAGGGCACACAGCTACCCAATCACCATTATAGCCACACCCCTTGGCACTTATAAATCAGGCAGCAGAAACTAAAAAGTTTGAGAACCACTGATCTTTGCCATCCATTCCACCCTGTAGGAAAGGTGGGATAGAAATTTAATGGTTGTAACAAACAAAATGGTGGGGAAACGGGGAAAATAACTGAGAAGCTTGCTTTCTATGGCATCCTAATCTTTAATTGTGCTTTTCCTACGTGGGATTTGTCACAACTTGTAGCCAGAAGTCCATAGGCCACACTTGCTCCACAAAGTCCATTCATCCCATTTGTTGATTTCACAAGAATCAGGCAGAATAGTTAGTTAGTTGGCAACCTTCAGTCTCAAAAGACTATGGTATCGCGCTCTGAAAGGTGGTTCTGGAACAGCATCTAGTGTGGCTGAAAAGGCCGATTCGGGAGTGACAATCCCTTCCACACTGGGAGCAAGTGCAGTCTGTCCCTGGCCTGTCTCCCTGGCTATGGGCCTTCCTTCTTTGCCTGTTAGCCTCAGACTGTTGGCCAAGTGTCTCTTCAAACTGGGAAAGGCCATGTTGCACAGCCTGCCTCCAAGCGGGCCGCTCAGAGGCCAGGGTTTCCCACTTGTTGAGGTCCACTCCTAAGGCCTTCAGATCCCTCTTGCAGATGTCCTTGTATCGCAGCTGTGGTCTACCCGTAGGGCGCTTTCCTTGCACGAGTTCTCCATAGAAGAGATCCTTTGGGATCCGGCCATCATCCATTCTCACGACATGACCGAGCCAACACAGGCATCTCTGTTTCAGTAGTGCATACATGCTAGGGATTCCAGCACGTTCCAGGACTGTGTTGTTTGGAACTTTGTCCTGCCAGGTGATGCCGAGAATATGTCGGAGGCAGCGCATGTGGAAAGCATTCAGTTCCCTCTTCTGTTGTGAGTGAAGAGTCCATGACTCGCTGCAGTACAGAAGTGTACTCAGGATGCAAGCTCTGTAGACCTGGATCTTGGTATGTTCCGTCAGCTTCTTGTTGAACCAGACTCTCTTTGTGAGTCTGGAAAACGTGGTAGCTGCTTTACCGATGCGTTTGTTTAGCTCGGTATCGAGAGAAAGAGTGTCGGAGATCGTTGAGCCAAGGTATACAAAGTCATGGACAACCTCCAGTTCATGCGCAGAGATTGTAATGCAGGGAGGTGAGTCCACATCCTGAACCACGACCTGTGTTTTCTTCAGGCTGATTGTCAGTCCAAAATCTTGGCAGGCCTTGCTAAAACGATCCATGAGCTGCTGGGGATCTTTGGCAGAGTGGGTAGTGATAGCTGCATCATCAGCAAAGAGGAAGTCACGCAGACATTTCAGCTGGACTTTGGACTTTGCTCTCAGTCTGGAGAGGTTGAAGAGCGTTCCATCTGATCTGGTCCGGAGATAGATGCCTTCTGTTGTAGTTCCAAAGGCCTGCTTCAGCAGGACAGCGAAGAAGATCCCAAACAAGGTTGGTGCAAGAACACAGCCCTGCTTCACGCCGCTTCGGATGTCAAAGGGGTCTGATGTGGAGCCATCAAAGACAACAGTGCCCTTCATGTCCTTGTGGAAAGATCTGATGATGCTGAGGAGCCTGGGTGGACATCCAATCTTGGGGAGAATCTTGAAGAGGCCATCCCTGCTGACCAGGTCGAAAGCCTTCGTGAGATCTATGAAGGCTATAAAGAGTGGCTGTCGTTGTTCCCTGCATTTCTCCTGCAGTTGTCTAAGGGAGAATACCATATCAGTGGTGGACCTGTTGGCTCGGAATCCACACTGTGATTCTGGATAAACGCTCTCTGCAAGTACCTGGAGCCTCTTTAGTGCAACTCGGGCAAACAACTTTCCTACAACGCTAAGGAGAGAGATGCCACGGTAGTTGTTGCAGTCACCCCTGTCACCTTTGTTCTTGTACAGCGTGATGATGTTTGCATCCCTCATGTCTTGAGGTACTCCACCTTCTCTCCAGCAGAGACAAAGGATTTCATGCAGCTCAGTGATGATGATATCTTTGCAGCACTTTAGGACTTCAGCAGGGATGCTGTCTTTTCCAGGTGCCTTGCCAAAGGCGAGGGAGTCCAGGGCCACATGAAGTTCTTCTAGGGTTGGTTCACTGTCAAGCTCCTCCAGCACAGGCAGGCACTCAATGTTGTTCAGCGCTTCTTCGGTGACTACATTTTCTCTGGAATATAGCTCAGAGTAGTGCTGCACCCAGCGTTCCATCTGCTGCACCCGATCCTGGATGACCTCGCCTGTTGCAGACTTCAGAGGGGCAATTTTCTTCTGTGTTGGACCTAGGGCCTGCTTGATACCATCATACATCCCCTTGATGTTGCCCGTGTCAGCTACTATCTGTATCTCGGAACAGAGCTGGAGCCAGTAGTCGTTAGCACATCTCCTGGCAGTCTGCTGGACTTTGCTTTGAGCAGCTCGGAAGACCTGCAGGTTGCGCTCACTGGGATAGGCCTTGTATGCTGCTTGAGCTCTCCTCTTTTCCTCAATGACTGGTGTCAACTCCTCAGGGTGGGCTTCAAACCAGTCTGCTGTCTTGTTGGTCTTCTTGCCAAATATGGACAAGGCGGTGTTGTAAACGGCATTCTTGAAATGTTCCCATCTGTTGAATGCGTTTGCATCGACCAGGCCTGGAAGAGATTCCTCAAGCGCTCGTGCAAATTCCTCCACTTTTCTCTGATCCTGGGTCTTGCTGGTATCAATGCGAGGTCTTCCTTCCCTTTTCGTGTGATATAGTCGCTTTGTTTGCAGTTTCGCTCTGCTGCACACCAGCGAGTGGTCGGTGTCACAGGCAGCACCCTGATAGCTGCGTGTGATCTTGATGCTGGGAAGGCTGGAGCGTCTGGTGAGAATCAGGTCGAGCTGGTGCCAGTGCTTTGATCTTGGGTGTCTCCAAGAGACTCTATGTTGGGGCTTCGTGTTGAAGAACGTGTTGCTGACACAGAGACCGAGATGACAGCAAAACTCTAGCAGGCGTTGGCCATTTTCGTTCATCTTCCCAGTGCCGAACTGACCTAAGCAAGTGGGCCACGAACTGTTATCAGCACCAACTCTAGCATTGAAGTCGCCGAGGATGAACAATGGCTCTTTTACGGGGATCTTCTTGATAGTGGTGGCCAGGTCATCATAAAATTTGTCTTTGGCTTCTGCTGGAGACGACAGAGTCGGTGCATAAGCACTGATGAGAATGACAGGTCCTGCTGATGACTGGAGCTGCAGGGACAAAATTCTTTCACTTCCCACAGTAGGTGGGATGATGGATTTCAGCAGGGTATTTCTGACCGCAAAGCCAACACCATGTTCCCTGGTTTCGTTTGGTGGTTTTCCCTGCCAGAAGAATGAGAAATTTCGCTCCTTGACAGATCCGGAATCTGGCAGGCTTGTCTCTTGAAGGGCGACGATGTCCATCTGCAGTCTGCTCAGCTCCATGTCGATGACAGCTGTTTTGCGTGCATCGTCTATTGCTTGAATAGTGCAGAATAGTGCAGTGGCATTTACCAAATGCAACAGGTACGTTACTTAGGTAGCAAATGGTTTTGTGCGACAATCCCACAACGAGCGATCTGTTTTCCACTCCTCATTTCCCTTCTACTCACTCGCTCGTTTTCCTTAGTTTCTTAGGCTGTCCCCAAATCCAAGCTGCCCTCAAATTATTTACTCACTTTTCCCCCTGCACTTAATAATGTAACTCCTGTGGCTCTTCACACTGCCCTAGCAGCCCCCTTTTGTTTGTTTAACTTGACTGATCTTTTTAAAGATCTGAATTTGGTATTTTTGCTAGAATCATATTTAACAGTTATAAGTCACGTTTGTCTTTGCCTAACTAAAAGAGACCTGAAAAGCATTTGATGGAAATTTGATGGAAAAATAACTTTAAAAGCTGTATTTGGATATGAATCCAGCAATAAAGAAAGCGTCAACTCGGTAGATCTCTTAGGGCCCAATCCTATCCAGTTTTCCAGTGGCTGTGCCAATGGGGTGTGCACTGCATTCTGTGGTAGGGAGGCAGTCACAGATACCTCCTCAAGGTATGGGAACATTTGTTCCCTTGCCTCAGGACTGCATTGCAGCTGCGCCAGTGCTGGAAAGTTGGATAGGATTGGGCCCTAAGTCATAAGACTAATTCAAGTCTTTCATAACTACTGAGAATGAAATTTTTCTTTTCAAAAACAGATGTTTAGTTACCATTTATTGCAGTGAAAAAGGCCTGGACACTTTTTACTTAGAAAGTAGGTGGGGTCTGATTAATGCTTCAACAGCATTAGGATAAAATGCTATATCATTCACTCAGTACAGGTCTGTGTTCTAAATGATAACATTTTATCCCTCTGCTTAACAAACTTAATATTGTGTTTGGAGTTATAAAACAGTGCCTTGAGACCAAGCTTACGGCAAGAATAAAATAGCAAATTTGTAATTGCAAACTTTGATGTAGGATTCTGGATCCTTTGGAGATTTCTGAGATGGTGATATTCCTAGACCAGAAATTGTAATAAGATGCAGAACAGCAAAATTTGAATGAACTGATGACTTCTACATCTGAGGCAACTCAGCCAAGGCTACCACAAAAAACAGCCTATATTGTGACAACACAGATTAGACAAAAAAAATCTAGTTTGGCTCTCCCTGCTGTTCATGAAAATTTGATGGAACTTTTTCTTACAGATTCGAGAGCAAAACTTGCAAGACATTAAGACAGCTGGTCCACAGTCACAGGTCCTTTCTGGTGTCGTTGTGGACAGGAACCTTGTACAGGTGAGGTCGCAGGTTGCTTTAACGTGCAAACTTAGAATTAATTTATGGTTCCTTCCTGCTGTCACCTAATGTATCGCTATGACATTATTCTTTAATTGGCAGAAAGTAACTGTTTATAAGGTAAGTGTTAGAGGTAACATTTTGCTGTCTTTGCAACATGCTCAGGATCAAAACATCAGTGGAAGCATGTCCCTCGCAGATGTGCTGCCTTTTGTGCAAGCTGCAGTGCATGAGACATGCAAGTGCTGCTTTTCCACAAGCTAAAACTGACTCTGAACTAGTCAGGCTTTACGTCGCTGACTGCAGTATCTGAGAAACTGTTGAGTATAAAAACCCATTTTTGCTACAGTTTAGTTCATTGGCCATGAAAACTTGCTTGCAAACTCTTGCGTTTGCTGGGAAATGTTAATTTGAAGATATCTTGCATTACCTCCATTTCACAAATTACAAAATTATATCTTCTCAGTTGAGTTGTAGAACCTAATGATGCAGTAAATTTTGAAGAGTTACAAATGTAAGCGGACTTTTGATTCCATTCTGTGAAGTTTGACTAGTCTTCATCCTGGCCAGGGCACCTCAGGTTGGAATTAACATATTTGCGCATGTTGCTTCATTATTGTTGCTTCTGTATCAGTTAGTTACTGTTTTTTCTGCATGTTTTGTAGATCATGTCATAGTGCTTTTAGCTGATAATCTGTAGCCCGAGCTTGGTTTGCTCTGTTCACTCAATTTACTGTTGCAGGATGCACCCCTCTCAGACTGTACGGAAACAATTGAAGGGCTCGATCCCACAGAGCAGGCCTTTAGTCCCGCTAAATCTGTCTCTGTTAGAAAGGTACTTACTGCCCTGTCATACTGCTCTCTAAAATGCTTTTGTTCATGTTTCATTTTTACCTTTTTCTTACCCTGGTTTGTAACTTCTGTTGATTTGTTTGTAAATGTGAAAAAGGCTAGGTGGATCTACAAATTATGCACGTGAATACTTTTGATATACCAATTGTTAAGATATGTTTTGAAATACCTTTAAAGATGTGAGGTCAGTCTTAACTTCAAGATTGTGAATAATATGCAGAGGACTGTAAGCTTGTATTTGTGGTTTTGTTTTATGCAGATGGTGTAAATGAGGTGTGGGCAGATGGTAGCTCAGGATCTACTGGTGGATCTCAGGGTGACTTGCAGTAGTTCAGCAAGTGTTCCTTTTGTAAATTGTTTAACAGCAGCAACAACAAAAGGGCATTTCCCCTCCTAAGCAGGTTGTGGAAATGAAAATTTGGGAGAAAGCCAGAACTAGAATTTTTGTGTGAATGGATTGTGAGCTCACTTCTAAAAATTTCTGGGATAAGCATATATGATCAAAGGCATCTGGTTCTTAATTGTAAATGTACTCCCATGAGCCTCTGTTTTGCTCCTGGCTCCAGCTAGGAGTTTAAGAGTTCTTAAGAGTTTAGTTTTTTTTCAATGTAGCCCCTGTAAGCTTGTCGTCTGCCCACCTTTGGTCTGTGTTAATTATAATTTGAGATCCATCTTCTTCTAGCCTTACTGCAGTCCCAGTTACATCAGTGTAATTCCAAAAAATATCCACAGGTTTAACCAGCCATAATGCAACTTAAGTTAATCATGGTGCTGACAATTTTGACAAAGAATATTTTTGGTCACCTGATTATCAGTTGTGCGTGGGTGGGATTCAGATGGTACTCCATCTAAAGACAGACTCATAGATAGCTTTTTAAAATAGTCTTGCACAATCTTGACTGTCCTTGTATTTGCCCCATGTGATCCTTAGGTGAAATTGAGGTCAAATGCTGATGCCTTTAATTCCTTTGGATCTTTGCTGTTAAGTAAATGTAATATTTTCCTACAGAGTACAATTCTGACTCAGTTTAGGGTAGAAACTATATTCCCTTCAGTAGGACTAGGGCTCTAGACCAGTGTTTCTCAAACTGTGGGTCGGGACCCACTAGGCGGGTTGCAAGCCAATTTCAGGTGGGTCCCCATTCATTTCAATATTTTATTTTTAATATATTAGACTTGATGCTACCCTGGGATGTGACTGCATTTGGGGAAATGCTACAGCCCTGTAGTTTTAACAAGCTACTATGTATATTCTTTTAACAATTATAGTAAATGGGACTTACTCCTGGATAAGTGTGGATAAGATTGCAACCTAGGATTGTTAAAAATTTTCCTGCTTGATGATGTCACTTTTAGTCATGACATCACTTCTGGTGGGTCCTGACAGATTCTCATTCTAAAAAGTGGGTCCCAATGCTAAATGTGTGAGAAGCACTGCTCTAGACCAAGAGTGTCAAACCTGTTTCTTATAGCGGGCCGAATAGCATTCATGATGCCTGCTGAGGGTTGGAAGTGATGTCATGAAGCAGGTCATGACCAGAATTGAGCACTCTTTTCTCACTTAGGAACTCATTAGTTGCAAATGACAGAAGAGATAATATGCCAATCTTGATCATATTTTCAAGATATGGGAGAGCCCAATTATACAGGCAGCCCTTTCAGCAGTGACATCTCAGCACAGCTCAGCAGCTGAGAGCAGCAGATGGTGATGATGGGAGAGCCTGAGGGTCGAATGAAGAGCTTCTGGGGGCTGTGCCTGGCCCTTAGGCCTTATGTTTGACACCCCTGCTCTAGACTGAATTTTCCTTGAATGATTTTCATAATTGATAGTGCTTGACATTTTGTCCTTAGTTCAGGATGTTGCAGTAGGTTTCTAACCATACGCCAGTTGAAGATAGGGCTTGTTTTGAGAGGTTTATCATTGTATTTAAAAATCTGAAAGCTGAATGCTATGTTGGTTCAGGATAAGCACTTTGTTCAGGAGCATGAGAGTCATCTAAGTAGAGGGTGGTTTTTATTTCTTTTTAAAACATGACAACCCAGGTTGTCATCTCATAGTGTGGAAGGGCTGTTTTTTTTTACAACAGAGCTTTGTTTGAGTTTTGCAGCTTACTTGAATATGGAATAGAGAAAAGTAAAGGACAAAATTCCTTAAGAGGAACTAGAGCAGGAACATGCGGAGAGGACTTGAAGAGATGCTGGAAGTTTGAAGGAAAAATGTGGATCTTAAAGACACTCTTATGGTTGTGAAATTCCTGACTTTTATGAAACAAGTATTTTTCTTTTTCTGGAAAAGGGAAAAGGCCAACAAGGTATTAGTAACTAGGTTGGCTAGGAAAGAAAAAAGAATATAATTCCACTGATAAAGTGAGAAAATGGCACTTTTACTAGCTCTGTACTGTGACTGGAAAAGGGACTGTTGAAAGGAAGATTAAAAAATCATGCTGGAGCGGGAATGATATTTTTCTGTCTTACTTTGATTGGAGCTCCTAGCACAGACTATCAGATTAACATTGGAAGAGCAAGCAAGCATTCTGAATTAGCACTGGTTCGTTGTCAGGTCATTTCATTTGTTAGAAACACAAAGGTTGCATTACATTTGGCAGAAGAGCAACTGCTTAATGAGTTTTACAGACAGATGCCAAGCATATTTACCCAGAAGTAAGTCTTTGGAGTTTGTCGATGCTCAGTACTCTCAGTGCTGCATTAAGGCCGTATTACAACCTTAAAGGAATGCGGTGACGAGCTAAAGTTTGTAGTCGGGAACAGTTGGAAGATAGGAAGTGTTACAGTTGGAATGCAGCAGATTCCCTCCCCTTTAAACAGAGATATCTGTTCAATTTTTTAATTGAATTACTTTTTTTTTTATCATTATTTCTTCCAGATGTATGTTCTATGCATAAATGTATCATTACACATGGAAAAGGCATAAATACAGTAACAGAAGATTAGTTTCAAACTTAATGATTGTATACATATGAGTATATATCGCTATCAATATTTGTAAGAAACTGGAAGTTGCTGCCCAAACCCTGCATCCCACTGGCTCCTTCCATCATATGTTGATGTTCCTGTCCAGTATTTCCTTACGTCTTGGATAAGGAGGGTGAGGTGGGGGTTAGTATGACCCATTTCCTGTTCCTGGGCTGCACACTGGCAGTCAGCCAAACTTTAGAGCGTGTCACCACCTTGGCCCATGTCGTTGTCGTTCCCCAAATGCTGCATGACCAGTCGTGCATGCTTCTGAATTTCTCTGAGACATCCAGGGCTTTTGGAGGTGCTGCTATTTGCTGTGTGGCAGTATGGCTGTTTTCTACACTCCTTCTCTCTACATTCCTTCTCTCACGCATGAAGTTTCTAGTTGCCCTAGCAGTAGCTAAAGTATTGCTGCAATTGTGACTTTGTCCAGGGATTGGTCTCATTTATAAAGATGTATAATCCACATACATAAATGTAAACTTCTAAAATTACATTAATTTTAATTTTTGATTTATTAATTTATAATGTTAATACATTAATAAGATCAATAAAACATGCATCAAAACTGAGTAAAGTGCTTTTAATAACAATATCAGTATGTTTTACCTCAAATAATTACATTATGAAAATAAAATGTCTAATGATATATTTAGTTGATAGGAACACTTTAGAAATTTTAAAAAAGTTTTCTTAGAATCAGTTGAGGCTGTTCAACAGGGAAAGTCAGCTGCAGGATGTTATTTTGAGTACTTCCTCAAAGAGTTTTTCAGTTTTCCACAGCAGCCGAGACCTCTAGAGCCACAATAAATCTTCCAGCTGGCTTTTAGTTGTGTTGGCTCTATGGCTCCTAAGTTCCAAGGCAGTGAGCTTCCAAGTACCAGTTTCAGGGGAATAATGGCAGGAGAGAAATATGGAGAGAGATATGTTTGTCTAAATGTGGACGCAGAGTACCCTAATATTTCATTGCTGTTGTTGAGTTTGGACCACTATGAGTTAACTATCCTTGTGTGGATTGTGGATACCTGATTGTCTCTGCCATTATAATCCAACCCATATGCAGCAAGGTGAGTTTCAAACTGGAGAGTTGAATTATTTTCACATTATAAAGCAAAGGCAAATCTAATAAACTAAATGTAGTGGAAGTGATTTGAAAAGACACTCCTAAATGTGCATTCAAACGGCTTCTGCCACACTTAAAATCAGACTAGATTTGAGAGCCTAGTCTCAAAGTATTAAATATGTTGAAAATCCTTCCAGACTCTGAGTTCTTTCATACTTTTTTTTTTTCCTTTTCCTCCTGACCCAACTATTTTCTATGTTGGGATGAAGGCTCAAGCAAAAGGCATTGAGGCTTTCTTGCAACTAACATGAGATCTTCGAGCTGACTTTGTCACGTGAGGTCAAGAACCATTTGGAGGTGTCCAAATGCCTGTCTCTTCTTAGAACTAATTCTTCCCTGTTTTCCAAATATGGAACATTGATGTGTTTCCTTCCAAGGACTTTCATAGTCTGTGGAGCCTAATAGGTAGAAGAACTGCCTTCTTTTCCTGTTTGCCAGGTCACACACTTCCTTTTTGCTTTCTGAAGGCTCAGAAGTGTGCAAAAGTGTGGAGGAGGAGGAAAACACAGTGTTTCACAGGGGAGATGCTTCATGTCTTGGAAGGAATGTCTTCCAGAGAGGAGATACAAAATTCCTATTCCCACTGGGCTAACAATAAGAACAGCTTGGGGATTACTGTTCCAAAACCATTCACCCTTGCTTTTAAATGCTTGTGCCGACTGCAGCCCTTAGTGTACTTAGGAGTGATGCCAGATTTGACAAAGCTACAATATTTATAGTTCATACATTTAAAAATGTGATGTAGGCCTTGTTAACATGTTTCCCATGGTAACAAAGGCACGTTTCTAGACATTTTGAGAACAGAATAGCCAATATTATGCCATTATAAAAATTGATGGTAAGGCCATATCTGGAGCATTGCGTCTGGTTCTGGTCACCACATCTCAAAAGGGATATAGTGGAATTGGAAAAGGTGCAGAAGAGAGCGACCAAAATGATTAGTGGGCTCGGACACCTCTCTTATGAGGAAAGATTACAGCCCTTGGAACTCTTCAGTCTAGATAGAAGGCACTTGAGAGGGGACATGATGAATGTCATATGCAAGGGAGGGGCAACAGGATGCATGTGACTTGTTGTCTTGTGTGTTTCCTGAGGCATCTGGTGGGCTGCTGTGAGATGCAAGAAGCTAGACTAGATGGGTGCTTGGCCCGATCGTGCAGGGCTCTTCTGATGTTCTGAGAAGTGAAATCCTTCCTCTCCTTAATCTAGCTCTGATCCCAAATACTTCCTCTGGCAGAGAAAACCAGTATCTGAAAGCCTTTCCTTCCTAGGCAGTTTGCGTATGTTCTGGACAAAGGTGTTTTGGCACCTTATAGTTGGGTCCCTGAACAAGTCTGTTCCCACTGCTCTCTAGAAGGTGCCTTTCAAAACCACGAGTGCTCCAGTCCTGGACCTGGTGCTGCATTTGTTGTGCTGCTTAAGAGTGGATATAACCTACTGGAAACACTGATGTGCGCGTAATGCTGTTCCTGAAATTCCTGGTCTCATGCAGTCCGTTGAATTTGCTGCTGGTGGTTGCTGTTATTAACAATATTTGTAGGCAGCTTATTCACAGAGTGGTTTACAACCTCTTAGTCCTGCACCACTGCTGTGAATGGGAGTTGCATCACTGACAGGATCGTACAGTACAATGGATAATCTCACCTTCTCACTATATTTTTGATCAGACTTTAATCATAGGTCCTTCCATTGTTTTAGCCCTCAGGCATTCTCGATGCGCTGTAAATTAATTGGTGAAAGACACTTTTTTCCCTTCCGCCTAGGGAGAACTGGTGACTGCATCAAAAGCAATAATTGAGAAGGAATACCAGCAACGCGTCATAGTGAGCACCACAGGACCAAACCCCTTCAACAAGCTCACAGACAGAGAACTGGAAGAATATCGCAGAGAAGTAGAAAGGAAACAGAGGCAGTCAGAAGGTTTGTCTGTCCCCAACTAATGTGTCTTGGAGAGTGAGGTGGTGTAGTTCTAACATGTCCTGCTCCCATCACAAGTTTTCTTTGTGCTGAAGACCACAGCACTTCTGTGATGTGAGCTGTGGCACTTGCTCAAGTGTGGCAGTGCTATTGGTGCATGAGCAACCTTGGCAGAGCCTAAATGAAAACCTCCAGTTTGTTGCTGCTTTAGGCAAAGTGGGAGTGTTGCCTGTGCAGACACAACCTCGGAGACCTTCTGTCAGCATAAGCAAGTAACGGATCACTTTGCAAGTTTATGTAAGCTCCCATTAGAGACTAAAATCTTGGGCAGCCCATTCCACCGCAACTCCCTGCACAGCAGTGCAGTGGGTGTACAGTGTAGTGTCCACTGCATCCTGTGGGGAAGTTTTTGGCATGCTGAGATCTTGTCAGGGTAAGGAAATATTTGTTCCCTTGCCCTTGGGAAGGCCCTGTTTTGCCAAATTCCCATTCCAAGATTTACCTAGAGAACTTATACCCATTTTAAGCTAATTAGTTCCCCTGGCTCAAACCCAGCTTGCTCTCACAGCGTACAAAACTACTGTTGATCCTCAGCACTAACGGGAAACCAGTAGGTAGCTTACCTATGGGGCTGCAGGGTCCCTCCTCCTGGTTCTCAAAGCAGCAGCTATTCTGGGTACAGCAGCGCCCCCTCAGCTCTGCACCACGCAGCAGTCTCCAGCCATCCCCGTTCAAGCAAACCTCAGTAGTCCATTATCCCACCTGTCTTTCTGTCCGTCAGTCAACCAGTCAGTTAGTCCGTTGATCAGCCAGTCCATTAGTCCCTCAGTCCATTCATCAGTCTGCCAGTCAGCTAATCTGTCAACTAGTCCTCTTTCCTTCCTCCAACCTTTCCTCTTGCTGCCCACAAAACTCTCCCTCCTCCTGGTGCTGCTTTTATCCCTGAGGGCCTTGTTTCCTCTAAGTGGCTGCAGTTGCGCAGCACACTCACTGTAATCTAAGGCAAGGGTCTCCAGACCCCGGCTTGGGGGCCAGATGTGGCCCACAGCGAGCCTCTGTCCAGCCCGCGGCCAGCCTCTTGTTCCCTGAAGCCTCTGGCCCACTCAACTGAATATGACCGGAGCTGTGCTCTGGTTGCATCTGGAGGGTGTTCTGAGGGTCAGACAAGTTGAATGAATGAGCCTATTCATTCATTTATTCACTCATCTAAGTTCCATCTCTAATTTATTTATTTAAATTTTATATTTAAATTTTTTGTCCTCTTCCCCCAAGCCACCAGTGGCAGCTGTTCCGTGAAAATGTTATTGTTTTATGGCTTCCATTTAATGGGGTTTTTTTCTGTAATATGAAACCTTGTTTGCAGTAACCAGACAAATCTGGAAGCATTCTGCCATCTCTGTTCACATGTGTTGCTTTTTGGGAATGGGCTCAAAGCACACTTGTCCCTAGTCACAGCAAGTTCCATTCTAAAGAATTGGACTAGCCCGGCTCATTTTAAAATAGGACACTATTTTAAATAGAGGGCATATATGACAAGGGAAGATCATCAGGTTTTTGTGCACTCATATTCACATTTTTACTTGCATTCGAAATTGGCCTGCAAGCAGAATTCTCCATTAGGAACTGATAATTTGTACATTTTTTGTGTGTGTGCATGTGAGAAGAGTTGCGAGGGTGACCTTTTTCGTTTTCTAATCTCTGTACTGGTACATTTTATAGAAGATTCAGAAGATGCCAAACCGCATGAGGAGAAGAGTTCTCCTGACCATACTACCGCTTGTACCCCACCCAGCACTCCAATTAAGCTGGAGGAAGGTATGTCCTTTGGAGCAATAGGAGTTCATTTCCTTAACGGCACTTAACGTTTTCATGCTCCAGTTAACACATCAGCTAGTATTCATTTGGTGGGGGAGAGATCATTTATATATATTATTCTGTAGAGCTATGTAGTTAAATGTGCTTGTAGTTGTGTTCACAATAATAAAGAAATGTGCATTGAAAACACAAAGAATTGCCTTGCTGGATCTGACCACGGTCCATTTAGTCTAACAGTAACCAACCAGATACCTCTGGAAGCTCACAAGAGGGTCTGAAAGTGATGGCCCCCTTCTCCTTTTTGCTCCTAGCACCTGTCATTAACACTATACATGGAGGGTCTGGTTAACATTGTAGCTATCTTCCATGAATTTGGGTAATTCTTCTAAAAAAACAATCTATGGTAATGGCTCACACCATATCTTGCGATGATTGATACTCCCAGTTAAATTATACTAAGTTAAAAGTACTTCCCTTTGCCCGCCCCCAGTCTCCTGCCAATTGGTTGACACAGAGTTCTTGTATTATGAAAGGGAAAGAGAATTCCTTTTTCCATAAAGCATGTACTGCTTTATGGAAAATTTTTGTCCCTTTCTTTTCTGAACGAAATAGGCCCCATCACCTTAGCCTGTCTGTGTGGAAAAGATGGTGCAATTTTGGCAGCACTTTTTTTTTGAACTTTTCTGAACCTTTCCCAGCTCTTTAAGATGAGGTGTCCGGAGCTGTGCATAGTATCCAGAGGTGGTCATACCATAATGGCAGTCATTTACTTGCCACTTGATTTTCTCGATCCCAGCCCTGATTCTCAGTTCTGAGTATGCCTTTTTCATTGCTGCAGCCCACTGTGTGGAGTTATCACTTAACTTTCCACTCTGAATCCAGGATCTTTTTAGGTAAGCTCAATCAATATAGACTTCATCAGCATATTAGTGAGTCCAGGATTTTTTTTTGTCCCAGTGTGCAGCCCTCAACACTGGAGCTTTATTGATTCATTAATGGCATTTTTATCCCATCTTTCTCCCCAAAGGGACCCAAGGCGACTTTAAAAAAATAGTTAAAATCACAATTAAAAACCAATTGTACCTTGCCCTAAAAGTCCATAAAAGATTAAAGCAAACTTAAAAATAACCTTAAAACATAATTACAATTAAACAGAAGAGGAACAGCAACACAATCTGCTATTAATAAACGGAAAAAAAATTAGAACATGTTAGTATCAGGCATCTCCTGCCCCTTTAACTTGCCTGAAGATACTTTTCAAGCTTGTCTGACCTTCTTGATGACATTAATATAGTGGGGAATTATTTACTTTGTCAAAATCCTATGCTTGGTTTGGCAACAGTTCTGATCTACTTTCTCAGGCAAGTCAAAGTTTATGTGTGCCAATTATGTGTGCCACTCAATAAACAGAATTGCTGTCACCCAGCAACTCGTCAGAGACTAGAGTACGCAGTGGAGATCTGCCTCTGTTGAAGTGAATAGGTAAATCTGCTTGTCTAAGACTTTTCTAAAAGCTCCATGTGGCTTCTAGATCAGGTGAAAATTTAGTGAACTCAGCTTGGTGGTTGCACATTTCTTAAACATTATTGTTACTGGATTACACCTCTATTTCTTATTTTCAATTTAGATGAAAATTAAGGGTTTGTTCCTTTAAAGTCTCTGGGTAATGAGAGCAAGTCCAGAGACATCTTCAGTCACATTTCAACGAATTGGGTAAAAACAAGAGTGTACAAGTGGGTGTAATCTAAGCTGTGTTTTATGTCTTCCTTTTACCCTGGGATTTATCACTTGTCTGTTACAAAGTTGTCTGTTCACTCCACCTCATTCTGTAATCTATAAGAATGGTGCTGACCATTCTTTTAATGTAACACAATGGCTGTGATGGATGCATAGATTCTCTACTTGTGCTTTTTTCTTCTTGTGGCTGCCTTACAAACAGGAGGTGGATATGCTAAAGAGTACCTGTTGCCATAGTAAGTACCATCCCATACACTGACCTGTTCCTGCTGCTTTCCTGACCTCTCTGTGCTTTGCTTCATTCTCTCGCATCTTTGTGATGTTTCCTCCCTGTGTTTGGTTTGATCAGTCAGGCATTTACACAGTTTAAAGTATGTTTTAACAGCTTCACTTGATTTAGTAGAACAAACAACTCAAGAGTTGTACTGAGCCAGGAATGGCATTGGAGGTCAACCATTCCCATTTAAGGACCCACCTGGCCAGGGGTGAACACTGGACTCTGTACTGGTGGCAGTGGTAGTTTTGAATGCACCATAAAGGGGGGCAGTGCAGACTTTCACTCAGGTCTCCAGCAACCATGCACTAGCACTGACAGGAGTACAGAATCTCTAACTGTAAATGGAACTGGGGCATGACTTTCAGATACCCTGGCCTTGGTGGTTGTGTATCTCCATCTGAGATTTACACTTGGAAGTTTACATACTGCATTGCTCTAAAATTGCTCCTAGGACAATCTAAAATTGTCCTAGGAAACCCAAAGCAAAGGGGGTGTTTGACTAGTCCCAGCTCATCATGATTGTGTTGTTGGAAGGCTGTAACTTTTCCAAGTACATTCGGTATCCTTACTGGCCCATGATCTGTTGTGAGGTAGGCACTTGTGTTCCTCTTCCCTTAATTTTCATACTGAACAGATCGTCATCTGAAATGAGGCAGAAGAAATAGAAGCAGTACACTTTGCAAAGGGAATGGCCTGCCCTTCTCCAAGTGCTGGCACACTGGTGTTTAACATACGTTTTTGTGGAGTGGGGAAGTTCTACCTCTTCCCTCTGTTGAACATGTGGAATGCTTTCAGCTGATATAATTTATGTGCTTAAATTTCTGAAGATAATTAAAAATCATTATGCGATTTATTTTGTTTAAGGTGTTGGTTTTTATTCCAAGGAAAGGCGATGCTGTCTTCAGCCCCTTTGGCAGCCTGGAACTCTTAGCCAGAAAAGCATAACTTTTTCTTCTGGTGGTGACTGGTTAGAGTAGTAAAAGCAACTTAGGGTTGATATCCTACACACACTTACCTGAGAATAAGCCTCATTGGACTTACTTCCAGGTAAACCTGCGTAGGATTGCACAATAAATACCATAATACTTTTCACGTGCTGTTGAAAGGTGGAAAGGTTTTGTTATTTTGACAAGCAGAATATTCTTTGAACCACCCTGGCCAAAATGTTTGAAGACAAACATATGAGACAGGAACTAATTACACAGGCCAACACACATTTTGCTTCCTTAAACGTTACACCAATTCCTGGGTATATCTGGGGTGCTGATTTCAAAAATGGCATCCATTTTGCCCTATCACGTCTAGTTTTGGAGACCTAGTATAGCCTCATTAGTGAATGTTTCAAGAGGAAGCTGCTTGAAACATTCACTAATGAGGCTATACTAGATCTCCAAAACTAGACATGATAGGGCAAAACGGATGCCATTTTTGAAATCGGCACCCCAAATTCACATCAAACCACCATTAAGTTTGGGAAGAACTTTTCTGACCCTCAGTTTTGTAGGCCTGTGTTATCTGTCATTTTAAAAATAGGCAAAAATGAAAGCACTTTCATTTTTAGTAGTATTTAAGCTGCCCTAACAGGCAGTAAAGTCTTTTCAACAGAAGAAATCGTGGTACAGCCAAGTTACGCAGCTTGTAACCTACCAAATGGCTTTCTGCTTTTACCCTGCTTTTAAATGATAATGATCTTAACCCAGTTTAAAACTTCTAACCTCTTGATTTGCTGAGCGTGGTGGTCGTTGAGCTAACAAACCTGTTTCTTCAGATGCTTAAGCTTCACATAAAGATGTGCCACATACAGAATTGCAAAATACTGATTGATACCAGGGAGAAACTTGAATTCTGGATTGGAGGAATTTTAAAAAGAATACTAGCTGCAGCATGGGAAATTTATGATACAAAACTGGTGATAAGACATCAATTCACTGCCCTGGTTCAGAAATGGAAGGCTGCAAGGTTTGATCCATAGCCTCAAACATACTCACTTTTTGTTGAAGTTGCACACTACTGTGCAACATCCTGGTGTTTCTGTAATGGGAGCAAGTGCTTTATATCACTTAGGGCACAATCCTAACCCACTTTCCAGCATTGACGTAAGGGCAATGCAGCTTCGAGGTAAGGGAACAAACATTCCCTTACTTTGAGGAGGCCTCTGTGAGTGCCACCCAACTGCAGGATGCAGCACACGTCCCATTGGCACCGCTATGCCAATGCTGGAAAGTTGGTTAGGATTTGGGCCTTAGTCTTGAACGAAACATCAGTATATGCCAGTAATACAATTATGTGATTTGCCTTGATCTGCTTGAGAACATCTCCAGCTTTGATAGCTGGGGATGCTCTTTAGATGAATCCTCTGCCTGTGAGTCCTGAACAGAGCTAGAAATGGGGTGCCTTGCTACTGATTCTGAATATTCCCTAACTGCTTTGTGCCAAAGGCCTCCCTGAATCTAACTTGGTTTCCTGTTCTAATTTCCACCCTTTGTCTTGTAAGTGAAAAAATGTGCAGATACGGAATAACCAAGTACGAACTGAAGAGCCTTCCTATGCATTCTTCTTCAAAGAAACATGATAGTGGAAATGGGGAAAGCAGAAACTATGTTTGTTCATAACTCTTCTTTCACAGCCTCTTTATAACATTTGGTCAAACTTTGAAGAACAGTTCTGTGAGAGTTGGAATTGTAAATTCTGCATTCCTGACCACTGATGGTCCATTTGAAGCTACCCTCTCTCTTGCTCTGTGTCTTTAGCAAAGGAGCGAGCAATAGGATGAGTGAACAGTTAAATTCCCCTTCCTTCCTTCCTTAAGTGCTTCCTACAAAAGGCTGTTCATCTGCAGAGGACTAGCCAGGACTTCAATAGAAACTGAATTGACACCATTTTCACATGGAGTGCATTGTATGAGCCAATCTTTTGGGCCACTGAACTAAGATATTTTTTAAACAGCATAATAAAAAAGCAATTGCATAATAAGCTACCTTCACCAATGAGGAAAACAATGTATCTCATTAAGGCCAAATCCTAACCAACTGTCCAGCACTGGTATAATGGTGCCAATGGGGCATGTGCTGCATCCTGTAGTTGGGTGGCACTCACAGAGGCCTCCTCAGAGTAAAGGAATGTTGGTTCCCTTACCGTAAAGCTGCATTGCCCTTATGTCGGTGCTGGAAAGTGGGTTAGGATTGCGCCCTAAGTCATCTGACCAACTTGGTTAGGTGTGTTGGCAAAATGAGGTTAAATCAGAAACCCTCTTCTTGTTCAGTTTGCATAAACAAAACAGTTGATAGTATACCTTCAAATGTTGCGATGCAAGTACTGTATTGGCTGAAGAAAAATAGGTATTTTATGTCACAATGAGCGCTTTTCGCAAAGTAGTGGCCATTTGAACATTTTTAGAAACAACATTGGACAACACACAATTTGCCTCTGAAATGAAAATAGCTAATCTACTAATTTCAAGATGCCGAACACAAAAATGACAATGAAATCTGTCATTTGGCTCTAGTTTAGGAGATATGCGGTACTTTGTGTACATAGATGGTAGGAAAGATTTACCAGTATACATCTATGGAACTGTCTGTTGTGGATCTCTCACAAACCACAGCCAATTTTGCATTTTCATTGTCAGATTTGTATTCAGCACCTCAAAATCTATAAGAAATGACTAATCTTGGGTGCGTGACCTTCGTAAGAATGTGTTGTCCAGTGTAAGTAGTAATAGGAACATGCAGTACATGAAGCGGAGACTTTTGAGCTTTTAACGTTGTGTCTATTGATGGTAGACCTCCATGATTCAGTTTTGGCTCTAAAGTATTGTGGGAAATACAGAGTTGAAAGAGAGACTTCACCAGCATTTCCTTTGCTTGAGGCCAGTTCTGCAGGGACTCAAATGCCAGGCTCTGCGCTTAGCTTCTTGCAGAGTTGGTTCTCTGTTAGAGCCCATTCAAGCCCTTCTGGCACACATTAACTGGCTTTTTCCTGTTGATTGCTCTGCTAGAGAGGCAACCTCTCCAGACTTACAAAGACGACAGTGATGCTGCAACTTTCAAGCAAAGCCTCCCAGACCTCACCCCTGACGAGCCTTCAGAAGCCCTCAGTTTCCCTGCAGTTGGCAAAGAAGAGGACGATACTTGTGACCAAGATCCGACCCAAATCCAGACTGAATGTCCTGCTGGAAACCAAGAGCCCCAATCTCAGCCTGGCGAAGAGGCCATGAGCCCACAGGCTGAGGAGGGCACAGCAGCTGATGCAGGCAGTGATGAGTCTCCTGGGAAGTCTCCGTCCAAGAAGAAGAAGAAGTTCCGGACACCTTCCTTCCTGAAGAAAAACAAGAAGAAGAGTGACTCCTAAAGATCTTTTTAAAAATGTTGTCATGTTCTAGAATCTTGAGTTTATTAACCACTAGAATGTATCTGATCATACCAAGTGTGTTTTTTTTTGTCTTCAGTGTAAAAAGCCGAACGAGCAACACCCTACTAGCTTGATTGCTTAAGAGTATAATGGAATATTAACAAGCAGAAGGTGCTAATCCTGTGTCCGCAACAGCAGCTAACCAGGGCGTAACCCTAGCGTGTCAGCATAACTAAATGACTTCCACGGAAGACTCTGAACCACTGTGTGTAACTTTTAAAGCCTGTTGCTTTATATATATGAAGGTGAGCATTTTTTCCACAAGGTCCTGCTTTTACAGGGTGTTGCTATCCATTCACCCTCAAATGTGTTCTTGTCCCAGAGCCTGTTGTTGCAAGTGGCTTCTTAAATCTGGGTGGCTTGGAGAGGACTGCATTTGTATTTTCCAGAGGTTATATTCTTGAACTGAGCACCTGCTTCTGCACTGCGTAATTGGACATGTTGTCACACACTTAAGGCTTTAAAGAGAGCTGTCTTCCTCCCCTCTTATTCTGTATTGTAGCTAGCATTGGTGAGATTTAAATCTAATTGTCGTGTCTAAAATGAATGAAATGACTTGTGTTTCCTTCATTTGTCCCTCTGCTTGTTTTCTAATGAAGCTTAATGTAATCTATTTCACAGAATAATCCACTGTTTTACCAAAAAATTAAAAAAAATTCTAGTAAAAGGTTTTGTCCAAACTTGCATGAAGATTTGGAGGGCTAGCTTTCAAGCCCTTTGAAAGGATACCACCAACCTACTCCATTTATCACAGTCGAGGCATCTCGCCTCCTCACTCCAATGCTGTACTGTGAATTGCACTGCTTATGGTTGCTGCTGCTGCTACAGCATCAGCAGTCACATATTGTAGCTGGCCTCGTCATTTTGTGTAGCAGACGTGTGGCTTGCTTCTGAGACCCTTGGGAAGGCTTGCCATCTCTGGCTGCAAATGATGTCGTTAGGACTGGGCAGAGTTTGCTAGTCTCTTCTACTTTTCTGGAATTTCTCTTTTTTGAAAAAAAAGAGCAGTGGAAAGACTAAACTTTGAGTTGCGAATGTTTTGGAAACCATTGTTTTTTACTCTGATAATTGGGATTCCTTCAAAACTTTGTTTGGCTTTGTCCTGATTTTTAAGGAAAGCCAATATTCACTCAGTAGTTGAGGTCAGGGGGAACTAAGAGAGTCAGTTTTATGGATGAACTAGGGCTTAGCAATGCATGATGGACCATTTCAAGACAGTGTATTTTTTTTTAAAATAAATTAAGCTGGATGAAATAGCTACTATTGAATGCCTTCCAATTTGTGCTTTCAGAAAGCACAGGATAGTAGAATGGATTCAGTAATTGAGTACTGCTTTGTTGTACATAGTACCTGTGTTAGGCTCCAAAAAGAGATCATGGAACAGAGCAGTTTAAAATGCTAAATAAACGCTGCCCCTGAATATCAAGTGCAGGAGGATTATACAGATATGAGCATTTATGGCACTAATTGCCCCACAAAGGAAAATGGACAAAGAGTAAGTTTGCCCCCTGATTGGTGGGGGTAAAGAGAAGCCTAAACAGTAACCTTTTGTCTGGACTGCATGGCACTAACGGCTTTAAGCTTGTTTCCTAACTTTGTATGTCCCATGAACATAAGCATATGATACTTATTTTGCTCAATTGTGTCTCATTGCCAGGGTTGAAATGCATTACAAAAGCCATTGCTTCATGTTTTTGTTATAAAATGTAGGGACGATCTTTTGACCACATATGCAACGATTTTGAAGTTCTAATTTTGTAGTTCTCAATTCTTTGTATTACAATATGAAATATAGTTGTGTAAGGTGTGCTAACACACTGCAGTGGGCTGGGTTGGGAGGGGAGAGAAAGGGAAGAGTCCTGTATTTTTCTTCTTCTTTTGATGTATCATTCAGTTCTACTCACAAATAAAATTCTTTAAAGGAACCAGGTCTTTGTAAATGTTTCAAAATGCAAGTGGTGTTGATTTCTGAAAAACTCTGTAATACTTGATAAATTTTTAGAATGCATTCATAGGATCAGTATAAAAACATACCTGGTCCAGGTAAGCATTAGTTGGTAAACTTGAAAAGATGACAAATCCTTTCTGGAATTTTTCAATCTTGCAGTAAATCTCAGTGAATTCTCTCTGTTTATCTTTCATAAGCATCCCCAGTATTGCAATCTTGTTGAGCTTCAGGAGCCAGAATTTAACTGAGGACATCTTCTGTTTCTTCTTGTTAAAATCTGTGCACTTTTGCATGTTATTGAACAAGAATTTATACTGTAGCATATAGACTCCAATTTTCAATATTACATTTTACTTATTTTGTATAGCAACCTTGATTTCTGGAAACCATCTAATCCTAATATTCCATCCTCAAAATTCCCCCTTTTTGTGTCTCCTTCACCCCCTTTCTATGGAGAACCCATCACTTTGAGTTACAGTGGGTGCAGCTCTTGTATTCTTAGACCTGTCGTTGCTTCAGCCTTCATGCCATATCACAAGCAACACAGGAGAGTCTTCATTTCCTCCCCATCTTATTTCAGAAATGGCTTGTGCAGGTTTTTTTGTTTTTTTTTTAAATCTTACCCTTTACAACTATATTGCAGTAATTGATTGTTGATTTTTGGGATGTGACCAAGACCAGCAGTAGGTCTTCTCTCTGCCCCAATCTTCATGGACTGAACTAGCACCCACAACTCAGGCTGCTGCTCCTCACCACTACCACCCAGTGGGTTGCTGGTACCAGCAAGGAGATGGTAATAGAATCCGTAGCTACTGCTGCCTGCTGCAATTTCATTGGGCCCAGAAGAAGAGAGACTGGGCAGGTGACATCTACTGCTGGTTTGATTTCAAACCATTTCTCTCCTCCCAATTTATTACAACAAACATGTCAGCAGGAACAGACCTCCTCCCTCAACCTTGGACTTGTGTTTTAGAAAGAGTGATTTATGGCACAGAGAGAAATCATTTCCTGCTGTTTTAGAACTCTTCTCTCTTCTTCCAGTTGATGGCAAACCATCCAAAATAACCCATCTAATTAACAGGGAATCACAAATGCTTTAAGCCCCCAAACAATATTTGCTTTTGTTTTAGTACTTGAAATTTAACCTATATCAGACCATAATTTGCCAGGTAGGTGAGAAAAGGAAGGTTAAGAGATGTCCTACAAAGAGAGAGGTCTAAGGGCAGCTACAATTGCCCTTGCTAAAAGGCCAGTGCTTGCAGTTATGACAAATGGTTTTTTCCAGTTGCCACTTGAACTGAGGAAGTCACCAGGAAACTAGTTGCAGAGGAACAAAATAGGGAAAATGAAAGTCAAATAATTACAGAATTTTACAGTTTTAAAAAGCATAACTTGCAGTATGCTGGTAGGAAATAGGACAGACAACCAGAAGGAAGGATGAAAACGCTTGCATGGAATACTCTGAAGACTTCATGACTTGGTGGCTCATTAACCACACTGGAACCACCACCTGAAGTGGGGCTGGTTTACTTTGTCTGCTAGTAGAAAGCTTCTTGTAGTGCAATTAGATTAACAAGATGTTCATTAAATACAAAATATAAAGAATCTTAAAACCCAAGAGTGCCTATTGTCACATTATTGCAGCATATGCTTGTCATGAATATGTACATGTTAGGCCTAGGTTAGCATGTGGAGCCTGAACCAAACTAAGTCAGTAACAGAGAAAGCAGTTTCCAGCTGCAAGAATGTGAGTAAATAAACAAGAATTACAACCCCTTGGAATGTTTTACACCTCAGTAGACTGAGGGGCGCCTGATCAAGCAGAATGGAATGCAGCTATGGTTCTCCAGTTGGGAGGGGTAAGAACTAGGAGGGCTAGCAACCAGACCCACTTTGAGAAGGTTCTGTCCTCAAAAGTTTCTGATTGGACAGTCTAAATGAGTACGTATGAAGTCACCTCAGCACTATTAGCATAAGAAGTATAATAATGAGTGCCCCAAGGGGGTGTGTGTGTGTTCCTTCTTGGACAGAGTTTCGGGGCAACATCTTGCATGCTTGGAGCTCCATTGTCCAACATGGGCAGCTGGCCTCATAGGTAGCCTGGAGCTAAAAGATCTACAAGAGAGGCTGACCCAGGTGAGGAACTAATAGAGATAGCCAGCTAGCTTTCTTATTTTATTGCTGATATGTTTCCTAGATGTTTATGCCTCTAGCATTTGCTGCCTTACTGTAACCTTATGTACTTAATAAACTAAAATCTCTTTTACTAAGTTGTTTCATTGCCTGTTGGGGACAAAGTTTCAGAAACCTGCCTAGCTGTTCAGCAAGCTACCAAGTGCTCATTGAAGCTTTAATTGGAGAAAGTGCTCAGTGCCTGCAAGGGATAGAGTTAAGCCTAGAGGGTCTCAGTGCCTCTCTTGTGTCCTTGAAGCTTCTCATGTTACAAAAAATATTAACATAGTGTACTATATTGTCCAAGTACAGTGTGCTTTGTGAATGTAAAGAAAATCAGCATAAGAACAAATTGCAACAGTGTTTACATTTACAGAGACCCTCCTAAAGATGATGGATTGCATTCTTTGCCTCCCACAGCTAGTGGGACGAACCTGTGTAGTGTTTTCTGGCTTTCAACCCAAGTCTTTGGTTTAAGGTAACAGCTTTCCACCTTCCAACTTGTTAAAGTCAAGCATGCACCAAAATCCAATACATGTTTACTTCAAACTGGATTCTGCTGTGCTGTGGGGGCTGACATCCAGGACAGCATGTACAGGCTAGAGAAAAGTTTTAAGACTCAAGGAGTTTTATGCTCAAGAGAGTCATGTCTTATGCTCAAAATATACTTGGGTATAAATAGATATATGCTAGTAAACATTGTAGTCCATATCTGGAAAGCTCAAAATCATGTTTTTTTAAGAAAATGTAATACAAGGGTATTTATATATGAGGTCCCGTAACATCTTTTCTTGGCCCACCAGTTCTGCATGATTTGTGGAGTTCCTTGGAAAATGAACCACAGGGTTGCTTATTCCTTTTTCATTTGCTCATGAATGCATCCAAGCAGAATGAGCGGGACCAGGAACAAAAAGGCACAGACCGTGAAACAGACTTCAGCTCCTGCCAGCCAATATACTGGGAAGAAAAAGAAGCAACTTTTAGGAACATGGTTGACTATCACAAAAGTGGGTTCTCTCTCCATGAAACTGTAGCAAAGCAAAAACTATGTTGCTCCCAGAAGATGTAGGTTTTCCCCTCCAAGATCACATTTAAAGCCCACTTTTCAGTGTGAGGAGAGACACCTTCAATAGCTTTCCCCATTCATGAATCCTGGAGTTCCTAGGAAAGCAGCTCGCACTCATCCAAGACATCATGTGCTGGCTCAGATTGCTGTGGCTGTACTCTGAGAATTGGACAGAGCTGGGAGAGTGACTAAAGGAGAACCCAGTCCTCCAGGGAAATTCTTGCCAGTAATTTTAAGCTCCCCTCCCATATCTAGCACATGCTGTACAATGAAGGTTGCAAAGCGCTGCAGCTTTCTTGTCAGCAAGACAAGCTCAAACTGCTGTTTAAGCTCTTGTTCGTTCTTTTCTTTCTTTGGGGAGCAGACTAACATTGGAAACTGGGGAACATAAGAGGAGCCCTGCTGGATCAGGCCAAAGGCCCATCTAGTCCAGCTTCCTGTGTCTCACAGTGGCCCACCAAATGCCCCCGGGAGCACACAAGACACACGCACAACTTGCATCTCGGTGCCCTCCCCTGTACATGGCAATCAGAGGCAACCTGCCTCTCAAACCAAGAGCAGGAGAAACAGTAGACTTTGTGCAAAGTGTTTTTTAATCTTTAAAGATGGGGGTTTGTAAGAGGGAAGAGGTACAATGAAGAGCTTCATCACTTCTCTGTGCAGCAGCCAATGAAATGAAGCAGAGAGGGGGGAAAACCTTGGGCACAAGCACATTTTGTTTTATGTGTTCTTTGGTTTTATGGGGAAGGAGGAGGCACAAGATCCTTCTTTCTTGTGGCAAACTATAAGCAAAATAAGGATGTGGATGATGAATGAGGACACTCTTCTATGTCAAAGTCTAGAATACGGGCCAAGCCCATGCTGTTGCTGGCAGAATTAGAAGAGGCTGACTTCCACCATGATAGGAGCACTTCCATAGTCAGACCATGCAAGTCTTGTATTAAATGCTTCTTTTTGACAATCCTTCCCCATGTGAAATCTGCCCAGAGTAACACAATCTCTATGAACTGCTCATGTACACACATACAACTGCAGTTACCTGTTGCTGATGTAATTGGTCCAAAAGCTCTTGCAAGGGCTCCCAGACTCCTTAAGATGCCCATTACGGCTCCTTTTTGACTTTCTGATCCTGTGAAAATAAGAGACGGATACCAGTCTTTTCTCTTTTGTTCATTTTTAACACCCTACATGGAACTGAACTCACTGGGCATGCTCAGTCAATGCTTGCCATGTCAAGAAATGCCTGCCTGCCAAATCACCTGACCTCCATTTTGTTCACCTTCTTCCATGCACCACTGAGCCTGGGGCCAGTATCCCCACCACCACCACACCCACACCAATAATTTGTGCCAGACACAAGGGCACCCCCACCCAGGGTGACCAGATGTCATAACCGCCAAAGAGGACCAGGCACTCCAAAATGTAGGACATCCAAGAAAAATGTAGACATGACAAAATAAAAGCTAAAAACACTCGTATATTGATTTCATTTGGTTAAACACTATATTACTATTAAATTTAAAACTATATTACCTATAATTTATGACATATAATTTATTACAAGAAGACTATGCGTTGGGGCCCACTCACAGGGGAAAAGAGGACATTTTAGTTCTTTTCCAGGACAAAAGGCTTAAAAAGAGGATATGTCCTAGAAAAAGAGGACATCTTGTTACCCTGCCCCTCCCCAAGAGCAAGATTTTAGCTTCAGATTTTGGTTTTAAGCCATTTACAATTGTGATGAATATGTCTTAACATTCCAGGGTTCAAACTCAGGACAAGATCTTTTAAGTGGAAACAAACAGCAAGAGTTCCACTGGACACAGGCGATCTCCCTCTCCTGTGCCAAAACAGTCACTTACCATAGCCAGACACCACGGCAGACAAACAAGGAACAACAACAGCGGCAGCTGAAAGCAAGTTAAATGGCCAATTAGGAATAAGAAGCCAAAAGAAAGTGCAAATGAGTTATGAGGCATCACCTTACAGAACAACAAGCATTGTGGAAAAATACCCAGCCCTAAAGGAGTACACCAATATTGGATCATGTGATTTAGTGGTCTTTCCTGCAAAGCCAAGCTGTATAAACAACCCTTGCAGGCATAAGAATTATGTGTCCATTTGGCTACTCCTTCCCATATCTATATGCTCTTCTGCAAACCCTGGGGCAAGGGGATACACAGGTCACTGTTTAACTCTGACTAGCAATTTTCCAGCTCTCTGTCAAGCAAGGCAAAAAACACACACATGTTGTCATAGAGTGAGTATGAAAATCAGACATTACGAAAGATATAATGGATGGGTGGGGGTGAAAATAGCTCCTCTGTGCCAGAAACCCAGCCAAGATCTGTAACTCCAACTGCTTCCCGGCTAAAACATGCCTCGGGAAGAACTGTAGCTAACATATCGCCTTCTAGCCTTGCAAAGACAAGCAACCAGCTGACCCAAAGCTTGCCCTGGTGTGAAGGTATAAGAATACCCTCTTTCAGACCAGGGCCACACACATGCAGAAGCTAAATCCTCCACCAGTATCCCTAGGTAGACAATGTAAGCAGTTCTTGAGCATCTGGTTTCTCACCCAATTCAGCTGCCAGGACTGTATGTGCAAAACTCCAGTCAGAGAATTAGCAACTGCACAGATCAGCTTTTCAGGACACAGGATATACACTGTTGAATCAGGTCTCTGTGCCTGCAACTATTGACAGGTCTAAACATATTTGCCATGGGAATGCAGACCCCTATAGTACAGAGGTTCCCGCATTGTGACACCTTGGTACACTCACAGGGGTTGTATGAGATGTCCCCAGTTGCTCCCATACCTGTTCCCCAGGTGCCGTCTGTAATGGAAGATCAGATCATCAGGTGGATGATGTGGTGTTTACAGGGATTCCATGTTTTGACAGCTGTTTGACAGCTCTGGGAAGGCAGGGCTGGCTCCACAGCTGTAATCAATCAAGACCAATGGAGACCTGGATGGACACCTGAGCTTCATTTGACCTTGATGGGACTTTGAATGGACATGGACTGAAGAGATGGCTCACCTGAGCCTAATTTGGACTTAACAAGGGTCCTAATTTGGACTTAACAAGCTCACAGGTGAGCTGCATTTTGGATTATGAGACATCCAAGGATAAAAGGCAGCTTCAGGCAGAGCTACCCTGACCCAGAGGGAGATGCTACCTGACCCAGCCCTATGGGAGAAGGGGGACTGCCAGGACCCTGCTGGAGAACACAGAAGAGAGAACTGCCAGGACTCTACTGCAGAGGACACAGAGGAGGGACTCTGCTGCAGAAGACTGGACTGTGCTTTGGAGACTGGATTGGTCTTGGACTGGAGGCTTCAGACCTTTACCCATTGAGTTAAGTGGAGTTTTGGGGAGGAAAAGCCTCAGGACAAGAGGACTTGGAGGGAGTGTATGTGTTTGTAGCAATTAATTTGGTTAATTGCTCAACTGATAAGGAGTTCTGTTTGTTTCCTTTGCACACCACAGCTGTTCTTGGAAAAGGAGGGTGTTAATTAGCCAAAAGTGGGCATTAGAAGGGAGTTGGAATATTCGGATGGGACACTGTCATCTTGAATTTCACAAGATTTGTGCACTGTGATCTTGGATCTCATGAGATATAGGTGCTCTCATCTTGGATCTCACAAGATTTCACAAGTTCAAAGATGGTGGTGCCTAGCTGAGCAAGGAAAAAGAGGCTTTGGGGACATCATGACCCAGGTAAGTTTGAGAACCACTGCTATAGTGAATTCTCATCTAGCCATGCAACAAGTGAGTAAGGGTGGCCATACGGTGAGCTTCCTTACTCCTGATCAGTGTCAAGCAGGGACCTCACCGTGGAATGACCACATCTCACTGTGGAATGACCACATCTTGAGACATACAAAATTATGCAGGGGATGGACAGAGTAGATAGGGAGATGCTCTTTACACTCTCACATAATACCAGAACCAGGGGGCATCCACTAAAATTGAGTGTTGGGCGGGTTAGGACAGACAAAAGAAAATATATCTTTACTCAGCGTGTGGTCAGTCTGTGGAACTCCTTGCCACAGGATGTGGTGCTGGTGTCTAGCCTAGATGCCTTTAAAAGGGGATTGGACAAGTTTCTGGAGGAAAAATCCATTATGGGGTACAAGCCATGATGTGTATGCGCAACCTCCTGATTTTAGAAATGGGTTATGTCAGAAGGCCAGATGCAAGGGAGGGCACCAGGATGAGGTCTCTTGTTATCTGGTGTGCTCCCTGGGGCATTTGGTGGGCCGCTGTGAGATACAGGAAGCTGGACTAGATGGGCCTATGGCCTGATCCAGTGGGGCTATTCTTATGTGCTCACTGTGAAAATGCCCCTGAATGGTAAGGTAGGGATGGGAAACTTGCCAGACACTCATCCCTGTGGTGAAAGTAACATCTAGATCAAATCCATGCTCATTTCATATTCTGATGCAGCCCTTCCTTGCAAATGAGCAAATAACCTACACAGCTGTGCAGTGCCTTGGCTTTCTTAAGGAAGGAAGGAAGGAAGGAAGGAAGGAAGGAAGGTGGCTTTGATGTGTAAATTCATCAGCATTAATGATTTTGATATAGCCACAAGGCAGTGGAGGTTTGAGGTCAGAGTTTCCTTCTCTTAGATGAGCTGCCTTCCTAGGCTGATGAGTCCCATCTATCCGGTGGCCTCTTATGACATGTACAGCCAAACTGAGGGCCTATTCTTATCCCCAGCCCCCAGGGGAGCCCCATACCCACTGCCTTGTGGCTATATTCAGTTGTGGAAAAGGCTTCAGGAGTCAACCTCGAGGCAAAATCAGGAGCCGGAGTCCCTGAGGCAGTTCACGGCTGTACACAGTCATGCTCTGGCAACTCCTGCAATGCCACTGGAACCAACCATATTGGCTTCTGCCTTTCCACTGGACCATTCCAGTGACGTGGAGAGGGGGGATTTGCTGCATGGGTAACAGCCTATCCTTCATACCTTCTTTACCCAGGCTTCGCGCACTGGAGAGGACACTAATCACCATTCAGAGCGTGATACCATAGTCTTTCGAGACTGAAGGGTTGCCAACAACAACAATGATTTTGAGAACTCTAAAGTGGATTCAGCATGTTTAGGTTAGCAGTAGTGCCTGAAAAGATGTATTTGAAAACTCACCAAAGGAATAAAACAGCAGTCCTGCACCCAGGACAATCATATTAGTACTCCAGCCAATTAAAAGAAAAGCAGGAATTGACAGCATGATTGCCTGCAAAAAGAGAAGAGTGAGAAGGTTTGCAGTACACAAAGTTCTATCAAATGGTAAAAACCTGAAGGCAGAATTTTCTACACCACTAGTCTTTCCCCCTGTCCAAATGCTATTCAATCCCTCATAATGGAAACGGAGAGATCAATGTGATGCATTAAGAGTGAAGTGACAAAAAGGAAAAAAAAAGTGATCTGAAAGCAAAAGGGAGGGGAAAAATAAAACTGCAAACATGACGTATTTAACAAGGCAGTTCTATGCAAATTCCAGTGCTACTGCGTTCACTGAGGTCTAATTCCCTCGTAAGTGTACTCTGAAATGCTAAAAAGCAGCCTACCCTTTTCACAGCCTTGAGTTCATTTCCTGGTTTTATTTGGCGAGTGCAGCCTCCCTGGATCACAGCCATCGTCATTCCGATGAAGAAAAACATCTTCCCTTGCTCCATGCTAAGAAATAGCAAGAGGCAGAAAAGAACTGCATAAATTTAATTTCACATTGAAGCTGGTGGAAATGGACGGTAGTTTTTACAAGAGTAAAAAATGGTTTGGGAGGCTTACACATTTTTTATGCATTTTTTTTTTGTCCAATTGTCTCCTGTGATCAAATGGGTTTTGCATGGTTTTATATTTAAAGCAGTGTTTCTCAAACTGTTAGTTGGGACTCACTAGGCAGGTCACGAGCTAATTTCAGGTGAGTCCCCATTCATTTCAATATTTAATTTTAATATATTAGACATTATGCTACCATGGCATGTGACTGCATTGGAGAAATGTTACAGATCTGTACTTTTAAAAGGCTACTCTGTATATGCTTTTAACAGTGATAGCACAAACATTTTGCTTCCTTAAACGTTACACCAATTCCTGGGTATATATGGGGTGCTAATTCAAAAAATGGCATCCATTTTGCCCTATCATGTCTAGCTTTGGAGACACGGCATAGCCTCATTAGTGAATGGTTCAAGCAGCTTCCTCATGAGGAAGCCTACACCATGGCTGCAACCCTAACCTCACATTCCAGGGAGTAAGACCCACTGAACACAATAGAACTTGCTTACCCCATTGGCACGGCTATACCAGGGTTGGAAAGTTGGATAGGATTTGGCCCTAAGGGGTTATGCCAGCTGAGTCCCCACTTAGGAAGCCAATAGGCCAAAGATTCTCAAGAAGGATGGCTTTTAAAAGAGTAGCACTAAAGAAATTTTCTGAATTGGATCCATAATATCTAATGTAGGTGGGGAAATAAAATGTTGCACACAACATAGAACTCAGCTGAATAAATATACATTATGGAAACTAAACTGTGTTTATAGGTCTGCTTTTCAAGGCTCAACATTTCTGCTGACATACAAAAAAATCTTTCAGTTTCTGGATGTGAATCAGCATAGCTGAGCCAGAAACTCATGTGATTATTTCACTGATGCATCTGAACATAATTTCTCACAACTAATTTCCTTAATAAAGGTAGAACACTCTAAAATTCTTTAGCTTAGAATAGGGAGGTACTCAAAACCCAATTTCAACTTAAGAGTATGATTTAATTCTTTTTGTCATTTTTTGTCATCTTTTTTTTTTCATAATGGTATACCCAAGAGATCCCAAAATGCTTAAAAGGAGTTTGTTTGAGGCACAATAATGAATTAAATGGATGCTGATGTGCACACAGTTAGAAACGCCATGTAATAATACCTGGTGAACTGGAAGTGTTGATGGACAAGAAAACTCAAGGTGTATTCCAGTCCAGAGAACAGGAAGAGATACAGGAAGTACACCAGACCAAGGATCTTGAGATCTGTTAAAACAATACAGTGCTCAAACTACATTGTAACAATTGCACAAATTGCATGGCTGTTGGTCCATGACAGCAGAATGCCTGCTCCAATATCTCTAAAACAAGCAACACTTCTAACCTGAATTATTTTCAAGCAAGTCCTATGCATCAAACTTTAAATATGTTGCAGACATCCTCAAGTTGTAGCAGAGGGGAGGCAGTAATGTCTTAAATAAATACATTTTAAAAGTTTGAGAAATAAAGAACCTTTCCTGCCAAATCCCCTTCACAGGAAGCTTTTAGCTTTTAAACACTTTGCTAATTCTTCCTTAGCAAGAATTCTTCTTTGGGGGTGTCAAGGATGCCAGCACTATTACCAGTACTTGGTAGCCCAGAGCAACTGTGCTATTGGAATCATTTAAAAAGGTTCCCATTAATCTTGGAGTTTCATTCAGTATGCAAGGGATGTTGCAAGCAAAACTAACCTGGCATATATAAGCAGGTCTGCAAGAGAAATAAGAATGCTTCCATTGAATTAACATGTTACACAGTAGCTGTGAATACGGATAAAATATAAGGTACAGACATGCTGAATTGGGTCCTTCTGGGTCAATACTGTTGCACTGAGTGGCCTCTGTAAGTGGCTTTTTTTTCCCCCCAGCCCTTTTACTAGAGATCCTTCAAGCAGAGATGTTGGAAATGAACAGATGTGCCATGCATGCAAAACACATATCTAATGGTCTTTTCATGTTAGGGGTTGTATAAATGCATAACTCAAATTGATTTGTTCATTGGGATGACTGCCAAGAGCCAGCAGAAAATGCAGCACTGTTAATATTTTCAGGAAAGAGCCAGCCCTCATTAGGGAGAAAGATAATACAAGCTTTATGCAAAGTCAGGATTGATCAGAAGAGGCAAAAAGTGTCATGAAATAAATCACTTCCTAAGGAAAAAAAAATGCTATAAAACTTAACAGTGAAGCTTATGGACTTGCTTTTTTTCGAAGGGGAATCCATTCTCTGGCTTACTGCAGAGAACTGGAACAAGGCCCAAGGACTGACTAGGCCAGTTGCCGACTGAAAACCAGATACCACAGAGGACACCTAATGGGGAAATGGAAAATACAACATAATGATACTAACACAGAGAAAAGGAAATCTCAAGTCCGACTTATTACAAAATGTACTGGAGTTACAGGTTGTCATGCTTCTTATTGAGGTTCTTACACTTTTTAAAAATGCCTACATGCTATACATCAGGACCTTTTCCATGAAGAACTGAAATATGGCAATTGCATATACAGTGGGCCCTTAGTATCTGCAGGGGATCCATTTCCAGACCCCCCCCCCCGGACACCAATTTCCATGGATAATCAAATCTGCAGGGAGGGCCTCAACAACCTCCTGGATGTGCCCTCCAGGAGGCCTTCTGAGGCCTGCTGAGACCATGCACACTTCCAGTCACATCTGGGATGTCCTTGAGGCCCTCCATACATAGGATTGGCACCTGTGTTGAGTCAAATCCACGGACAGGGAGGGCCCACTGTATTGTACAAGGAATCAGCATTAAGAAGGTCCAACACAGGCTTCATGATCTTACTACAAGGGCAACCTGTAAAAATGACAAGGCACAGACAGGTTTGCTGAGCCACAATCCACTCCCACAGCCATCAAGAGGTACCATGTTCTTCAGAGTGAGCCAGCTTCCAGCCACATCCATATGAAAAAGTGTGGAGCTGGCACAGACCTTATGGCGGCCACCTGTTCTGGTGCTATTTTCAACCCCACAAGATTGTTCTGTGAGAAAGGTGAGCAACAGCTCTTGGTTCTGCACACACCCTCATTTTTTCCCCTGCTACTCTCACAGTATGCCAGAGCAATACAGGCATGGGCTTCCTTATTCCCTATTACTCAGTTGCAACACCAACATGACCATCATCTGCTTCTAGAACTTCTTACCCGTTTTTCTTTGGGGAGTGTTTCCGGCAAGAAGAGGACGATGAAAATCAGGTCAGTAACTGCAAACATGACAGCAAAAATAGCTGACTGGAAGTAGAAGACGTCTCCCTTCCCTTTCTCCATGGCAAGGTAAGCACCAAGCATAGGGCCAAAGGTAAAACCCAAGGAGAAAGCCACACCAATCATTGCCTGGGGAAACAAAGCTAATATTGACATGTTCCATTTCATTTAGGGTATACATAATTATTGATTCTTAAATAAAAACCTCAAGAATTGTTGGAAAGAAGTACTGTTCCGACGTTATAAAATATTTAAAATATTTCTATTTTAACTACTCTATTTGTATATATATTGTTGCATTGTGTTTTTCAAACTAGATCGTTTGGGAATAAAAATATTGTTAAATAATTCCAAGACACACACACAAGAGAGAGATTGGCCAATGCCACATCTTTGAAAAACAGTATGCGCACAACCCAATCCTAACCAACTTTTCAGAACTGATGCAACTGCATGCATTGGAGCCCCCAAGTATGGGAACAAATGTTTCCTTGAGGAGGCCTCTGTGACTGCCCCACCATCACAGAATGTACACCCCCGCAATGGCACGGCTGCATTGGCATTGGAAGATTGGTCAGCTTTGGGTTGTTAGTTTTGTTAAAATATCTAAGGTAGGTGCCTATCCTTCGTGCAACCGGTTATGGAAAATACGCAGCATGAACTATATATGCCCTTTTGAAGCTATTTGTTACTTCCTAATTAACGACATTGTACAAATGTTGCTAGACCACAAGCCACTGAAGCAGAAGTGTAGTGTTGCAGGCAACTGTTAGTAACAGATGAATAACAGCAGAAAATTAAAGAAATGGACTTCAATATCCACATGGAGCGGAGCTAATTTAAATATAAAAACAAGACCAATAAACTCAACAACAATAAAAATATGTAGGAGGTGGCCAAAAAAGCCTATGATAAAAAGAGGAAAGCTCTCAGTCAAGATTGCACAAATCTAGCAGGTGGCTGCAAGTCTCAGTTCTCCTGTAGGCTAGAAAGGAGCACGAAGCTTGGTGGGCCAAGGTCAAACTAGATACAACTGGAAAGTTCCAATCCTTCCCTCAAGATCCTGGGTAATTGTGACCCTAGGATGCCAGTGCAGCAGTCTGCAAATCCACAAGCAAAGGCCACTGAAGTGCTTACGGCAAATGAAGAATGGCCATGCTCATGCTCAGTGATTTTCAGCACTGTGCCACACACATTGGTGTGCCGCAAATGGTCTGCAGGTGGGCTGTGAGAGTTTAGGGGAGGGTCAAATATCAGTAGGCCATAGGAGGATGTGAGCCCCAGCCGGCAGTGTGGTGTACCTTGTCAATTCTCAAAAAACCGAGAGTGTGTCTTGACAATTTTAGTGCCTTCTCAGTGTGCCGTGAGATGGGAAAGGTTGAAAATCATGCTTATTAATATGCCTCCAAGCCCACTATCTTCATTGAGAGCACATTCACTTGCATTATTTGCTTTAAAAAATAAAAAAAAACTCTGCAGATTTTTGATCAATGACTGAACAGGAGACTTCTAACCAAAAGCCCAAATCTAACCAAAAGTCCAAATCTGAGCCACTAACTCACCATGCCTTTACTTCGAGCTTTTGGACAGTGCAGGTCGGCAATTATAGCAGTGGAGAGACTGACGTTCCCTTTGCTTATTCCCCCAATGATTCTGGAGAAAAGAAATAACCCAAAACTCCTGGAAATGGCCCAGAGCGTGTAGGATATTATCAGACCAATCTATAAGAAAAGAAATACCTGCTTTCGTTACAGAAGACAGCAAAGTCAGTTCATTGAAATAAATTTCTGAACAGGAGGATTTTCTAAAAGCAAAGGAAACCTTGACTTGCTCCACCAAGGGCTCAGTCATGGGTTTCAACTGAAAATTGGACTAATATTTAACAATTAGCATTTCAACTGAAAATTGGACTAGCATGGACTAGCGTCTCAACTTTGAACAGAACCTGAACCATTATTCAAATACAGGTGGGGCCTCAGTATCGACAGGGCATCCATCCTTGGACCCCCTGCAGATGTTGAAATTCACAGATAATCAAATCCACAATCAGCCCCTTTAAGCCCTCCAAAGGGGACTGGAGCTACTGGAGGGCTTCCCCCGGGCCTCCGAATGCCTTTTATGGCATAAAAACCACTTCCGTTTTCTCTCTGGAAACCGGAACAGCCATTCTAAAGCCTGCAGAAGCAGTGGACGGACACATGCTGTTTCTGCGGGCTTCAGAAAACCCTCTGGAGGTGACTGGAGCACAGCTACGGTCCCCTACATAGGGCTCCAGTGGGGCTAACAAATCTGGCTCCATGTGGGTCTAGGACAGGGGTGCTCAATAGGTGGATCGTGATCTACCGGTAGATCGCGAGGCAAAATGAGTAGATCGCGGAGTGCCGACCCCCCCCTTCAGGTGCCTCTGGGAGGAAACGCCGGGAGTAAGGCCCATTGTACTCAATGGGGCTTACTCCCAGGTAAGTGTGGCTAAGATTGCAGCCTCACAGCCTAATCCTAGGCATGTCTACTCAGGAGTAAGTCCTGTTATACTCAGTGGGGCTCAAGGTACACCAACATACATTGTACACATAAATGTTATATGTTATGATGGCGCGAACATTGTAAAAAAAAAAAACTCTGGTAGATCTCCGGGCCTTGCTGGGTTTCAAAGTAGCTCTCGAGCCAAAAAAAGTGTGAGCACCCCTGGTCTAGGAGACCCACATTGAGTCAGATCTGCAGATGCAGAATCCGTCGATATGGTGGCTCCACCTGTACAAATAGAACCTCAGTAGGAAATTCAAGATACTGATTCAAAATAAAGGGATACACTTACTGGCCACAACCACTTTGAGTCATAATCATATAAAGTCAGTATCTGGAATGGGTTGTCCAGGAATCCATATTTGGCCTTAAGGCTGAGAGGCAGCAATGTCTGCTTTCTAAAGAACCTTAAAATTACATACCAGGGAAGCATACTATGAAGTTAATCAATCTGGAGGGAAGGATTAGCAGACAGTCTCCCTTGTGCCATTGTGCTTAGCCAGTCTTTTGAGTTTTTAAAAGTTACAATTTAAACCTTTCCTTTCTTGTCTGAATACCAGGATACAGTGTAGCTATTTAATCAACTCCCTTGCAAACTGGCTGGATCTGTGGAGGCTAAGCCATCAGAATCCCAAACCATACCAAGTGCAGCAGCCCCTCAAGGTCCCAGCTTGGGTGTAAATAGATCCATAAGTCTAGAGAAGGGGAATGAGGATATGTATGGGATAGAATAGATATGTGAGCGAGCAAGATGGTGGGTACATTTTGCTTTAGTTTTAAATTTAAGTTTAAATTGGACTTTCTGTTCACACAGCCACTAAACGTGCAATGACTGCACAAGAAATGTGTCCCATGTTGATCCTCTAGCCAGTGACAAGCTATTTGTAAAAGCTCAGTACCACTTCTTCTTCAGTTTTGGCACTCAACCACAATGGCATTGAACTCCATAGTTGCAATCAAGTGCAAAAATCTGATCTGACCCGACAGTGCATGTGGCACAAAGTTTCATGTGGATAGCTCACCCAAGATTGAACACTCAGGTGAATACAACCACACATTCGTAACTATTTCCTTCAACAGAATATCGTCTGTCATATATTCCCCGGTACATGTCAATTTTCAATTTTCTTCTCCATGTACTGAGAATTCTGTTTGGTGGTTGTTGACTTAACTCAGTAAATAGTTTGTTGATATATCCATTGTCCATGGTTCTTTCCAATTAAAGATCTCCAGAGGTGATCACTGTGGTTTTTCAGTAAGAGACAATTAAGAGGCCAAGAAAAAGGATTTCCCATAAAGCCATGCTCCTTTGGCTATATAAGCAGAATGTGCGATTTCAGAGATGCTGACAAGACAAATATGGATGGGAGAGCTGAGATTTAAATACCAGCTGCTAACTCAACAAGCCCAGTACTGAGGTTAGGCTATAACTGGTTTCTCTCTGGTACTGTTGGCTACTCACTAGATACAGCTTTTCTGCACTGTACACTTTATACTCCCATCAGCAGACATACCACAGTTAACAGCATAACTGGTTTTCTCCCAAAGGAATCGGATGCAGCACCAGTAAGCGGAGAGGCAAAAAACTGAAGGATGGAAAATATGGAGCCAATCAGACCTGCAAAAGATTGAACATAAAAATATTGATCTGCAAGAACTGAGTGTAAGCATCACTCACAAAAGTGAAAAGTATGAAAGCAACAAATGTGTATCACTACAAGTATGTCAACCAAGGGAGTGATTATTCTGTTAATTTTGTTTTTCTTAATCTCTAACATTGTCAAAAGTTCTCTTGAAAGCAAGGGGCTTCTAAGTGATGGGTTAGTCTCCACTGTTGTGCAAGATCTGGTTTTTTGTGTAATAATATTTCCCCAAATATTATTTGTGTTGTGTCACACCACACATGACCTTTTACCATATTTTACAGTTATAACCGTCATAAGACTTGGACTATAATATGAATGCTTCCCACTGAACTATAGCAGTATTCATGGTTCAGTGGAAAAACAAATGTTTCCTTTCCCCCCCAAATGGACCTTAAATAGCAAGTCCAAGAAAAGGCCTCTGCCTGAGATCTTAAAAGTGACTGCATGTGCTAGGAGATACTCCTAAATTAGATGCATCAATAGTCTGGCTCAAAACAGACAAACAGCTTCACACATTCAGTGCTTTTACAGTAAGAGATGTGCGAAAGAATAGTGCATAATTTAATGCACACAACTGCACATTTGCTTGGACCGATGAGAAAACATCACAGCAAAATTCCTAGGGCGTTAAAAGTGTCCAAAAATTAAGGGGAAAAGCAGGGCATTCATTTGCAATGAAGTTCAGCAATTCACGACTGGGTGAAGGGAACTAGCTGGATTTTTGGTCAACAAACTCGACCAGCTCCATAGTTTAGAGACCTATTCACTTGGACATGTGTGCACATCATTTACTTTGCAAAGCTGTCTGTTACTCTCTGTGATTCCCCTTGTTAGCCTGTTAGCTGAGTAAGAAGAACCCACCTGGGAGTGTTTGAGAGGAGCTGCCTCCTTCCCATAAGATCAGTGTGGATTCACAGGTCACACAGTCAGCTTAGCAATAAAGATGGATGACTTCTATGCTTTCATATTATTCCACATCCGAGAGCTTAGAGCCCAAACCAATGAGCTGCGGTGCCAGCGCCCCACAGGCCCAGGCTGTTGTGGAACTGATGTGTCACTGGTGCTGGGTTTCAGCACCCAAAAATCGCCACCAAGAGCTCCTGGTGGTGACTATGACCAGTGGCTGGTGGCACAGCATTTGGGGGTGGGGGAGGGTGGGAAAGGGGCAGAATTGGGTGGGGGAGGAGTAGGCCCGGGAGGGGAGCAGAGATGGCAGGAGGCTCTACTGCCATATCCTGACTCCCCTCCCAGGCCAGGAAACCTGAAACTGGTCTCCTCAATTCTGTGCCCTCTCAATAGTAGGTGCAGAATTGAAGAGACCCACTGGGGCAGCCTGGGTGCTACACGGGGTAAGGTGCTACAGGGTACATTTGTTCCTTTACCCTGAGAAGACCTGGCGCTGCCTCACTGGCCCCACAGGATACAGCCGTTGCCATTTTGCCACTGCTGTATCCCTGGGTGCTGGGGAAGCTTAGGATTGGGCTGTTAATCTCCTTCCATTGAATCTATGTGTCAATTCTCCATTGGTTTAGATATGATGTTTCAAACATGATCTGATTTCTTGCTTCGTCATGCTCTACTTTTCTTAAGAAGCATGCGCTGAGCTCCATTTTTAAAAATGGAGTGATTAAAGGAATATTTTCCACACTTTAACATGTTGGCAGGGTGACCAGACACCCTTTTTTCCCCAGGGCATGTCCTTTTTTTAAATCCTTGTGTGCTGGAAAAGAACTTAAATCGCCTTTTCCCTGTGAGTGGGCCCCTGCAGGTAGCACAAAGCCTTCTTGTAATTAATAAATTATAAGTAATATAGTTTTAAATTTAATAAGTAATATGGTGTTTAAATTAACTGCATGAAATCCATACACAAGTGTTCTTAGCTTTTACGTTGTCATGTCCTACATTTTTCTTGGATGCCCTACATTTTAAGGTGCCTTGTTCTCTCTTGCGGTTATGACATCTGGTCACCCTGCATATTGAGGACCCAGTTTGGTCAAGCAAATATCACAGGCAACATATATGAAGAGCTTGCATTAGGTTCTGAACTTTTTCATCCTTTTTAATGCAACACAAACTACAATTTCCTTAAAATGTTACTTTAAAACCTTGTGCTTTGGGTGGGAGGTCATTCATGCTCAAGTTCACCTATGATTTCTTAGTTAATACCTTACTAACAGTTTTGAACACTACCATTAGTTACTAACTCACATTACAAACAGTACACCTGAAAATACAGGGGATGGGAATTTTTTTTTTTTTTAATAAAAGGTTGGACAAGTTAATCACCATTCACATCACTATTCAAATATTGGGGTAGTGGCAACTGATTAAGATTTTTCAGAGTTTAAGAGGGTCTAAAAAACCCCTAAATCAACAGACTGGGCTCTCTTGCTTTCTGTTCACATACATATTTTATATAACTTGCATCTATTACCATTTGCTACTAGTCCAGTCTAGCTCCTGTAATGTTGGTCTCTCCTTGGTGTCATGATTTCATTTTCTGTACCTAATTTGAAATGGTGCTGAAATGCTCAGCTTTCAGAAGATGGTCTTTGAGGTCACTACTGATACGAGAACTAAGATTTCTCATTCAGATGCAAAGTGTAGCTTTTACCTTGCTGGCTGCAGAAGTTTGAACTTGCCCCTCCCTGTGCTGTGACACAGAGGGGTTACTTTACTCTCTGCCAGAAAGAACAACAGCCTGTCTGAAATGCACTGCCTACTTCTTTAGGGCTGGCAATTAAGAGCTCTGTCCTATTCTTGGTCTCCAGCATCTAAGCTGGGACGGTTTATTAGTTGGAATGCTTTTGTTTGTTTTTCATAGAGGTTTGATTGTACACTTGCTTTTATTCCGGAAATACACATTTTCCTCTTCTTTGAGGTTATTCATTTTGTCTTGGATATTCAAACGCTCTGGCCCAACCCAACCCAATATAAATCTCAAACCATTTGTTTCTACACTGATATTTTAAAACAGAATTACTATGCTGGATTTCGGTGCTGTTTCACCTATTAATGCAGAGCCAAACCCAGGATTGCTATCAAGTGCTGGGCAGGGCAGAGGAAAACTGGCTGGTGTGAAGTTTGAGGAGAATTGGCAGCAAGGAGAAGAGGCTCCTAGTGGAACCATATGCTCTGTTCTTGCCAGGGAAGGTTTTTCTGGCGCACAGCGATCTCCAGTTTGAAGACCACTGGTTTAGGATGTAAATACTTGAAGGATCATCTCTCTCCACATGTGTCTGTCCGCCTAGTGAGAACTTCTAGGGATGCTCTGTGGCAAGTTCATTGGAATCTCAATTGATGATAACCTGTGAGAAAACCTTTTCCATTACAGTGCCCAGCCTCTGGAATTCCCTCCCAGAGGACGTTAAATCTGCCGCTTCTCTTCTGGCATTTCAGAGGGGGATCAATACATTTTTATTTGCCCTAGCCTTTCATTGACTGATTTTGATTGACTTTTTTTTCCTGGCTCCATAGTGCTTTAAGTTGATTATATTTTCTTTTCCTTTCACGAATAAAGGGTGGGGAAAAATTGTTTTTGCTTTATTTGGTTGATTATTTTTACTTGTCGTTGTAATATCATTTATGTATTTGACATTACTATATTGTAATTTAATTTTAAATGAATTGTGAACCATAAGAACAGCCCCACTGGATCAGGCCATAGGCCCATCTAGTCCAGCTTCCTGTATCTCACAGCGGCCCACCAAATGCCCCAGGGAGCACACCAGATAACAAGAGACCTGAATCCTTGTGCCCTCCCTTGCATCTGACATAGCCCATTTCTAAAATCAGGAGGTTGCGCATACACATCATGGCTTGTATCCCGTAATGGATTTTTCCTCCAGAAACTTGTCCAATCCTCTTTTAAAGGCGTCCAGGCCAGACGCCGTCACCACATCCTGTGGCAAGGAGTTCCACAGACCAACCACACGCTGAGTAAAGAAATATTTTCTTTTGTCTGTCCTAACTCTCCCAACACTCAATTTTTGTGGATGTCCCCTGGTTCTGGTGTTATGTGAGAGTGTAAAGAGCATCTCTCTATCCACTCTGTCCCTCCCCTGCATAATTTTGTATGTCTCAATCATGTCCCCCCTCAGGCGTCTCTTTTCACTTTTCAACTTCCCTTCCAAGATATGAAAGGGCAGAGCAAAAATCCTTTAAAGGCCTCTTTATTATCGACTGTCCTTTGAATCGTTCGATATTGAAACTCCATCCATACCTCCAAATAAGACACTGTTGTATTTTCTTTCAGGCGGCATCCCGATCACTTCCGCAAACCGATCCACCCCATGCTGCAACGTCCTGTAGAAGCCATCCTGTGGAAGAAAAGCATTGCCCAGGTGGGATGCAGGTGGCCATTCTGCAGGAATACCTGTATCTCTATCTATTGTGAGGTATTTAAAAAAATAACCACAAGAAACACACTTTTCCATTTTACTCTTAATTCAAGGGCAGGCCTTTGAATCTTCCCTCCCCATGCTGAAATTTATATAACCCTTATTGAAATGAGACACAGGGTACAATCCAAAGGTGCCATGAGCCAAAGCAAGTAACTTGCGCTGGCCCAGGAGGTTTGCAAATATGCCATAAGGCATGTTTGTGCTTCCTCAGGAGGAAGCCGCATCAGCGCATGGAGGTGCACCAATACACGGAGCCTGAATCCAGTCTCTGTGGTGCCTTGCGTTGGTTTGGATGTGCCAACACAAGGCTGTGAAGTAGGCAGGGGGAAGGCGGGGAGGAGGAGGGAGGGAGGTGTTCCTGGGCAGGGGAGGACAGTCAGTGGTCAGCCCCAGGGAGGGCAATAAGCTGAAGGTGGGGCTGGGATCTGGCAGTTATGCCGAATCCCAACCCCCGTTCCCAGGGAGTATAGAGTGGCTTCAAGTCACTCCTCTCCTCAGATTTGTGCCACCTAAAGAAGTGGCGCAAGTACGAGGAGACCCATTGGCGCCAGCAGCAATTACCCGGAGGTATGGGGAAATGTTTCCCCTTGCCTCTGGCTGAGCTGCTTATGGCAACTATCCTGCGCTGGATACAGCACAAGCCTCGTGGTTTGCCTGTTCCAGCGCAGGCTAGGATTGTGCCCAAGGTCTTTTTAAATGAACTCTCTCAACTCATTTTCTCAAAATATAGGCACTTGTGTTTTCAGAAGCTAGGCATTAACTCTTTACAAAATTGTTATTCTTCAAACATCTGTGCCAGGCATTCTGGACAAGAGAGATTGCTGAAGATTAGCTGTGCTAGTCTGTTACAACCCAAAAACACACCCAAAATTTCCAGTAGCATCTTAAAAATGAACATACAATACCAAGACCCTCCCTCCATCAAATGCATGCAAGGAGCTACAGTACTACAGTTATTTTCTACAGGTAGGAAACAGAGGTTTCTAGACAAAAGTGGAAGTTACTATCTAAAGCAGTGATTTTCAACTTTTTTCATTTCATGCCACACTGAAAAGACACTAAAATTGTCAAGGCACACCATCAGATTTTTGACGATTGACAAAGCACACCATGCTGCTGGTGAGGGGCTACATCCCTCAATGGCCCTACCGATAAATGATCCTCCTCCAAGGTCCCAAGGCATATCCGTGAATAATTCACGGCATACTGGTTGAAAATCACCGATATAAAGAATAAAAGTTGGCCCTCCTATTCGCAGGTTTGGGATTTGAATTACCATGGGGTTCCAACCCAAGTTTGGAGGGCCTCACTGAACCCCCTGAAAGTGCCTTCTGGTCATGCCTAGGAGGTGTTCTGAAGTGCAATGAGGCCTCTCTGCACCTCATGAGGCCTCCCAGAGGTTTCTTAGAGCCCCCCATAGATACCAAAACCATGGATAAAAGACGATCCTACACTTACTGTGGCACTAAGCACTCACGCCTCTACCTTTGCAGCCTGTTATAGAGAATGCTAGAGGAGGAAGCTTCTTGCTTCCTGTAAACTGCCTTGAATAAAGTCTGAGGAGAAATATGACGACCAAGAAAGGTGGTATATAAATACATGTATTATTGTATTATTATTAGCGGGAACACTAGAGGAGGGAGACTAAGAGAATGCTGACTATTTTTCCTTTTCCTCTTGCATTCTATAACCAGCTGCAAAGGAAGAGTCATGAATGCCTGGCACCACTCTAAGTATAGGATCCCCTGTCACAGATAAGTAATGGGTGCACAGGGAGGTGGAGAACTGCAGATAAATGAATTCACAGATAGGGATCTGCAGTTATGGGGGATACACACACCTGTACTTATGTGACAATTAATACAGGTGGTATTCCATTACATTGTATTGTACATGTACGATATTATGGTTGGCAACCTTCAGTCTCGAAAGACTATGGTATAAGCCTACAGCACCCAGTATTCCCAGGCAGTCTCCCATCCAAGTACTAACCAGGCCTGACCCTGCTTAGCTTCCAAGATCAGACAAGATCCAGCATGTGCAGGGTAACAGTTGCTGCCAACATTACGAGTGCTTTAAATCAATGGCACTTAGCTCTTACTTACATCATTCTTGCTGTAATGATCAAGTATTGAAGGCAAGAGTGGCAAGATGAGAGTGAAACCCAACAGATCTATGAGGAGTGCAACAAATACAATGGTAATCACTTGAGTGGAGCCCTTTTCAGCCCCAGGTGGCTCCTTTATAGGTTTCCTGCTTTCCAGACTTGCTCCCAGTGACATCTTTTCAGTCATTATATGCCAACATACAGTGTGTTCTAAGAGAGAGAAAGTGAAGAAAAGTTTTAGAGAAGATTGCTAATTCATTCTTATTCTCTTTTTGCTCAAATAGATTTTTTTTAATTTCTTTAAGTTAAATTTTTTATTTTCTCTTGGTCAAATCTTAGCAAAGGAATTCTTTATACTTACTGTTCCTTTTTCTCTTTGCGGGGTAACAGATTACAGCAATGGGTTATAAAAGCAAAACCATATGGAATTAATCAATTATTGAACATTAAATTGCCTTCTAAGATTGTGTTTTGGCACTATATATACGGACAACTTTTAATTGTGCTTCAAAAAATAGTCAACACTTTTCTACCTTATTAAAGGCATAAAAAGCGTAACCACTAAGGCAATATTAGTTACATTATTGTTACAAAAGCCACTAATGTAAAACTTTCTAGGATGTTTACAAAGCAGGAGTGGTTACATTCAATATTAGTGATCTTCAATATTAGTATTGTGATTTTTTTTTCACAATATTAGTGATTTTTTTCATCACACTGTCAAGAGAGGGCTCACATTCCTCTACTAATAAGTGACCCTCCCCCAAACTCCCATGGCACACCTGTGGACAAATCGAAGCATACTGGTCGCTATCTAAAGAATACAGGTTGGTCCTCCTTATCTGCAGTTTTGGCTTCTCCAGCCCTCTTATTGATTTTTAAAAGGCATTAAAAAGTCACCTCCAGTTTTTGTAAAAAAAAAACTGGAAGTGACTTTTTCGCTAGTTACTGTCATTCTGAGCCTGGCAGAGGCCACAGGCAGATGTGCATGACCTTTGCGGAGCTCAGAAGATCCTCCAGAGGCGAGGAGAGCACACTTCCCCTTTCTTCCGGAGGGGGCACAAGGCCCCCTGTGCCCCCACTGAAGTTATTTCCCCAGTTTTTCAAAAGTAGCTCACCCTGCGAAAGCATAATACAACACAACCAGGAGATCTTCCACCTGTCTGAAAGTAGATACAGGGCACCAGTAATATTTTTACAGCTGATGTAGATTGCAAGGTTGGTGTTAAAACAATATTCTGCATTAATTGGCTTCGCATTAATTATAAATACATGGTGCTCGCTCCCATTTTATCCAACCCACGTAGTGCAGGTTCCATTCTTACTTCATGCCTAGCCGGCGGGTGGGAACAGGATTCTTGATATGTACATGAATGGACAGATTGAAAGACACTTCCTCAAAGGTACAAAGCTTTAATGTCCTGCTATAGTTAAACCTGCTCCTTAAAAGAGCCTATGCTGCTGTTCTGCTGACACTGGGTCACACTTGCAGGGGTGTGTCATTTCTTGAAACTAGATGGGGCACATGTATTGTGTCTGCCAGCTCTTTGCCATGAGGATTTATGGTTTCACACCGAATGAATAGCTTTTGGGAGTTATGGCATCCCTCAAGATCCTGCTCAGCTGGATATATGGGGACACAATCTCAAATCTAGCAAGTACATAACATCCTCTCTATCACTCAAGGAACTCATGTGTTCCACTTTGTGCTGAGAAGACAGCCCAGTAAACATTCTTGTTGGCATCCTTCAGTCTCGGAAGACTATGGTGTCACGCTCTGAATGGTGGTTCTGGAACAGAGTGTCCTCTCCAGTGCGCGAAGCCTGGGTAAAGTAGGTATGGAGGATAGGCTGTTACCCATGCAGCAAATCCCCCCTCTCCACGTCGCTGAAATGGTCCAATGGAAAGGCAGAGGCCAATACGGTTGGTTCCAGCAGCGTCGCAGGAGTTGCCAGAACGTGACTGTGTTCAGCCATGAACTGCCTCAGGGACTCCGGCTCCGGATTTTGCCTCCAGGTTGACTCCTGAAGCCTTTTCCATAACTGGATGTAGCCACAAGGCAGTGGAGGTTTGGGATCAGAGTTTTCCTTCTCTCAGATGAGCTGCCTTCCCAGGCTAACGAGTCCCATCTACCCGGTGGCTGTTTAGTCGCCTCTTACGACAAGTACAGCCAAACTGAGGGCCTATTCTTATCCCCAGCCCCCAGGGGAAAGTAAACATTAGACTTAAAATAAACAAGGAAACAATCATTGTTTCTTTCCCCATCAGTTCCTGGTGCAACCTAAATCAGCAGTTCCTGGTATAACGTGGTGTACCATGAACCTAGTTCCTGGTGTAAACTAGATGGTGCCCCATGCCCTCTGTCTTGTGCCCTCTGTCTTAAGACTGTTAAATTCTGCAGACTTTAGGGCTTCAACATCAGGCCCACCTCCTGTTTTAATGCACAACCTGAAGAAGAGTTCTGGAGAACTCAAAAGCTTACTCACTATGATATATTTTATTCAGTCCTACTAAATACAGTAAAGGCACAATCCTAACCACTTTCCAGCACCAACTTAAGGGCATTGAAGCTCCGAGGTAAGGGAACAAACATTCCCTAACTCTGAGGAAGCCTCCATGAGTGCCACCCAACTGCAGGATGCAGCACGTGTCCCGTTGGCACAGCTATGCCAGTGCTGGAAAGTGGGTTAGGATTTGGGTCTAAATTGATTGCTCTACTTGGGTTAATAGGTCAACAAAGCCACCTACAATATTCCCAATTTTACTAAAGGCAATGTGGCGGTTTTGTTTTTTAAAAGAATCCATAGTATATATGGAACATTTCAGTGATCTCAGTATAGGGACATTAATGGCTTATGAGATTTTTCAAAGGCAGACCTTGAAAATGTGTGCCCAGCCTCTGTTCAAACAGCCAACTGTTCAAAGAGGAAGAAGGTAAATGAAAAATAAACATCCTGCTTAGTCAAGGGGATTTTGTGTGTTATATCAGATCTCTTGTTTAAGAAAATCTACTGTACTTCCTCTTTTCTTTTGCTTTGTCATGTCTGACAACACAGAGAGCCATGTAAGTGCAGATATTTATTTATTTATTTATACAGGTATTTATATACCGCCTTTCTTTGGTCGTCAGATTTCTCCTCAGCCTTTAATTCAAGGTGGTTTAAATAGGCAGGCTGTTCTAAACCCCCATAGGGATTTTTACAATTGAATAGTTCTAGTCTTTCATAGAACTCCTCGTTCCAGCTGGATTCCTTCCCAGTCTGGCCTCTCTCTGGCCCTTCGCCTCCCACGCTCCACTTGACGGCAACTCCTCTCTGCCACCGAGGGTCAGCTCATCAGTATATCAGCATGTCGTCAGTTCTCGGGTACTTCCGGTTGTTTCGAACTGGCAGCCTCAGATCTTCAGGCATACAAGATATGCCACTTAGCAAACCATCATGGCCAAGCCAATGCTTCCTCATGCCTGAGATGACATGTCAAATGCTAGACACCCCCCCCCCCCGCTAGTAGGCTGACAGAGATGGAAGGCCCTTGCACCAAACTGCTAGGTGAGACAACTGCTTCAATTGGCCTGACAGATGGGCTTGCCCTTCTTCTATTCCATAGTAGACCTCATTTGTTCCTCACAGGGATTAAACGCAGTGAAAAGTGACTCTCCAAGAATGTGGACTCAGACTTTAAATGATAAAACCACATCATGAACTGGGCCTGAAAGTGCATGGAAAGTTAGTGTGGATGATGCCACACAGATTAAGTTCATTCCCACCTTCTAGGATCACACGAAATTTGGCCTCAAAGGTGTTCCATTAGCATCATCTCCATTTAGTCTGAAATCAGCTTCAGCCTATTCACCCACATCCATTCCCTCCACATCACCTCCAAGCACTGCGTGAGCACATCAAGGGCAATTCACTACTGATGATTTATCCCAGTAACTTCATGTAGATATTAAATTGCACTGGAGCCAACAGTGAGCCCTGTGGAACACTCACAGGTTACGTTGGCTTCTACCCTCTGAGTACACCTATGAGAAACAAAAGCCATCTCTGCCCATACAAAGGCTAAAGGCCAGATCAAGGAGAAAAATGCAACATTCAGAAATATCTGGAGTGGGTCAAGCAGCACCTCTCCTTCCATCTTGCCCTTCCCTATGGACTGAAAGAAATCCACACATCAGACATCATATCTTGGGAGCCAGGAAGGAGTTACTCACAAGTCTCCACCAGCCAGGAGCACAAGTCCTCTCTCTCTACCCAGGGCTGTAAATTCCTCAGTTCTCACGTGTTCAGCTCAAGCGAAAGACGTGTCCATTACAGCAGCAGCTTCCCCATTTCTGCGGTGCTGTAGACATTTGGCATCAGCTGTCAGGAGGGAAGAGTTAGGAATGGGGATGAGAGATCTGCTGACAGAGCATCTCCAGGTCAGGGCCATGCGGTGGGTGGGGAGGCAGGTGAGGCAGAGCCTCCCCACTCATGACCGAGGAGGGAAGAGTTGGGAACATAGATGGGAGATGTGCCCACAGTACACCTCCAGGTCAGGGAGGCAGGTGAGGCACAGCCTCCCCACCGGTCCTTCCAAAAGCACCGCTGCCCGGTTAAGCCTGCAAGCACTCACAACCCAGGAGGGAACGGGAGATGTGCCTACGGTTGTGGGTGGGGAGGCTCTGCCTCCCCTGCAGCCCAGGTGTTCCTGCAGGAAAGCCTCTCCAAGGGAGGCAGAGGGGCACGCGTTGGGGCGCCTCCCTCCAGAGCCTGCCTGCCCACTCCTCTTGCCCGCAGGAGGCCGGCAGGCGCTCCCCACTACCTGCGCTGCGCTGCGCTGCGCTCCGGGCTGCGGCGCGACGGTCCCTCCCCGCAGCCGCGCGTAACAATCGCAGCCCTGGTTGCGGCGGCGGCAGCAGCAGCCGCGGCGGCTTCCTCTTCCGGGCTGGGGCCGCTCCCCGCCGCGGCTGCTACTGCCCAGCATCCTCCCCCGGGCCTGGTCCCCGAGGCGTCGCCCTCTCCCCGGCGCCGGCGCGCACGCCCCACCCGTGCCAGGCAGCCGCAGCCTTCTTCCCAGAAGGGCGTCGAGCTTCGCCCTGGGCAAGCCAGACTTGTTATTGGCCTGTGGAACTCCTTGCCACAGGATGTGACGGCCTGGATGCCCTTGGAAGGAGCTTGGACAGATTCCTGGAGCCAAAGTCCATCCCAGGTTATGTGCAACCTCCTGGTTCGAGAAGTGGGCTACCTCTGAATGCCAGGCGCAAGAGAGGGCACCAGGATGCAGCTCTCTTGTTGTCTTGTGTGCTCCCTGCGAAGATCACTGTGAGATACAGAAAGCGGGACTAGGTACACCTTTGGCCTGATCCAGTGGGGCGCTTCTTCTGTTTGAAGAGACACTCGGCCAACAGACTGAGGCAAAGAGGCAAAGAAGGAAGGCCCATAGCCAGGGAGACAGGCCAGGGACAGACTGCACTTGCTCCCACTGTGGAAGGGTTTGTCACTCCCGAATTGGCCTTTTCAGCCACACTAGGCACTGTGACAGAACCACCGTTCAGAGCCCAGTCTTTCGAGACTGAAGGTTGCCAACTACTTTTCCTTCCAAACCCAAAGCACAGCGCAGGCTGGGCTCACCAAGGCATACATGGCTGTGCTTCCTCATCTTTGGCGCCACTCGCCACCCAGAGGCAGGCCATGGTGGAGGTCTCCAATTGCTACAGAGAATGGGCACGCCACTGCCCAAGTGTGCCCACCCCCGCACCATCAGCCATGCCTGGCACATGTCACACCTTCTGCTCAGCTTGGAGATGAGGAAGTGGGGAGAAAGCAAACCACGCACCAGACTCGAGGCGCTGGAAGATGGAGCGCAAGTGTAGATCACATGGAACCAAAGGCTCATGTAGGATGAAGTAAAATACCTAATTCCCAGTATCTCTCCAGTTCCTTAGTACATTGTGACTGTCAGCCTTTATTTGCTTCCCATCCCATAGTCATTGGTGACAAATGACCATTTTACCCTAAGTTGCCAGAAATATGTTCCCATTATAGGTAGCGGAGTTGGAAAACCGTAGTTCTTGACAAATGACCCTCTTCCTACTCAGCTGTTACTTATAATGGGAATGGATGTTTCTGCTACTTTGCCTATCAACTCCTAGCCCTAACATTTTGCTACTTAGCCATTTTGAATCACCAGGCACCACCAAGGGCAAAAACAGATTCTTAGATAATATCGAAGATAGAACTGTGTACTACCCCTTCTCATGATGTAAAAGGCCTTCTAAAGGCCTTAAAACATTTCCAGTTTTCCAATAAAAACTGGCAGTGACATTAGGCGGCCTTAGCATACCCTGGATGTGACCAGTGGGGGGAGGGGTGCATTTTGCAATCCTGGCCCTGGATGGTACAGGGGCTAGGAACACCCCTGAATTATTGCATATCGCTGCATTAGTTCAATTTGAAAATGTTACAGCAACTTGGATACAAGCTGTGGCACAAATCGGGTATGTGCTTGCTGTAGTAACACTGGATGTGACATTGAGCACAGACTTGAACTTACTAAATATCATGACTTATTAAACAGAACCTTCTAAGCCCTTGGGCTGTGTAGATATACTTTTGGCAGCATGACCCAGATTTCTGGTTGCACCTGGGAGGCTTCTGTGGAGGCCAGGCACAACTTCTGAAGGGCTAGGTGTGGTCCATCTGTAAATTACTGTAGTGCCCCCCCCCCCGTTAATTATTCAGGTTTTGGTATCTGCAGGGATTCTGGAATGGATCACTATAATCCAAATTGAGATAGAATTCACAGCTTTTCATGTTTGAATTTCCATCATGTCAAAGATTAGACTACTTTTCAGCTTTGACATATGTACAGCTTTAGGCTTCTGATATAACCACACAGTTTGGCTTTGCAAGAGATCTGGTATGTGGCTTGCACTACAGTGTTATATGAACCAAAGCCACAGGACTACCTAGATTTTATGTTTCACTGCAGGGGAAGCCACTTTCATGTGTCATCTCAGCAGTGGGGGGAGACATTTTTGCATATCTGGCTTTCATACTGTCCTGGCAATGTCTCCTAAAAGGAACCACATAGGTGGACTGGATTAAGCAGAGGAAAGGACAAACAAGAAACACATAGAGTATAAACTGACCTCTTGGGATGTTTAGCTGTAGAATTCACTAGATTCTAGGAATGGGGTTAATCCAATAATTGGGTGAAATGTGTTATATCTATGTGCAATATATATTTTTAAATGTATCTATTTTTACAGTTGGCTATTCTTAGCAACAGCATATCCCATTTCTATTTCGGAAAGAACCTGAAAATCCTGACAAGTGTGTCTGAGGAGGGAAGAGGGACAGGGAGGTTTACAAAACAAGGGATAAGATCCAGCATACACCATTGCTGTCAGATCCACCCCTCCCCACACAGAAACTCCCCTAGCCCTCCCACCCTCACCACCAACTCATTAGTGCTGGTGGATGGTTCTTTTCACCAGCTTGTCTGCATAGCCACCCACCATCTTGCTAGCAGCTTCATTGTGCTTGCTGGCAGAATGTCACTTCTGCTAATTAACCCCTGCTAATTGGGTAAGAGGCGCTTTTTCAAGTGAGTGCTCCTTTTTTTAGAAGGGGGAGAGTAACTGGCCCACCTCACCCCAGCACTGTCTGTTCTAGTGGCTGTCTGCTGGCATCTTTTTAGATTGTGAGCCCTTTTGGGACAGGGAGCCATTAGTTATTTGATTTTTCTCTGTAAACTGCTTTGTGAACTTTTAGTTGAAAAGCGGTATATAAATACTGTTAATAATAATAATTCTGCCGCTATCATCACATTGCTGCTGTTTTGTCCGAATGCATAGGGTGCATTTGGCTGGTGGGATAGTGGGTAAGATTGGGCTCTTAATGTCAGGTCTCTTAGAATTGATGAAATGAGCCAAACAATCCTTCCCAAAAGTATAAACACAGATTTTATTTAAAATGTGATCCCCCCCCCCCAATAAGGATATACCTTTGTCCAGTCTGTGACTGCTTTACAGGTTGGACTGCAGTCATGCTCAGTTCATGCAAACATATCAAAATTTCACTGTTTGCCAAGTTACAGTAACATAAGCATGATTTGTTTTCTTATGTACAATAAATTCATAAACATTTAAAACTTCTTTCTCTTCATTTTCTTCCAATCTCCTTCCTGGTCAGCAAGGCTCCTGAAGAGTTGCTTTACTTTTCTTTTTCTTTCAGAATCCCTGCAAAATAGACAAGGGGGTGGGGAGGATTACAAAGTTATTTTGGAACTGCAGGTCTGATGAGACATTGCAATGTATTTATTTTAATCCAAGATGAACTGGAAGGTACAAGAAACAGCACCTGCAGCTTCAACTTTTTGAGAACCAAGCCATTAAAGCCTCTTCTGAACTCCCCTCCATCACTCACACCTCAGGCTTTGGAAATATATAATGACAGGTGGTTTCTGATAGCTCAAGAGAAACTCCCTGGCTTGAGGAAGAGACAGGAGCAACCCCCTCCCATTTGCCTATGCCCTTTTACTGGGCGAGTGTAGCACTATAGCTGATCTCCTGCACCAGGATGGCATTAATCCAGATATAAAATTTGGGGTACAATAATCTCCATCAAATTTAGAGGGGAGTATTCAGAGTTGTATTTAAGAGTTCCTTTCCCTTACTGCCAGTTCTGAGGATTGGTGCTACTTGGGTGTTGGTGTACATTCCTTCCAGCAGCTTTAGAGGAGGCTTCTACTGCACTGGGTGCCAAATAGCTTCTCAGCCTTCCTCCCTGAGACCTGAGGAGTCCCCAGCAGTTGTGTTCGACACACAGACTATCTCCAGAGACTCAGCTTTGCTATGTTTCTCTGCCAAGGCGGAGTGGATGGCTAGTGCTCCTCTTCCAGATGAATCAGGACGAGAAGGCAGTAGAGCCATCGTGAGGGCATGAGCAAACTAGTTTCTGGTTTCCTCTGCTTCAGAATGTGATGCATGGAACGATTCTTCTGCACAGCTCTGAGGCTTCTTCAGAGGCTTCTGTTTCTGCATCTTTTCCTTTCCATTCCCTTGTTATTCTGGTGGAGGGAGCGGAATTCAGCAGCAAACGTGTAGAGCTGGCAATGGTAGTTCCCAAATTTACTGAGGTCAAGGCACCCCTGCAACCTCTTCTTCCCTTCTCAGGCAGGCACTGCCATCTTGGATCGTGAAAAATCTTGAGTGATCCAAGATGATGGCACCCAAATCTCATGGGATCTTGCGCTATCCAAGATGGTAGCGTCCGAGAGAGTCAGTAGGAGGGATGACTGGCGTTATCCCCTGTGAGTGCTTTGCAGCTCCCCAGGGCACAGTGGTACACACTTTGAGACCCTCTGGCCAATAAGGTTGAGAGCTCTTCAGCATGTGCAGAGTTCTCACAAAACCTTGTTTTCTCTCCTCAAGGGCAGGATAAAAACTGGGAGAGGATTTTTCCTACCAGCAGAGAATGACCTTGCCTTCAAGGTCTAAAGAGACAAGTGGCCTTGTACAAAATACCCTCGACGAAAAGGAGAAGGCCTCTTCATTCTCCCTAATAACTTGAAATCTTTTACATTTTTAAACTATTGAAATAAAAGTTATCCTACCATTATGTTTTCTTAGTTCTTCCAGGAATAAAAAATATTCAGCATAAACCAGCTATACTGTCACAAGCACATTTAAAACATTAAATGCATCACCTTTCCATGATTTCTGCATGCTGCATTCTAGCAAGGAATTGGTTATCCTTGCGGATCTCACGAACTGCTCCTTTAAATTCACGTTTGTGCTTATGTAGCAGGCGTTTTCGTTCCTGCTCCTTCTTATTGCTTTCTTGTTTTCTTCCAAATTCCAGGCTGAAACAAGAACATACATAATCTCACACATTTATTTGCCAGGCTAAGCAGGAACTCTCTTTAGCACAATTTCCAACCTTTTGCACATGCTTTGCACTCAAGAGGTACAACTAACTTATCATTCCCATTACTAATTATTTTAAGATTAACATCCAAATCAACCATACAGTGTTTATATAAAATCTCATAAGTACAATATGTAACTGTTCTTACTAACAAAATGTCTGTTGAAACAGTTGGATGCAAATGCCTTTTAAAAACATAAAAGCTTGAGAACTAAAGATAAAAATAAAGTTTCAGATATATCTGTGTGGAACTACACAGATGTTGAGTAGCAGTAGCAGCATCATGGTGTTTTCTCGCTTTATTTCTTCACCCAGCTCATTCTAACAGCTATTACATCTTTAGTGCAGCAGTTCCTAAACTGAGGGTTGGGACCCACCAGTGGGGCGTGACCTGATTTTTGGTGGATCATGAAACCTGACAAGGAAAATGTATTGTGTCCTATGGAAAGTGAAACAGCACATGTACATTTACTTGTGGGTAGACAAATATGCCTCAGTGCATGTTAAAGGGCAGGCCAAGGGGAACGCAACACCACTAGAATGGTCCTCACCCAATGAACAGAGGCCCCAACACATTCTCAAGAAGGAGGTGTCCCCCTTCCAAGCTGACAAGGAAAACATACTGAGTCCTATGGAAAGCAAAGCTGAGCCACAGGTGTGCATTTACTTGCAAGTAGGCAAATGTGCCTTAGCTCTTATTGAAGGTCAGGTGAAAGCTCTTATTGAAGGTCAGGTGTACACTTCTCTGGTGTACAAAAGATGCTAATCTCAGTCTACCTATCAAGCAATTGGCTCCTAAAGAGATGTGGTGCTGGTGCTGCAAAATACTTGCCACCAGTCTACATGGAGTCCCTAGTTCAAACATTACTGCTGAAGACAAGATGCAACCGTGCTAGGAATGAAGTATCAGAATCAGAACTCGGTTATCCTTTGCAGCCAATTCCCCATTACCAAATTCGACTCAACAAGTGCATCTAAGTTCCTAGCCACGTGCCCATAAAAATGTTCATCATTTCAATTTCTATTTGAAAGTGACAAGGTGTCTCACTTCAACTGCCACACACACAGTCTATTTGTAGAGGCAAGTTTTGTGTTTGATCTTCAGCTGTATTAATGATACTCACACTTTCACTATTTTAGGTGTGAACAACTTCAATGGCACTACTTTTTTCTTTTCACACACCAGTGAATGATAATGTTGATCTTGGACTGCTAGTTGCTTCAGAACGCTGTCATGTAACTCCTGAAAATGCAACAGAATCAGATTACAAAGGTGTTGAAATGAAAACGAATAAAACAAAAACTACCGATCATAGCAGTTGACATATAGTGATTCTGCAACCAAGGTATCCAAACACACTGGCATAATTACATCTAGATTTCAGTGATTTGGTGATTTCTGAAGCACCTTAACACATCAGCCTGTCACCAAAACTGGTCTCCTTACCCAAGGATAGAAAAATAATCAACAAGACCATTGTTTTTTTTTTTGTTTTTTTTTAAAAGGATCTAGGGACAAGTCAAGAAGTTACAAATCAGGCCTAACCTCTCTTTGCTGAAGAGGAGGAAAGCATGCAAGGTCAAGTTAGTAAGCATAAAAGAACAAGACTTGCTGAGGAAAAATCAGCTTGGTTTTCCAAGCAAAATCCTTTCTCACCAAAGTTTTTTTTTTTTTTTTTAAGTATCAACAAGTGCACTGCTGACAGGAGTAGACATGATACATTTGGGACTTCCAAAACGATTTTGACAAAGCCTCCAACTAGAGGCTATTGAATAGTCTTAGCAATCATGGGATATAAGGATAGGTCAATGTGTGGATAAATTAGAAACTAGTTAAATAAAAGATGCTAAAGTCAGGATTAGTTCTCTTCAACCAAAGTGCTTTAACCACAGACCAGAGTGCTACAATTGGTTCAACCAGCAATGAAAAACCCAGGCTGGAAGTTGCCACAAAAGCTTCTACTGAATGGCAGCTCAGTATACTGTATGGATTGGTAGCAAGTCATCACCTGTAGTTGGGCAGGGTAGTCATTCACTGACAATTGTTGACTCAGGAGTACTTGGATGGGTTGCATTATTTCACAGAAGGATGGAAGCGAGCGATACAGGCCTGCACATTTCTTAACGAGATCCAGGCACAAGCACAGACACGATAACCTGTAAAACAATTGTCAACAGCCACATCAGAAGCTTGCCTACAAAATATTATACCAAGATAAATTCTGCATTAAAAATGTGGTGCTAAAACAGATGCTGCATTCACTGCTGTCAAACATGAAACTTTTTGGGGTAAGCCACAGTAAAACTGCAGGGAGAATCTTCCAGATGAACAGTTCTCTTGCACTGCACAGGGTTAGGGGCCTAAGGGCTCAATCCTATCCAATTTTATAGCATCAATGTAGCCGTGATGCAGTACCTTATCTTGAGAAGGCCTCTGTGATTGCTCTCCCACTGCAGGATGCAGTGCACATCTTGTTGGCATGGCTTCTTCAGCACTGCAAAGTTGGATAGGATTAGTCCCCAAGTCTGCTGGTGGTACTTTGACAACAGAAGGGCACTCCTCCAACCAAACAGTTGTGGACTCTAACTGAAGGGTTGTGTAGTGTTCAGAACTGTGGACTGGTGATAGGTAAATTATCCTGTTATATTGTAGTTATCTTCCTCCAAAGAACCTCAAGGAAATATACGTACATACATGCTACAGCCACCTTCTTTTCCACAACCCCCCCTTTTTTTTTGCGACAATCTTAGATCAGTGGTTCCCAAATTGTGGGTGCACCCAATTTTTGGTTTCATTTGTAACAGGATAGGCTATGTGGATCAAGGGCTATCAGCCTGCTACTTGGGGGTAGCACTGCTGCCCAAACACTTTTATAACCACAGAGGCTTGAGCAGCTGGTTAAAATGGAACTTTTTTTTAGGTGGGTTCCAATACTAAAACGTTTGAAAGCCATTGAGTTAGTACTGCCACCAAGAGGCAGTAACTGGTTCAAGGTTACCAGCAAGCTTTATGACAAGGAGCCCTTCTGTATCTGACACACAAGTTGCAGGATTGTATCAGATCTAGTTGTTCTATTCTTCATTTTATTTTACTTCCAACCCCTGGGTGTATGGAGGATTCCAAGGAACAGGGAGGACAGAAATGATCAACAGGGAGAAGGATGAGACAGACAGATCATACATCTCTGTAGAGGTTTTTCTTGTCACACTGGAGTCCAGAGGATGAGGAAGACATAACTGGTTCATCTGTACCCTTATCTTTTAGGTATCCTTCCATCCCACATAAAGGAATGCACTATTCACATGAATTGCTGTCCTCAAAGAATATGACTGGAACTGCCATAAGCATGGCTACAATGGCCACTTGATGCTTGATGCAGTGGAAATGTGCCTGAAGGCAATTTTTACTTACCATAAGATGCTAAATTACAAGGACACACTAAACTGTGAGCTCAATCAGAACAAAATACAATACAGGCCAATAGATCCTTTTGCAAATTATCAACTGCAGCTTTGTTTGCTGGAATGGGACATTATATACCTAATGCCTAACATTTTGGAGACAGGTTAACCTATGCTCCAGCAGGCAAGACAGGAGGACAGTTACAGAGGATGGTTCTCCAACTGCTGCTAAAGCAGCACACGACACTCTTCATTTATACTCAATGGTCTTGCAGTGGTATCTGATTCACTATGGTAATGGGACCAATTCAAAAATATATTATTGTACACAGACCACGGTATGCACCAAGAGACTTCAGTTAGCAAATGAGGACCTTCAAACTTAAAAGGTGGATTGATTATTTAAGGTCCGAGTCTTCAGAATATTGCCATCCTGTGCACACTCAGTCCCAGCAACTTTTTATTTTTATAAGACTCCCCACAGCAACTTTTAATACTGTCCATGGCCAGTTATGCCTATGGGAGCTATTGTAACCACCTCTCCCACCAAAGGATAAGGGGGATATTTGATAGCTCAAAAATGGAATATTTCATTATTTAACAATGGAAGCATCTTCGAAAATATCCAGAAGGTAACCTGTTGTCCAGAACACAGCCACTGAAATCAGTTGTTATCCCAATTTACTGTACAGCATACCTAAGATGATTTGCTTCTGTTCTGTTATTTTCTCTTGATGTAATTAAATTATGGAGTGGGAGGCGCTGCTTTTGCCAGCTCTCTGCGTCCAATTTTTCACGGACTACAAGCAACTCTGAATTTTTCCCTAGTGACCTAAAAGGATGAACCAAAGTATACCCTGGAAGAGAAGAATGAATATAAGTATGAGGTAAGACTATCATTGAACATCTTACATACGGAAAGAAAAATTACAGATCTAACAATATTTAGAAGATCATTCCAATGTGTACACGGTGCTAGCAAGCCTCTAATGAGGACCACAAGAGAACAAACACTAGGCTGCAATCCTATGCACGCTTTCCATGGAGTAAGCCCCAGAGAACACAGTGGTACTTAACTTCCAAGTATACTTACATAGGATTGCATTGCAAGCCTTCTCCCCTATAGGAAAATGCAATGGCTTCAGTATCAAGAAGCAGAAATTTCTACTGTTCATTACCAAGGTCAAAGTCAGACATTACTACAAAGTAGCCGATCTTCATTTAGAATAGTATAATAGCCACTATGACTAAATTAATCCAAATTCAGACATTCTGGCTTAACAGGGGCTGGGGGGTACAACAGTGTTGCCAGAGAGAAAACTGTTGTTCAGGATAGTGGCCGAGATGTGAATCAGGACTCACCTGGTTGAAATTCTGCCTCTGCAATGGGATAACTAGGCGGACACAGGCAAATCCCTCTCTCTCTCTCTCTCTCCCCCCTTCAGCAACAATATGGCAAAACTAGCATTTACCTTACACGGTTGTTGCAAGGACAACATCCAGATTATACACGTAAATGCTTGTACACTTGGCCTGCAATCCTATAAACAACGACCTGAAAGTAAGCCCCACTGAACATAGTAGGATGTACTCTGAGTAAGCACGCATAGCGTTGCACTGTTAGGAAGTGCTATATAAATATTATTATTCTGTTCAGTTGAAGAAAAGCAGGCAAGTAGACCCAACACATTTTCATGTAGTTTTCACTTGCCTCTGGCACATAATTTGCAAATAGGAGAGCTACCCAGGTTGGGCTTAGGCAGCTTCCAAAAAAAAGGGATGGGTGAGAGTGTGGTGTCACTCATACACAAGTGTAAATGCACCTTTATGCTAATCAACCCCAATAGCCCTACCTTGGGCTCCTCTGCTGGGTACAGCCATGTGAAGAATTCCCAAGAGGAAGTTGACAAGTTCTGGGATGAATCTTTGAGACAAGGATACATATTCCAAGAAAAGACAGCAAACACATAATCCTTTAACAACATCTTGTAGTGTTGCTATTGGGCACTAAAAAATAAATAAGAACATCAGAATAAATCTGCACAGCAACTTCTGCAAGATTTTGAATGCTGGTCCAACCAACAGTCTTTGAGCTTCTTCTACCAATTGCAACAAGAAGATACTTTGTGGAGCAGCTACTTCTGCAAAAGTATTTTGCAGCTGCAAAACCACAGCAAAAATATTTTGATTCATATGCAGGAGATTACTGTAATAATTACTATAATTACTCTATGTGTCTAGGCTCCTTTGCATGTACATTTTCTATTTTGTTATGACTAATAGCCAAAATAAACCCTTCAGAACTCCTGTATCTGCATGAGAGAAATTAAAGATAATTTTACAGCCTTAGATTGCGGTTTTCAAACTTTCAGGGAGTTTGAGGACTGCAGTAAATCCTTGCAGGGGAGGGGAGGCGGCAGAGGGAAAGCAGCGATGCAATCCCCAGGATCGCATTGCTCAGGGGGACTGCAGGAACTGGGATGTACTTACCAGTCCCTGAAGCAGCCTGTCAGGAGTGCGGGGAGCCCTGCATGAGCATCTGCAGGGCTCTCTAGCCTTCTAAAAGTGAAAGCGGAGAGATCACACTCCACTTCCAGTTTTGCAGCCTTAGAGAATGTGAGAAGAGATGAAGCGCTGCTGAACCACTGGATGAGTACAGGAAGAGAAATAAAAAGGCCGAGGACAGCAACCATGCTGGGTCAGCAGTCTCCAAACTGCGGGATCGTTGCATTTGGAAAAATGTCTTCCCACGGCAGTGCACAGCTCACCATTCTGCACCACAGCATCTTAACTCTCAAGCCAATCTTCACAGCAGTTTGCACTGGGCAGCTGCTCCACCTCCCCCCTGGAAATCAGGGTGCAGAGCCTGCTGGGGCGACCAGCAACAGAAGTGGTGCAAGCGGCTGAAAAGATCAACTTGAAAGATGCTGCGGTGCAGAATGGGAAGCTCTTACTTGCTTACCTGAAAGCAAGTCTAATTCAATGGGGTTTACTTCTGAGTAGACCAGCCATTTTCAACCACTGTGCTGTGGCACACTGGTGTGGCGCAAATGGTCTGCAGGTGTGCCGTGAGAGTTTAGGGGAGGGTCATTTGTTAGTAGCTCCAATGGGGATGTGAGCTCTCCACCAACAGCATGGTGTGCCTTGTCAATTGTCAAAACACTGATGGTGTGCCTTGATAATGTTAGTACCTTGTCAGTGTGCCATGAGATGAAAAAGATTGAAAATCACTGGAGTAGACAATGCATAGAATTCTGCTGTTAGTTTGCATGATCTTTGCACAAACAGACCTGCATTTACATGATTCTCATGCCAGACAATACTGTCCCTTCCACTGATCTTCCTTTATGCCCACCTCTCTTCCTACAGCTGCTAGTAGCAAACAATTGTATTCCCTATATGTACTGAAGACTCAAGAGACTGGTAGTAACCAGAGAAGCTCTCTCCCCAGATGACCACAGGGGACAAGATGTCCAATATGGAAGAAGGCAGTCTTTGAGATACCTCAGCTTTAAGCCACAAAAGGGCTTTAAAAAGGTCAAAACCAGAACTTTGAAAGGTGCCCAGAAATGATAGGTAAAGGTAGCCAGAGCAGGTAAAGAAGTGGTCCAAACTCAGTCAAGCTCCCTCATCCCTATCACTACAATGGCTGCTGTATTTGCATTAACTGAATTTGCCTTCTTCAAGAGGAAGGATTTCCATTATGGGTCTGCAGCAAAGAGGGAGGCACATATTTTGCTTACATCAAAGTCCTGGGTTCAATTGCTGGTACTACCAGGTAGGGCTGGGAAAGAAACCCTATAAGGCTTCTGGAGTCAGTGTAGACAATACTGGGCTAAAGGCATTAATGATCTGACTACCAAAACAGTTTCACACATTCATAAGGACTGCAAAAGGGGATGCCCTCACTTTGATACAATCAGAGTTATCAACTTTAAGATGTCCTCTATATCCAACAACAGTTTTAAAGAAGGTCTTCAAACATTTCAAATCAGGTTACCGCATAAGAGTTGGGAAGAATTAAATTCTGTGCTGCCATACCTTTGTAAGCAGCAGGCTCATATAAACCATTGCTGGTGTTGTCACTGGGTGCCAGAAATCAGAAGTTGGGAAAAGTATTGAAATGATTTTCAGATACATGAGCTGAAATGAAGAAGGTTCACTGTCAATAACATAAGCAGTAATTGCATGTCTAGCTGCCTTAAAAACTTGCTTAGGACAGATGCCAGGGCCCAATTTAGCACAACCTATGCAGCATGAGAGCTGCTGCTATGCAGTCTAGTGCAGTGGCATACCTGGTGGGGGATCCAGGGCGGCAGAGGGGAAGGAGCAGTATTTGCCACCCCCTGCCTGAACTCACTGGAACATACAAGTGAAAATGCAGTGTCAAGCAAAAATTTCATGGGGCTATACCATGGGTAGACCATAGCACTCATAGCGCAGATGTTCCTCATCAATGAACCCAGCCCAACACAGATTTTTGTTTGTATGTATAAACGAGTTATCATATTGAAAGCTACCAGTGACCATTAGTAGCATCACTAGCAGAAATCACCACCACCAAGACAACAGAAAGAGCTGCAGTAGGATACAGTTGGACACCACTGGGTAGGTGGAGAAGATTTTGTTGTGTTTTACTGGTGTGGGCTGAGCTGCTTCCTGACATGTTTTTATGGTACTTTTTTTATCATGACTGTTTATATTTTTATGGTGCTTTCTGGTCCTAACAGTTTCGGAACTGCCACTTTGAACTATGCTGAGCCCATTGTTCTCTGTGGGAAAGCCACCCACTGTTTGCATCATTTTGATATACATGGAGTTCTTCCAGAACCTAACCCCTTGCTTGAATTATATTAGGGTGATCAGCCTTTTTGTGGAAACAAAATAGCTGATATAAATGCCGTCTTGGCATTTCAGACAGCAAAAGAAACAATCGCTCTGCTTCAAACGAAGGTGGTCACGTACCATGTCTAATCCTGGTAGCGCTGCATGACCTTTCACTTCTAGAATTTCTTCCATGTCATGAGCTGCATCTTGAAGAATACGATTAACATGACTACTTGCAGCTTTAGGAAACATCTGACAAAGATCATATAAGGTTCTGTGAACAAGAAGCTCAACTCAGTATCAAACTGCACTGTTTCTCTCTCTCTCTCAGTAAGACTAAACAGTAAAGACAACTGACCCACAAAGTAGCATGAAATGTTAGCCTTTGGCACCCAAGATAATCTCCCAGTCCCACATGCTAACTGAAAGATCCTGACCAAGTCACTATAAATCAGAAATAAATGTTGGTCAGATTGACTTGTAGTTATTTTGGCATCTCTGCATTGGGGGAGAAAGGATAGGATCGGGCCCTCAGTGTGACTAAGCATAAAACAAAGGAAAGATAAAGGGGACTTGGTGGATCTTTTGAGAGTGTGTGCAACCAAGGTGTGTACAACCAAGGTTACTATTCCATTTACCACAAGGCAGCTTGAGAGCCTTGCATTGGAAGGGCCATGGGGTAAGAGTCAGGATCATATGAATCTCCTCAGTGAAAACATGGTCTAAGAAAGAGGGCTAGAAAGCAAGCCCTACAACTTGTATAGTAACATTAGTCAATGAATGAAGCCGGGGAAGGGAGGCAAGCTGCTTTCCCAAAGACACAGGGCACGTTGAGAGGCAGCCCACAAAAGTTAGCTGATCAGGCACATGATTCTGCAGTTTCACTTGCACTTAGGGAGATAATAGGGGAACTCTCAGAGCTAGGAGAAAGGTGGTGGTGGAGAAATGTTCCCTTACCCAGGGGTGAGCCTCCGCAGTGTGGATGGGTCTATTTGGACCTGCACTAGCATATTTGCAAGGAAGAGGGAAAATGTGTAGTCAAGAGGAGGAGAAAGTGCAATGAGATTTTTAAGCATTTTACAGCCAGCTTTTCCTACGTGGGGAGGTGATGCAACCATACTTACGGGATCAACTTGTCAATTGCTATTAGCTCTGGTGGCTCCTTTGCTGCCAGCTCCCCAATATACTCCAGAATGTATCCAAACAGTTTCTATGGAACACAATTTGACTGTTTTTATTACAAGTTCTCTCTCTCTCTCTTTTTAAAGTTAGCAAATGAGCTTTTGAATACAAATCACACTGGGCTCCCTTCAAGCAGCAGAAAACATTTTACTGTATCTCAGTGCTTTGCAGACTGGGGCATCACAATGCCCCAGCCTGACAGCCCTGGGTATTTCTCCCTTAAGGGGGGGTGGGGGGAAGGCAGAGACGCAATGCTCAGCATTGCGCCTCTGACCTGGACACAGGGGCACACTGCCACTCACTGCTGCCCGCAGCAGCCTCCTGGGGGGTTGGGGGAGCCCGGCGCCAGCCTCAGCAGGGCTCTCCACACAGCGCAGAGCCCTCCAGAAGATGATCACTACCACTTCCCATTTCACAATTGCAAAACCTGAAGTGGTCGCGATAGTCTTCTGGAGGGCTCTGCGCTGTGTGGAGAGCCCTGCTGAGGCTGGTGCCAGGCTCCCCCCACCCCTGGGAGGCTGCTGCAGGCAGGGGTGAGTGGCAGCGCACTCCTGTGCCCAGATCAGAGGTGCGATGCTGAGCTCTGCCTTCCCCCTCCAGCAAACACTTAGCAGCTCTCAAACTCTCCCAGAGAGTTTGAGAACCACTGCTGTATCCGACTGCAAAAACATACTTCTAGTTTTGCTTTGTTCCCCACAGCCAGGCTCGCATGGTTCGACTTCCGAATCCTTTCTATCACCAGAAGCTGCTCTTCCATTGTTCTTTCCAGCAATAAAGCTTTCAGTTGTTCATAAGATTCCGGAGCTATTGTAAAAAGAAGAAACATAAGCAAGGTTTATACATAAAGAAGCTTTTAAAAATAAGTTACCTGATTTTGAATTCCTCAACATTTTGATAAGTACCAGAAGCAGTGTTACTGGGCTTGTCCAGTGGGCCCTTAGTATCCAAGAGGGTCCAGGATTATCCCTTGTAGGCAATGAAATCTGCAGGAGACGGACTGCAATTTCTTAGCTGGGGGCTGTGTATGGCCTCCCCATGCCTCAGAACACTTTCTGGACACAACCGGAAGTCACTTCTGGCTGTGATTGGGAGGTCCTCTGAGGCCCTCCAGTCACAGGTTCAGCATCAACAGATATTCAAATCCACTGATGTGGAGCCTGCGGATAAGGAGGGCCCACTGTAAACTGCAGATCATGGTTCTGCATAAGAAACAGAGTCAAATGTAAGGTGGCAGAGTACTTCAATGATGGTGAACTGCCAACGGGGGCAAGGACACAGGGCAGGAAAGTTTTGGTTTTAAGTGAAGGAATCAAGGAAGAATGCTTGGTCACGAAGAGAATCATTACTTAAGATAGGCATTTATTTTGCACGTGTACTGTTTGCATTTGGATCCAGAACTGTGTGCGCAGTACAAGGGCATATCATTTGAAATCTTTTAACCACCGTGCTTTTGTAGATCACCATAGTTTTCTTTAGAGAGAAAACAAATGCACATTAAATTATGTATCATCTGAATCATGGCAAGGAATATTCAAGAGAACACTGCATTCCTAGTAGAGCCGTTTGCCATTCTTTAGAATGCATTCTTTCCTGAACAAGACTCACTACATTCTAGCAGCCAGAAATAAAGTTGGTTCTTCTCCACCAAATGCATTTAATCTAATTTGTAGGAAAGGCTTTCTTCTTACCGGCAAATGTATATGGCAGCTCCAATTTGGCAGCTTCCCTCTTGGCCTGTTGTTCTTTAATTTGTGATTTGTTTTTGTTTCCTTCAGTTTGCTCTTTCTGCTCTCCACTTGCACTGGCTTCCTCCACACCCTCCTCCTCAGATTCAATATCAGAATGATTATCAACAGAATCAGATTCACTATTAGATTCTTCTTCACTTTCCATTTCTTCACTGTCATCCTCTTCTCTCTCTTCGCTTTCCATCTTCTCATCCTCATTATCTTCAATATTTGGCTTTCCATCCTATTTAAAAAGGGAGTTAAAAATTACATAAGCCCAGGGTTAAAACTGAGACTCTGCTCACTTGTGAAGCCCTTCACCAGTAATGACAATATCCAGTGATTCAGACTAAACCTAGAACTGTGATCATTCATTGCTGAGACAGGAGAAAGATTGGTTATAGGGAGAAAGTGGGAAATGCCTCCTAATACAGCCCCTACCCCAGCTAATTTGTGAGATGACAAACAGAGAATTGTCATTGGTCTTTGTAATTTGTGCTAAAATCTTACCTTGGTAATGTAGATTGAAAGGGGACACAGGAATGTCCACAAGGCAAAGGCAGATGAAGTACATACAGGCATGCTAATTATGACATTTTCAGCTATAACTCAGAATCAGCTGGAACGTGAACTGTTACAATCAAATGAAATACTGAAGTAGAAAGTAACTATATGTCAGCTGTCAAAGAGGAACTGCTAACACATTTCAGCATCGTAGCCCCTGCTACAGATGTACCCCCTGGCCTTCAGATCAAATTGTTAATGCAATAAGTGCAAGCAATGCAAAAGTACTTGTATACACATCTCAAACATGATGTCCAGATGCAGGGGAGGGTAGCAGGATGCAGGTTGTGTCTTGCTGTTTTGTGTGCTCCCTGAAGCATTTGGTGGGCCACTGTGAGATACAGGAAGATGAACTAGATGGGCCTTTGGCCTGATCCAGCGGGGCTCTCCTTAAATTCTTAAACATCTGGGAGCTGATAGCTTCCCTCCTTCATAATTAAGTCTTCTGAACAAAGACAGACTGACTACCAGTACAAATTCTCAGACAGCATTCTGCAATTGTTTGCTGCTCTGGTCACAAAGCCACAACTATAGCTGTCCTACAAAGCAGCCCTGCTCTAGAGCAGACAAGGAAAGTAAGGGGCTTGGTTGTCTTCAGAGGCATCCAGGAAATCTCCGTCAAGCCCAGCCAACATGTGCTCACGATCCCTGCCAGAGTCCACCAGCCAACTCACCACAGCGAAGCCTTCCAATCAGAAGTAATCTTATTGAATGGGCTGGTCCTGCTTTCCTGAGAGATTCAGGATGACAAGTGAACACGCCAGTGCTCCAACAGGACCAGATGCACATGCAGAGGCTCCTTACATATACAGCTGCCAGGGAAACCAGATTTGTGTGCCAGCAGCAGTGGCACCATGCACGCAGCTCCCAGAGTAATGTTTACAAAGTTCTCTGCAACATGCCCCACGCCTGGATTGCAACCTAACTTTTTGTTTCAGCTATTCTGAAAAAACAGAGAGAGAGAGAGAAACATACATGATAAGACAGCATACGCCTGTCATCTTTATCCAGGAGAAACCCATCTGCCAAATCGTCTGCAGAAATGTGCGTGGGCTTCTTTTTCACATCGGGCTCATCTTCTCCACGCATTCGACGCAATCTGTCAGCCTGCAATTTAAAATACATTCAGGACACTAAAATGCACAATGGTCAGCCAGATGTTGTAACACAGCAAAAAAGAATTTATTGAATTGTAGAGGAAGAAACAAACCATGGGAATTGATTTTATTTTTACAGTTACTGATGGTTCTGACAACCTTCTACCAAAATCCTGAAAGGAGTTGTGAATTGGATGGAAACCCCAAGTTTATATTGTTGCAACTTAATGGTTGACCTCAGGTCAACTGCTGTCTCTTTTCTTCCCTGTCCTAGACTGTTCTGCCTAGAAGGGCAAGACAGTTGATTGTCAAGTACTGAACAATAAAAAGTTCTAAAAGTAGATTCTAGTTTTGTTACTTAAGAATAGCTACCTTTTTTTGTATCCTCCCTTGGCTGAAGAAATCTCTCCCACGCTTCCACAAGAGGGGCCAATGCTATCTGACTTTCCAGTGCCAATGCAGCCCCAAGATAAGGGGACAAACATTCCCTTTCCTTGAGGAGGCTTCTGTGACTGCCCTCCCCCACCGAAGGATTCAGCACACACCCTGTTGGCACGGCTGCATTGGCACTGGAAAGTTGTATAGGATTGGGCCCTAAGACATTAGAATATAGAATTACTCTGCAGTTATCACTTATTACAGTTATTACTAGTAATTACTCCACAAGTATCACCCAACAGCCACACAATTCTAAGTAGAGTTTCACTGTCTATTCCCAGGACATCCTTGGATGGCTTAAGAGGGCAAGGAAACCCAGCTGTTGCCTAAGAATTGCTTTAGCGATTTTTAAACCAAGAGTTCTAGCCTGCTGCCTTCATATTTCAATGCAAATTAGAGTTAGTAGAAGATATACTAAGTCAGACGACAAGTGGAGCAAAGCAGTGCTCTGAAGCCAAGAATTGTATACCAACAACTTTTGTTAAAAACTCTTAGAGAAAGCCAGAAGCAGCAGAACAGTGCTATGGGTTGTTTGAATATTTATTATTTTTAAAATGTACGCAACATCCTCTCTCTTCCTGCTGGAAGGCACTCAAGGCAGCTAAAATCGTTAAGTGACAAACAGCAGCAAGTGACCAAAACAATATGCCGGAATCAAATCCAAAGGAAAATACTGAGAATGGCAAAAAAACCAAATCGGTAACAGAGATTAAGAAGAAAAAACTTGGTTTCCAGGTGGCTCCAAAGTGTATGTGCTCCAAAACTACACCCCCCATGCCACCACAGTTCTAAGCCCTGCCGTCCTGTCGACTACAATTTCAGCATTTGTTACTGCTATTGATTTTCTAGCCTTAGAATGAACATTACAAAATGTGGGTCACACAATTATCTTTCCCAGCTACTGTCAACATGAAAAGTTTCACAGACTTATGGCACAATCCCATGCATGTCTACCAAGATATAAATCTCATTGAATTAAATGGGATTTACTCTCATAGGAGCGCGTATAATTCAAATTATGAAACTGAAATTTATGTTATAGGAATGTTAGCAGCATCTCCATAATACACACAGCTCCATAATACACACAAAGCCACATAAAACGTGCCAGGATGTGGCAAAATATTACCTCTACACATTACCTCTAATTGTCTGAGTTTCTCCTCTTCTTCTTTGGCTAACTCTTCTTCAGTCTTCATCCTACCACTGGGCTGTGCCTTCATTTCAAATCCAAGCTCCCGAACCATCATATCATATTCATCAGGCTGCATAACATTTCAAAACAAAGATCATGTTTGTGTTGCATTCTGCAGTAAGCTGTATGGTAAGGAACAAGAACAAAAGTATCTAGCCTTCCTGAGCTATCATTCCACTCAGAACAGGGGATGCCAAGACTGCCCCCTTCACATACAGAACTAAGAGTATTTCAGTCCAATGATGACCAGTCAGAGCCTCAGTTCACTCACTTGCCTGCCTGCCCTGGAGGCCAGTGACAGAGGGAGGGACAGAGCTGCCCACCTCTCCATTGCTATCCCCCTCCTCAGCCGGGCCATGCAGGCAACCACAGATGCAAATTTTTGCTACCCACCACAGGTGCCAAGAGAAGGTTAGCTTAGTCCTCATCTCCTTAAAGTCTGAGGTATTCAATCTGTGCGTCCCGCCTCCCTAGGGAGGTGTGGCTAGCCTCCAGGGGCATTACCAGGCATCTCAGGGAGAGAAAGGTGGCCGGCAGCTGCTCTGCTGCTGAGCTCTGCTCAGCTCAGTTGCACTGGCTGCCTCCTGACTTGCTGCTTTTCCAAGGCGGAGAAGGAGGTGGGTGGGGCAGTGTGAGGTGAGGTGGGTGGGGCAGTGTAAAACATGGTGGGGGGAGGTAGGAGAGAAGGCTGGCTGGGCAGGCAGAGGTGCCGCATCTCATCATGGAGCTCTCTCCATGTGCAACCTCGCCCTAAGGACTACATTTCCCAGTGTGCCCCTCGCCCTGGGCATCCTGGGATTGGTCAAGGCTGGAGGAGAGAAGAGTACAGAAGTGCTGCATCTCATCAGCACAGGGGCGCTCCTGGCAGGCTTCAAACTGGAAGAGTAAGTACAGGCAGTGCAGCACTTTCCTCTGCTCCTAGGGGGGGGGGGCAAATGCCCCAGCCTGTATCCCTCCTTCTTGCCTGGGGGAACAGGGGTGGCATCTACATGCTGGGTGTATGTCTGTGAGCAGCCCCCATCTACTTTGGGGTGAGCTGTAATCTTGCTGTATGTGGCTGCAATCCTTTCCACACTTTCCTGGGAGTAAGCCCCATTGACTCAAATGGGGCTTACTTCTGAGTAGTCCTACATAGGCTTGGGGGTCTGTGGCAGCTTAACCCAGGATCTTCACCTTTCTCCTTCTCCCCCCTTCAAAAAAGAAAAAAGTCACTCTTGATGACTTTGTCTCCAAAAATTGATTAAAAATGAAAATTCCCATTCCTTTTTAGCCATTTCCCTTTTTCCTCCTGCCTCCTTTGGGGGGGTACTCTGTTGGCTGCTATCGTAAGACAAAAGGCACAAGCCTAGCTAGGTCTACGCAGAAGTAAGCCCTATTGCATTCAATGGTATTTACTCCCAGGAAAGTGGGGTTAGGATTCCAGCCAAACATACACACAAAACAAAGCCTTCCCCTCCAAAGCAAATTCATCACTTCCCCCCTCCCTTTCCCAAACCCTCCAGGTGTGCTGCTAACAAACTCAGGGCACAATCCTAACCAGGTCTACTCAGAAGCAACTCCTATTTTGTTCAGTGGGGCTTACTCTCAGGTAAGTGTGGTTAGGATTGCAGCCTCAGAGTGCTGGCAGCCTTGTTTCTAGTGTATAACACCTTCATCCCCATTTTGGGGGTAACTGAGGTGAGTTGCTGTAATGGGGAGCCTTGGCCAATGGCTACAAGGACTAGGGGAGGTGTGAGCCGGAAAAGTTCGAGAACCACTGCCTTAAAAGCATTCTCCTCCTTCCATGCACCCTCTTAGTTGTGGTGCCTTTGTGCAGTGCACAAACTGCACACTCGTGGATAGGGAAGAGAGCAACCAAGCATCCGGAACACTGGAAGCAGAAGGAAATTCTTATTTTCTGAGCACTGCTACAATTGCAAGCTTTGTTTGTATCTTTGGCAAGCTCTGTTGGTGTCAGTAAATCATCCTGACACGCCTTTCAATGAATTCCAGCAATCTAGACCCTTTCTCTAATGGCTTCTGTAAATGGAAAGGACGTGTCCATTTGTCAATTATAAAAGATTTACCTTAGGCTTCTCATCTACTTGACTTTTTGTTTCTGACTTGGAAGGTCTGTGGGACAGTAAGGACTGAATTTCTTTCCAGTCACTGTTAAGTTTTTCTGTGAGCTCCAATGTATTTTCCCGTTGGGTTTGTCGCTCTCTCTGTAACAAAACAAAAAATGAAAATTCAATCACACAATGAGCTCCTAATATGCAAACTCCTTTTTGGTACACCAAAAGAAAATGAGATCCTCGACAAGCAAAATATAATTCTCATCAACTGACCATTTTTTGTTTTGCCGAAAGAGACTCTTGGACCTGGTTCATACATGTGCATGCACATCACCCCACAAAGGACCACTGAAGATAAAAACAGGATAAGCTGAAAAGTATTGCAGGGCAGGAGGTTTGGTCTAGAGGGTAGAGCCTCCATTTGCCTGAAGATTAACATCCACAAGGTCGCCAGTTCGAGGGCACCGGCACCGTGCGACCTCGAAGCAGCTGGCAAGCTGCAGCTGAGCTGTTCCATCTGCTCGGAGCGTGGGAGGATGGAGGCCAGAATGTTAAACCAGATCGGAGTGTAACACCTTGAATATGTAGTGGTTCTTGAAAGAAAGAACCTTCTTTCAATTTGTAAAAATCCCTGCATGGATTTAATAAGCCTGCCTATGTAAACCGCCTTGAATAAAGTCTTGAATAAAGACCAAGAAAGGCGGTATATAAATACTGTATATTATTATATTATATATTATTGCATTTGAGGTGATGCATGACAATAAGTTCAATCTGCGATAAGCAACTCGTACATGTTAAGTCATTGTTTGATGCTGTAAATAAGCGATGAACATGTACACGTGAACCAGTCCTGACCAAGGTTTCAATTGCCACAAAGCCTGAGAAAATTACAAAAGTTAAAAGAGAAATGCTTTATGGAAAAAATGTTTTGCCAGTTGATGCTGCCTGTTAAATGTTATTAAAATTTTCAAATTCAAAGGATTCAATTCAGCAAACTGAAATTTTACCTTTTCTTGTTTGGATTTGGCAATCAGTTCTTCGATGAGTTCCTTCCGTGACTTAGGTTTGTCCTCTTCATCTTGCTGCCCTGGGAGAGCTTTTTTAGAAAGAAGCCCACCGCCTCCAAAGTGAGAGGCTGTTAACTCCGCTATAAATGAAAGATTGAACTGGGTTATGAAAAGAGGGTCAATTCTGAATACCAACCAAGAACAACACTATGCATTTCTGAAGTTCTTCTTTGGGATGTCTAACACAAAACCTCCAGCATGGCAAATTTTGTTCACCAGTTTGGAGGTTGGTTGGATCAAATAAAGACCAGATTCAAAGCACTACCTACTATAACTTTCAGAAGCATTATTTTAAATAATGAGGACAAACTATCAAATTCTGGTTACTGTACTTGGCCAAACTGCTAGGTACAGGTTGGCCCTCGGTACCCGTTCTTGGACCCCCCCACTGATAACAAAGCCAGTTGATAATGGCCATCAGAGGACCTATGGATGCTACCGGAAAACACTTTCAGTCACGTCCAGGAAGTCAGGTGAGGCCCTCCAGAGCAAGTAGAGCACCAGTGCCAAGTCAAATTCGTGGATGCCAAACCCAAACATTAAGAGGCCCCATCTGTACTTGCAAATTGTCTCTTAAAATTCCAACCTCGCAACAAAAATGACTTGAAAAGGAACTTTGTTACAGTGTAGTTTTTGTGCTACGGATATATCTGCACTACTGTGCCAGTTTGACTTTCCTTACCTGACAGTGCTCCACTTTCCTCTGTATCACTGTCACTATCAACAATATCATTAAGTTTCTCAATGTCTGCCAGGGACTGGCCATAATGGGTTAAGTCCTCATCCTCATTAAGATTATAGATATTCTTCTTATAATTTTTCTGCAACAAAATAAATTTAAGGAGTGAGCATGTGATCTTGGTTAAAATATTAATGCTTCCTATCCATACAGTTTATGGGCCCTGTGGCATAACAATACATCTGTTGTATCTGGCAGGCTGCAACTTCCTTAACTTAAACCAAGTGAGTTTCATAGCCCTAAAAATGTCAGTTGCTTAACAACAGTGGGAGAAAAAAGCAATGCTCAAGCCCCCATTCTGGAGTGCATATGCATATTCAATCACAGAAGTCGTATTTCAAGTTTGTGACTGTATCCTTGCAACCCTTTTGTCTTGTAACACTTTTTCAATATTGTCAAAAAATATTCCTGCTCTCAACTCTTGCCTCCATGGGGACAAAAAAGAATTACAAATTCTTCTATTCCTCCCAAGTAACCATATAATTATCCACTCTCTTTCAGGTTGTCTGATGCAGGGCTGGCCCAATACCGGAGGCAGCAGGTCAAATGCTTCCCCCCCATTACTCATTGATGTGCCAGTCTCTGTTCCTCCACTCTCCAATATTCTAATTTAGCCCTCTCCTTCCCTTCACATTTCCTCTTCTCCTCTCTCCTTTTTCCAATCCACAGAATGGAAGGCAAAGAAAGAACAGTGGAGGCAAGGAAGCAAATAGAAATGAGCCACCCCTAAGCAACCGACTGCGTCGGCAACTGCTTAGTTGGGCTCTTGGACGGACCAGCTTTGCTTCGATGAGCACTATAAAGCACACCAGCCTTGATCTGATGAGCACTATAAAGCATCTGCCAATTTTTCAGCCACTTTCTCTCAGTCATGTTGCTCCATACAAATTACTTTGCATCCATTTACTCAATTTTGAGTCTCACCTAGCACTATCCTAGACACTTTAGAACAATAGCAGACACAGCCTTGCCAAAATGGTTTGCAATTCAGTGCCCGAGGCAGTATCCACTTTAGTAAGAATGTACCAGATCAAAATGACTGCAGATTCATCTTGGCAAAAGAGACAGGGAGCCGCAAGCCTCAAGGATCAACAGAAATCTCCACAAAAATTTGGAACTTGGGCAGAAGAACTTTCTTAAAAAGGCATTTTGCTTTGAAAAATATAGTCTGAACATTAATTTAGAGCTATTTTAAGACCTAATTAAACATTTAGAACTTCAAAGATTTTAGGGATGAGAACACATAACTGTTAAGGCATCGTGGTTTATTTGTTTTCTTAGCTAATTTTATACATTACCTGTTGTTCCAAAGCAAACCTCTTCATCATTTTTTCTTCTGGATTTAGTTTAGTATCATATTCACCAAAACGTTTATCTTTAAATATATTGGATTTTCCCTTTTCTTTATATTCTTTCAGCAAAGTTTGAGTACGCTGAAAAGGAGAACATCGCAACAAAATGAATCAGAAAATAAAAACCTATTCAGACAGGGCATCACCAAGATTGCACATGCCACAACCCTCACCCATTCAGATTTCAGTCTTTTTAAATGCCTACTTTTGCTAGGTTTTTGTTTTCTCAGTATCCTTCTAAAAGAGGAAATGCAGAACTTCATCTAACACTCTCAGGGTGCAATCCTAACCAATTTTGCAGCACTGGCATATCTGTGCTAGTGGGGCATATGCTGCATCCTGCAGTTGGGGGGCAGTCACAGAGGCCTCCTCAAGGTATGGCAATGTTTGTTCCCTTACCTCAAAGTTGCATTACCCTTATGTCAGTGCTGGAGCATGGGTTAGGATTGAGCCCTCAGGTAATGATTATGCTCCAGAATCACAATGGAAAGCCCTGAGATTTTAGTGCCCTGATTAAGATTTTATGCACATGGATAGGGCTGGTTTCTCCACTAGGCAACACATGAGCTACCTCAGCGGGGGGTGGTTTGTAAGGGTGGCAGATTTAGGGTGCTCTTCTCCCTAAGTCTGCCACCACCGATGCCTCCCACTAGACCACTATGAATATGAGTGACACTGATCTGTTTTCCACCCACTAAAAATGAGCAGAAAGTGTATCATCTCCCTCCAAAGTGTTCCTTTTGCAGTTTCTACAAATGCAGAAGAGGAGGACTTCCAGTTTGATTTCCAGTGACTGTGTGAATGAACAGCCCCTTCATTCACATGATACTTTTAAATAAAACTGGAAATCCCTCACTTCAGCATTTGAAGAGACCCAGCAATGGATCCGGTGATATGGGCTAGCATGCCAGATTGTACTGCCCCGCTCTTGGCCAGTGGTAAAATTAGACAATACATAGATACAAACAGCCAACTGAGTGGTTTCTCTTTCAGCATATAAAAATATCATAACGTACATCTGTGCAGTATGCCACCAAACTGGGAGAGGAGAAGCTACACAGTACACATCTGTACATTGGGCAAGTTGTGCATCAACCATATGCATCCCCATAAAGAATTCTGTGCATTTTATTAGGAGGCTCACGGAAACAGGTAATAATAATAATAATAAACAGGTATTTATATACCGCCTTTCTTGGTCTTTATTCAAGACTTTATTCAAGGCGGTTTACATAGGCAGGCTGATTAAATCCCCGTAGGGATTTTTACAATTGAAAGAAGGTTCTATCTTTCAAGAACCACAACAGTCCAGGTGTTTCACTCTGATCTGGTTTCACATTCTGGCCTCCTTCTCCCACGCTCAGAGCAGATGGAATCGCTCGGCTTCAGCTTGTCAGCTGCTTCAAGGTCGCACGGTTCCGGTGGCCTCGAACTGGCGACCTTGTGGATGTTATCTTCAGGCAGTTGGAGGCTCTACTCTCTAGACCAGACCTCCTGCCCTATTTTTCCACTTCCATTTGGCACGACAGCAGCACACACATCCCACTGGTCTGCCAACTGCCACCAGAGAGCAGAATCTGAGCCTTACCCCTTGACTGTCTACAATTTCACCTTGGGGGACTATGCAATTGGCACAGCCTCTCCATTGCTACTCCAAGCATGCAAGCAAAAGGTGATGCTACCTATGCCTGGCATAGGATGCCAGGCAGCTCAGCATACTTGCACCACTTCTGGACACAGAAGAGATCCACTGACTACGGAAAGGCATTTTGAGAAGAACCCTGCTGGATCGGGGCCCATCTAGTCCAGGTTCCTGTATTCCACAGTGGCCCACCTGATGCCTCAGGGAGCACACATGACAACAAGATACCTGTATCCTGTTGGCATTCAGAGATCACCTACTTCTCAAAGCTACAATCCTATACATACTTACCTGGGATTAAGAACATAAAAGTAAGTAAGAAGAGCCCAGGCCCAAGACACACCTAGTCTATCTTCCTGTATCTTCAGTGGCCCACCAGATGCCTCAAGGAGCACAGAAGACACCCGCATCCTGGTGCCCTCCCTTACACCTGGTATTCTGGGGTTGTATTGTATTGGCAACCTTCAGTCTCGAAAGACTATGGTATCGCGCTCTGAAAGGTGGTTCTGGCACAGCGTCTAGTGTGGCTGAAAAGGCCAATTCGGGAGTGACAATCCCTTCCACACCGGGAGCAAGTGCAGTCTGTCCCTGGTCTGTCTCCCTGGCTAGGGGCCTTCCTTCTTTGCCTCTTTGCCTCAGACTGTTGGCAAAGTGTCTCTTCAAACTGGGAAAGGCCATGCTGCACAGCCTGCCTCCAAGCGGGCCGCTCAGAGGCCAGGGTTTCCCACTTGTTGAGGTCCATCCCTAAGGCCTTCAGATCCCTCTTGCAGATGTCCTTGTATCGCAGCTGTGGTCTACCTGTAGGGCGCTTTCCTTGCACGAGTTCTCCATAGAGGAGATCCTTTGGGATCCGGCCATCATCCATTCTCATGACATGACCAATGATTCTGGGGTAGCCTATTTCTAAAACCAGGAGGTTGCACATGCCTATTGTGGCTGTCACCTGTGATGAACTTTTCCTCTATCAATCTGTCCAATCCCCTTTCAAAGGCATTGAGGCTTGATGCTGTCAGACCCACATCTTGTGGCAAGGAGTTCCGCAGACCAACTGCAAGCTGGGTAAAGAACCAGCTGTGACTATACAGTGCTTCTGACGCTCCTGCCACTGTGAGCACGCAAGCAGAGGGGGAGGCACAGGATGCAGCTGGCCAGCATCACAGCATCCTTCTGGACAAAGAAATGCTTCGGTGAGAAGGGTGCTCTGCACATGCTCAGGGGCACTGTGGCTGAGTTTCCCCCATCTGGACGAAGAAGTGCTCCATGGGCAAGCGAAAGGCGCTCTGCACATGCTCAGGGGCACTGTGGACGTGTTTCCCTCTGGACGAGGAAGTGCTCCATGGACAAGGGAAAGACGCTCTGCACATGCTCAGGGGCGCTCACCTTCCTGTGGGCCCTGGAGCGCGCCACTCCCGGCAGCCCCACGTCATGCCTGGTCTTCCTGCCCAGGACCTGGAACTTCTGCCTGTTCACCTTCACCTCGAAGGGGTTGCTCCGCGCCCATGAGGCGGCGGCAGCGGCGGCGCCCTGAGCTTCGCCCGCGGCAGGGGCGGCCGGGCCGCCTCGCCTCCCCTTGCCCGCCTTGCCCATGGCCTCGGCGACGGGGCCCACCGAAGACGTTGCCAGGAGACGCGATCCGCTCGCCAGACCACGTGCCCTCTCAGCCGTGCGGGCCAGGCTCCACCCACGTCCCGCTCTCCAGTCTCGCGAGACTTCGTTTCCAGCCAATCAGGGGAAATTGCATCCCGGCCACCGTAGCCAGTGACGTGGCCAGCAGGGCCAGGCCCCACTTAGAGTCGTCTCTTAAAGGGGCCGTGCCCGAGAACTTCGAACGCTCCGGCTGCAGCCTCCCCACTGCGCCTGCTTCCTTGGACGCGCCGCAGGACCTACTCCGGCGGCAGGGAGTTCCACAGATTAGTTGCATAGGGACACAGGAAGAGCCCCGCCGGATCACGCCAGAGGCCCGTCTGGCCCACGCAGGGCACAAGAGGCCTGCAGCCAGGGCCACTCCTGCGCCTGCCGCTCAGAGACAGGCCCCTCCGACGCCGGAGCTCCCCGCACCCCGATGGACGTTTCCTCCAGAAATCTGCCCGACCCCCTGCAGAGGCATCTCGGCCAGGCGTCGCCGCCACATCCTGTGGCAGGGAGTTCCGCAGACTGAGCTGCTCTGCTAGGTCCTGTGCTCCGCTGACCTGCAAGCAGGTGGCGGTGCGACGAGTGCAGAACCCCCTTTCCCCTCTTTGGTGCGGTGAGCTCACATACAGTCCCCGCTGCCTCTGCCCCAGCAGAGCCCCTCCCTCTTAAGTGTGGCGTCAAGAGAGCCTGGAAGGACACCGGAAGTGCGCAGGAAGTGGAGGGCGTCGGGCGCGGTCCGCTCTAGGCCCGCGCGACTCTGTGGCACCTGGAACTGTCACTGGCTGAGGGAAGCGGCGGCGCCTGAACCGGCGGCGGTCTGAGGGGAGCGGCGGAGGAGCGGCCATGGCCACCCTGGAGAAGCTGATGCGGGCCTTCGAGTCGCTCCGCTCCTTCCAGCAGCAGCAGAGTGGCCCCGCCGCCCCCGCGACAGCAGCAGCCGCCCCAGCCCCGGCCCCGGAGCTGGAACCGCCGCAGAGACCGTGAGTTGCGGGGGGGCCCACACCAGGCCCAGGCCCAGGCCCAGGAGAGGCCGCCCCCCCGCCTAGAGGCTCCTGAGCCTTGTGGGGACACTTCCTACAGGTGCAGCTTCTCCCCTGTGAGGGGAGAAGCTGCTCCTGCCGAAGTTCCCCCTGTACGCTTGCTCAGGGCCCAGGAGCCCCGAGGCGGGGGGCACCTCTGCCTAAGAGGACGGGGGCGTAGCTGGAGGGGGCAGCGCACTCAGTGGTGGGGAGCCTCAGTGTGGTGAGCGAGCGCCCCTCCCTTTGGAGCCGTTCCCAGCGGGGGGGGGGGGAAACGGAGCCCTACGTGAAGAGGTTGGAATGGCGCGCTGAGGCCCCCTCCAGCTACGCCACTGCCTCAGGATGAGGACTCCCCCCATAAGAACATAAGAACAGCCCCACTGGATCAGGCCACAGGCCCATCTGATCAAGCTTCCCGTATTTCACAGCGGCCCACCAAATGCCCCAAGGAGCACCAGATAACAAGAGACCTCATTCTGGTGCCCTCCCTTGCATTTGGCCTTCTGACATAGCCCATTTCTAAAATCAGGAGGTTGCACATCATGGCTTGTAACCCGTAATGAATTTTTCCTACAAAAATTTGTCCAACCCCCTTTTAAAGGCACCCAGGCCAGATGCCATCACCACATCCTGCAGCAAGGAGTTCCACAGACCGACCACGCACTGAGTAAAGAAATATTTTATTTTGTCTGTCCTAACCCTCCCAACACTCAATTTTAGTGGATGTCCCCTGGTTCTGGTGTTATGTGAGAGTGCAAAGAGCATCTCCCTATCCACTCTGTCCATCCCCTGCATAATTTTGTATGTCTCAATCATGTTCCCCCTCAGGCGTCTCTTTTCTAGGCTGAAGAGGCCCAAACACTGTAGCCTTTCCTCATAAGGAGGGTGCCCCAGCCCAGCAATCATCTTAGTTGCTCTGTTTTGCACCTTTTCCATTTGCACAATGTCCTTTTTGAGATGTTGTGACCAGAAGTGGACACAATACTCCAGGTGTGGCCTTACCATCAATTTGTACAATGGCATTATAATATTAGCTGTTTTGTTCTCAATACCCTTCCTAATGATCCCAAGCATAGAATTGACCTTTTTAGCTGTCCTGCACACTGGGTCGACACTTTCATCGAGCTGTCCACCACCTCTCCAAGATCTCTCTCCTGATCTGTCACAGACAGCTCAGAACCCATCAGCCTATATGTGAAGTTTTGATTTTTTGCCCCAATGTGCATGACTTTACACTTACTGACATTGTAACGCATCTGCCATTTTGCCATTGCCCATTCTGCCAGTCTGGAGAGATCCTTCTGGAGCTCCTCACAATCACTTCTGGTCTTCACCGCTTGGAAAAGTTTGGTGTCATCTGCAAACTTAGCCACCTCACTGCGCACCCCTGTCTCCAGGTCATTTATGAAGAGGTTGAAGAGCACCGGTCCCAGGACAGATCCTTGGGCCCATTGCTTTTCACCTCTCTCCATTGTGAAAATTGCTCATTGACACCCACTCTCTGTTTTCTGGTCTTCAACCAGTTCTCAATCCATGAGAGGACCTGCCCTCTAATTCCCTTGCTGTGGAGTTTTCTCAGCAGCCTTTGGTGAGGGACCATGTTGAACGCCTTCTGAAAGTCCAGATATATAATGCCCCTCCACTCAGTGGCAGGTGTGTGGGTTCAGCCTCACAGCTGCCTGCCGCTTCTCCCTATGACACTGTGGCCAGCCTCTCACCTCCAGGGCCACTGGACCTTTCACAAGAGTGTCCAGGGGGAATTTTGGCAGCTGCAGCTTCTTACCCGCAGCTGCTGCTGAAACTTCCCCCTCGACATAGTTCTGAAAGGTCCAGGAGCCCTGAAGCAAAGGGGGTGACCACCCCTGCTGTACAACCGCAGCATAAGGCCTCTCCCTTGTCCCCCCCTCCAAAAGCAGATGTGTGGGTTCAGACCACCTTGGGCCTCAGCTGCAGAGCTAACTGCCTGCTACTCCCTCCTAGAACAGGGTGGCCAACCTCTCAGCTTCAGGACTCCAGTTGTGTAGAGGAGAGAATTTCATCTGTGAGATGACACAGGCTGCTGCTACTGAAGTTCCCTCATCTATTGTTGAACATCCGGGAGCCCCAAAGTGGAGAGGTTGGCCACCCCTGGCCTAGCTAGATGTCTGCCCCACACTTGCATTTTGAGACCCTTTAAAAAAAGTCAAAGAAACCTAATTTTTGCAGGCCCTTACAGATAATTCTGCTTGTTTTTGCAATGCAGGGCTTCTCTTAAAATCAACTTGTGGCAATCTTGTATTGCTGTGTATTTCCCTTTTTTCACAAAGGGAGTAAAGGCAGAAGTTGTTAAGTCGCAGAAGCTCCTATCCTAAGCATGCCTTCCTGAGAGTAAACCACATGGGATATGATGGGGCTTCTGAGTAGACATACATAGGTTTGTTCTGTGAGACTGTTGTGTGGGTCACAGCACCTTTGCCTTGGATGGCATTTCTGGAGACGTTTGCTCCACTTGGCCTGAGTTGCAAGGAGGGCGTGTACTCGATCTTATCATTTTCCCACTTTTATAGAACCCCTTGTGGTTCACTGTTCCTTCCTGTGCTTACTTTCTGCATTATTCTTGAGAATTGAGAGTGCTGAGTAGTTATTGCTTCTGCCTTAAAAAGCGGCAGTTAGACAGGTTTTGTTAAGTGTCAGTGTGGAAGAAGGCAGAACTAGGCTTAGTTTTCCTTCCTTTGACTGATTTATCTTAGTTGCTGCAGCAAGAAGTTGATTTAGGCAGATTTCAGAAACAATATTGAAAAACAGGAGAGGGATGTGACCTCTCATCAAATTATTTCTAAATCTTTTAAGTTGGATCTATTAAGAAACTAACTAGATTGCCTGAACCCTTCCTAAACTTTTCTATAGTAGTGGTGAAGCCTCTCTAACTGTCTTTCGGCACAATCCTATGCATGTCCATTCAGTAGTAAGTCCCATTGTTTTCCATCAGGCTTATGCATGTATAGAATGGCAGCCTTTGTTTGACAGACAGAATAAGTGTGATGCAGGAGACATGGGAAATGTGTACTTCTTGTTTATTTTGCTTATTATTTGATTATTTTGCCCCATTAAAAGTCACCTATTTGAATGTTATATTTAACAGGAACAATTGTGTCTTATTTGTATGAGGTTTCCCTCTCACCTCTTAGGAACCAGAATATATCACAGCTTCTTACTTATTTTTATCCTGCCTTTCCTTTTCTGATGGGAGGCACTGAAGGTGACTGTACAATCATTTAAAAGCAAAGTAGTCATAATAGTAAACTATAACCAAAGCACAAGAAAAGCGACGTGAACATGAAACTAAGCAGGGAGGAGATAAAAAGAAAACAGAAAAATAAATCTCCATGATGATAATCGTGGACTCCAAACGCAGGGCAAATAAGTGGGTCTTCAGCTGCTATTGGGATTCTGGCAGAGAGGGAGCCATCCTGATCTCTGTTGTGGTACCTTGCGTGTACAACTTCCTGCCTTTGAAGAAGGCTCTCTCTTGTCTGGCTGCCAGATTAGCCTCTGCTGGTGGCAGAATGCACAGGGCATGGACCATTTCATTTAGGGAGGAGATTTTTCCTCTAAGCAACCTGGCCCTAAGCTCATTAGGGCTTTAAAGATAACAGCCAGCAGTTAGGCTGTTATCTTTAAAGGGCTTTAAAGATAACAGCTAGCAGTTTGAATTGCACCTGGAAACAAACCAGCAGCCAATGCTGCTAATAAAACAGTGAAGGAACTCTAGTCAAAACTTGTACAGCAGCATTCGGTGTTAATTGTAGTTTCTGAGTGGCCTTTAAGTGTAGCCCCGCATAAGGCATGCACAACCTTAAGCTGTGCAAAGTTGTTTTAGGCTGCCCCTGGGTCTATCAGCAGTCTAGGTCCTGGAGAATCTCTAAACCTGTTTTTTCTGGATGGGATTGCATACCCTTTGAACAGACTGACAATCCATAACCTGGGTCACAGGTCTCCAGACCAATAGCCCTTCAGTCTTATCCAGAGAGATTTTTCTCTTCACATTGAAGCTGTTGCCAGAGCCTGACACTTCTTTGGCAGCTTTAAGTTCAGTCCTTTTTTCTTTTTTCCTTGCTTATTTTGCTATATCATTCTTTGCCTTTGATTAGTATTGTGCTCCTGGTCATTTGATGCTAGATATGTTTATTGGACAGTTATATTGTCTGATATGTCACAAAGTCAAGCCCATACTTGTGTGACAGCCAAACTGTTTCCATTGTATTATTGTCTTCTAATAGCAGAAGTGATATTGGCAGAAGTGAGGGCCACATAATCCCTAGTCTTGCAAGAGTTGAGAGTGATAGATGTGGACATTAAGCAGAGGTACACTCTGTTGTGCAAGTCTTTTGAGAAACCCTTTCTCTTCCCCACTAAGCCATGTAGTCTAGCATCTTGTGCTAATGATTTTGCTGTTACTAGAGATGTGCTGAAATCCCACTCTCCTTTGTAGCTCCATTATGGACCGTGAAAATGTATGTGTGAATTTCATGGATTCTTTTGGGGGCTAAAAAACTTAATAGCGGCAGATCCGTGCTCCTTCAATGAATTTGTTTTTCTATTAGACCACCCCTCTTTGGAATGGCACTATATTGCTGAAAACTTGTGATGGGAGAAAAATGGTGACTGAAACATAAACAAAACACACACTTGGAAGAGTACTGTGTCATCACACTTTGTGAAAGTGGTGGCAGCAGCAGTGTTGAATTGGGTTACTTGCATATTCTTACCCACATCTATCTAGTTTTGAGCTGCTTGTTCTTAATTAAGACAGACCCTTTGTGAAGTTCTTCGCCAATGAATTTTTATTTTTTTAAAAATAAAAGCTGCACTGTGCCAACATTGTGTTGCTGGGAGCTTTTCCTTGAGCAAACAGTGTTTGTGTACAGTCAGGACATGTGCAGAGGTATGTGGGAAGCAGCAGTGGATTTTAAGTCTATGTGTATACCATAGTGACAGATTCCAGAGGAGTAACTATGTTGGTCTGTTACAGCAATAGTGTGTCTTGTGGAACTTGACGGATCTATTCATATTTTCATTAAAAATATTTTTAAATTAAAGAAAAGAAAGCCTAATGGATTTACTGTGACAGAAGCTTACTTGGACTGGAGCCCACTTTGTTAGATGTATGAAATGGTATTTTTAATTCACAGTGAAGCTAATATGCCTTGAAATGGAAAAAAAAATATGTTGGTGTGGGATAGCAAACCTATTGTGCAACTTGTATTTCATGATATCTGGGCCCTGCTTTTTATGTTTTTTTTTCTTTTATCCATGCATGCATACAAGGTATTTTTAAATTATTTTATATACTGTACAATATATAATCTGCCACCGGAAGATTTACTGTTTTTATTTTAAAATGTTACTTCACTCACTACTTTTCTGAATTTGTTTAGAGTCCGTGAAAGCTTACACCACAATAAATCTTACAGGGCAGTTTGTTAAAATGATTTATATCCCGCCATTCCCTCCAAATAAACAGAGTTCTAAGTATGTTTGCCTAAGGTTATTCGGTGGGATTTCCTCTCTAATAAGTGAGTTTAGGATTGCAGCCTTAGTTGTTAAAAGCTGGTTAGCTGGGGTCAAGACATGCAGAGGTGTGCCATGGTTAAACTTCAGGTGTACACAGGTGCCAAGATCCTCATCTTGCCCCGGAACTTGGCAGAATCTGATTCTAGCCCTGGTCATACCATACCAAATAGCTTTTGAAATTTCCTTCAGTTTCAAAAGTGGTTTGTGGCCTTTGGTCAAGAAACAAATCGAACAGTGCAGTCCTAAAGCCGGTGGCTCTGCTGGGTGCAATGGTGCCAAAACGGCTGTTGCTACATCATGTGGCACTGCCAAGGCTTCCAGAGGTCTCCATGGGGGAAGGGAACTTTTGTTCCCTTCCCCCCAGGGAAAGCCGCAAGCCCTGAAATGGTTCTTCTCAAGTGTGTGCTGGTTGTTTTGCTGGTGCAGACTTGTGAACCTACAACCCAACACAGAGGGTAGGATCGGGCAGAGCAGTGCTCCACACCTCCCCTCCTGGGTTGATCACTCTCCCCACCCCGGAATGCCTCTTCCCTGCCCCAAAGGCCCTTACTGCCACCCAGAGCTCTTACCTAGCTCCAGGTGGTGTCCATCCGCTCTGGACTCGGCATTGACTGGTGATGGGCCGGCAGTGTCGCGGATGTGCCTTATGGTACATTTGTGACATCCAGCACCGCTGCTAGAGCTCAGCGCTGGCCCTGTTTAGGATTGGGCCCTATATCCCTGTCAGACATTTGGCCAAAGAACTGATTCCCTTTAAGTTTTGTTGTTGATTACATTTAAGGCGTATATATGATTGTTGTCTAAATGAATATTTGCATAATTTGTGACTTTCTGACATTGAGGTTTAACTTTACAGCCCTACATTTCAGGGAAATAAAAGGAGCGCAAGTATTTTAGAAATGATGGAAATCGGTTTTCTCACTGTTTCTTCATTTTGAATCATTTGTAAAATTCACAGTAACGTGTGTGAAAAGTACTTTTATGTGTAGTAAACATTCTCAAAATATTAATTTGTCCCCTAATAATCAGTAAGCCTATGTATAGTGCTTTCTGAATGTGCTAAGTACTTTGCATGTGTTACACTGATGGTGTCCTTACAGCAACCTTGTAAAATAAGTATGCATTCTTATTCCCCATATTGCAGAGGTGAGATTTGAACCAGGAAAGTACTGATTGGTAGTTCAGTCTCTTAGCCACTATGCTGTATCAGCTAATTTGAGATTCATGTAGCTTTGCTGACATATCCTTATGTTTTGTGATAGCAAAATGTAACCCTGACGTCAACTAAGGTTTGCTTGATAGGGTTTGTTCTAGTTTGATAGGATGCAAAGGGACTGAAGTTGTTAAGCTTAGATGTCAAAAATTGTGCATGTCTGAGAATTGCAACACTGATTGCCCCTCTCCCCAACGGACTCTTTGGTTATTGTCCCCCTGCCAACAACTGTTCCAGATATTTCAGACAAGATCCAACTTAAATACTTCTGTCACCTTCTGGTCCTCCCAAGTTCAGCAACAGTCAATATGTGGCTGAAAGCGTAGCAATGGTGCAGAAGGCAATGCCTACCTCACTTTTAGTATATGGGACTTGGGTTTCTTTATTAACTTTCAGCAGCATTTCTCAAACTGTGATCCAGTGTGCCCTGGGCTGGGCTCCGATACTCTGTAAAGTCTTACTGGGAGCCTCCGGAGGCCACTTCCGGGTTGCACTGGGACTGTGATCCACTCCATTGGCTTCTTCAGGTCACAGAATAGCCTGTGGAAGCAACTTCCGGTTTGCAGGCACAACTTCTGGTTTGTGTCTGGAACCAGAAGTTGCTTATGTGGGGCATTCTGGGGCCTGCAGAGGCTGATGGAGTGGGTTGTGGACCCAGCATGGCCAAGAAGTGGTCTGAGGCTCCCACAATGGCTTTGCTGTGCAGCATGGAGCATTGTGACGTGATGCACTATGGAGACCAAGGTGGGTGATGGATGGCACTAAAAAGTTTGTGAACTGCTGACTTACAGAATTTTGTGTGTGTGTATCACTGCAAATTTACTCTTCCAAATTGTGTATAGTTGTGTACAGGGTACATGATTGTATGAAGGTAGGCTTGTGTGAGGCTTGGTACATAGATGGAGGAACTGGCTATTTTTGAAATTGTAATGTATATTTTCTATCAGCTATAATCACAGAAATGGTTGTTGTCTTCCTGTGTGTAGAATCCAATTCACATTACCCTTCTTCCACTTTGTAGTGTACATGTGAATATGATAATGGACGAATTAAGCAGTGTCAACTGACCCTGTGAGAGGGAGAAATAGACAGAAAGCAAAAACATCTTGGATGCTGGGAAGTGCTAGCAAACTGTCTGTATAAAACTAATGATTATCTTCTGCTGTTCAGAAGAAAGAAGAGATTTGTAATGTATGTAAATGTACTGGTTTTTTTTTTACTTTAGAAAGAAGGAGCTTTCCACCACCAAGAAAGATCGTGTGAATCATTGCCTGACAATATGTGAAAATATAGTTGCTCAGTCTTTAAGGTAAGCAAGTATTTTTTCTGAACTCTTTGTTAATACAGATGTTATGGTATTTTCAGTGACTGTTTCATTCATATGAAAATAATTGCAGTTTCTTGTTTGGAGGTTTTCGTGTGCCTTGTAAGCAGGGATAGTGATCTTCTCACAGTAACTGAAGGACAAACCATAGTCAGAAGTTGAAATCAGTTTGCAAAATTTGCTTTTTTCCTATTGTGAAGAGGTATAAACCACTCTTGGTTGGAAGGAGGGAGAGAAGCAACTGGAGGAAGAGCTAGGCGTGCAGTTATGTTTCATGTCTTGCCATATGCCTGTCCTGCTATAATTGTTATATTTGTGTTATTTGGGCTTGCTGCCCAGATAGGTTGGTGTTTGTCAGATATATGTAGCCAAAACTGCTCCCTCCAATGGGAGGAACCCTCTATAGAGATATGTATTATAGTGATTGGTTTTATACTCTATTTAGAATTTCTCTCTTTTTCTTGATTTGAATGGGTTCTACTTTGATGTCAGTCATTTTTTGTTCTTATTTTGCTTTGTTATACCACATTAATAATTCCATTCAAAATATTGGGTAATGTGTTAACTTCCACATTTTATCACATTTTATTTTATCAATGGTACTTAAATAAATCTGTTCAAATTGTTTGGGGTTTTGGAAATAGTAAAACACCTTAATCTCTGAAAGCAGAATTATACTAATTAGGTCTGAGTAATGTAATGTCTTCTTTTTTGCTTAAGAAATTCTTCAGAATTTCAAAAACTGCTTGGCATCGCTATGGAACTTTTTCTTCTCTGCAGCAATGATGCTGAGTCAGATGTAAGGATGGTTGCCGATGAATGTCTCAATAAAGTGATAAAAGTAAGTTACATTTGGTTTTTTACTTACTCTGAATCTCACTAAATAGTTGTAGAATTTTTGTTAATTCTGTTGAAGATAGGAGACTGAAACAACTTAATCTCTTTGTTATTATTAATATTTATATACCACTTTCCAATGAAATGTTCACAAAACAGTTTATAGAGAAAATCAAATAGCTATTGGCTCTCTGTCCCGAAAGGGCTCACAATCTAAAAAGATGCAAAAGAACACCAGCAGACAACCACTAGAAAAGACACTGCTGGGTGAGGAGGGCCAGTCCCCCTACTATATAAAAGAGGAGCACCCTCTTGAAAAAGTGCCTCTTACCCTGTTACCAGGGTGAAAATTGCAAAAAATGAGGAAATTTTGAGGACAAAATTATAACCAGAAGAACTGTTGTGTTAGAATTTAGGGAATTGAGGGAGTGGGAATGCATGTGCTGATTTCAGCATCTAGCCTCGTCTCTTTTCTCTCCCTCCCTGTTTCTGTACCATTCTAGGGGACTGTGTGCACAATAACACACAGCTCCCTAGAATGTGGGGAATGACACAGCGTGAGCACCTTTTTACCATCCTGCTCACCTCCACTTTGATGACTGCAAAGAGAAGCGAGATCTGCAACTGTTATGCTTACGGTTTCTGGCTTGTGGTTGTGTATGCACTACATAATTGCTGATAAAAAGATTTAATATTGCAAACTGACGTTGCATGGTCTAACAGTTTAAAGAAGGAGATAAAAGAGAATACCTATTTAAACATTTAATTATATGCTTTATAAAAAATTGCAGTTGCAGCTGTTTCATTCTGGCTGTTGAATGTCAGTATGAGCAGGAGTAATTGTGCTCTGACTGGTTCTTTCATGTAAGCTATTCAGATATATAAGAATGGGAGTGGTTAATGTAAGAACAGCATAAACCACTTTGTCTTAAGATGGGACTTGGCAGATAATTTGTTTTGATTAACTGCTGGACTGCCTCTTCTGTCTCTTGAGAACTGTGCTAGTGTGGGTGGGCATAGCTGTGTGTCTGTCTGCTGTTCTTCTGAGAGCTCAGAGCTGTGAGGGGGCTACACACGCACGACCAGAGGGGTTGCGAGGCTGGTGCAGCCTGTCTCAGGCAAGGCTCTCCGGAGGTGTGTGACACAACACTGCTCCAGGTGGCACCATTGCTGCCTAGGTCTTTGGCCCTTGCTGTGTTGTCAGCAGTGAGGCCCAGAGTGGCAAGCAGAGCTCTGCGCTTGGATATTTCTCCATTCTCTGGAAGAGTCCTCCTGCCCACCCTTACCTCTTTTTGGCTCCAAATCGGCGCACTCTGGAAGTAGCTGGCAGTGATGTGCTGACGTCACCATGTCATCACTGAACTTCCAGAATGTTGCATCCCTATGAGGAAAACTCCACACTAGTTGCTGGCAAGCCTAGCAACGACACTGGGCACAACAGCTTGCTATTGTGTGCATGTATTTCTAAATTGGTCATAGGAGCTGTGATGATTGTTTCTTTAGCTCCCATCTTTTTCCTGTGTTTGCTTTCCTTAAGGGAAGCCTCTGCATAAGGTTCAATAGGTAAGAGGTTTCTCTGAAACATTTTGAGATTGTTGTCATCACACAGGGACCACATTGTTTTTGTCTACTGGTCTTCTTCACCACTTGGGTCCAATAGTCCAAAATTCATGTTCACTGATTGCGCATCCAGGCCCACCTGGCTGCTCTTCTGCATTGGCAAAACCCAAGTTAAAGTGCTTTTATAGTGCCCTGTGTGCCTTGGCAGAGGTGACAGTGATGGTGCCCAAGTTGGGCAGCATCTAAGGTCATGCCATGCCTAGGCATAAGACATCCAAACTGGCAGGGCAGTGACCTTGGTCACTTGGCTTCTTGAGATTGAGCCTAAGGATGATTTTTGTATATGTTCTGGTCTGACTCCCTTGAGTTTCTTGGTACATGGTCAAGTCCACCCATCTCCCTGGGTTAGATAGGTCTAATGCAATCTGAAGTTGATGCCCCAATGCAAGTACAGATAATCAGTGGGGGGGAGGGGGAGTGAGAGTGGTAGAGGGGATTTTATTTTGCTTTTTGGTTTGCCTGTAGTTTCCTGCTTATACCTTTTATTAAGACTCTCACCTAGACACTTCCATTTTGTAACTGTGCTTGTTCTTTTCTCCTTGGGTTATCCTTGTGGATGGTTTCTCTCTGCCTAACGTTATCCTTGTGGTGGTAGCACAGTCTACCATTTTGATCCTGGACAAGGAGCAGATCTTGGGGAAGGAGGGAGACTTCACACTAGGTCTTTCCCTCTTTCTCAATTGCCACAGGAGAAGATAGCTGGCTTAATGGTGCTGGGGTTCTGTGGTAGATGAGTTGTTAGAAAGTTTGTAAACCACTAGTTAAAGAAATACTAAGATATATGTTCTGTCCCTATGGATCTAGTAATCGTTTGAGAATCTGGTAAACCTACAAACTGTTTAGTGCAAAATATAAAATGTTGGATGAATTCATACTATGCTGCTGTTTGACGAGTTTCCTACTTTGTTTCCTTTAGGCTTTAATGGACTCCAGCCTTCCTAGGTTACAGTTAGAACTCTACAAAGAGATTAAAAAGGTGAGGAACTGTTAACCCCAAAAATATTTGGGGATTTTTACTGTGTTATTCTGGATTAGTTCTCAACATCTTTTGCATCTTGGCACACTAGCAATGTGTAGATCTGTTCCGTACTCTGAGCACCTTTTCCAACATCATCCATCTCCCAAGCACCTGAACTATACTGGAACTGTATATCAAAATGATGACACTAAAAGAGTGCTTTCAAATACTGTAATTATACATAATCAAATATTTATTGCAGGGACCTAATCTGGGTATCTCCCAAGCATATTGTTTCTGATGGCCAGGACTTTGTAAATTCATCCTACATTAAGGGTGCAATCCTAACCCCTTATGTCAGTGCTTTCCATCACTGGCATAGCAGTGCCAGTGGGCCGTGTGCTGCATCCTGCAGTTGGGTGTCACTCACGGAGGCCTCCTCAAAGCAAGGGAATGTTTGTTCCCTTACCTTGGAGCTGCATTGCCCTTATGTCAGTGCTGGATAGCACTGACATAAGGGGTTAGGATTGCACCCTAAGTGAAATAAATCTGTTGAATGTTTGAAAATACTCGCTTGCTTTCAAGGAACAAACTAGCATACAAAATATTTGAAAAGTTTGTTTCAATTGATGCACTTTTTCCATTGTCTGATGTTCTTGAGGCTCAAAGCTGAAAATTCAGAAGCAAAAGCTGATTCTGACTAGGTAACTGCGCTTGAGTTGTACCATTTGTAAAGACAAATAGGCATCCCTGTGCTGGAGCATTTGCTAGGGGAGAGAAAGGGGTATCAGCTGCACTGGCTGCTTTCTGCTTACCCTCACTGATTCACATTTGTGCTCCACAAGCCCTTATAGCTTTAGACCCAAGTCTATTGGAGAGTGAGGATGTGAATAGCTCTTTAATTCTTGTCTTAACGTCATTGTACATCTCCGTCCAGTTTTAGTGGTTAGTTTAGTGGAAGGAAGGAAGGAAGTTTAGGAAGTGGAAGTTTAGTTTAGGAAGTTTAGGAAGGAAGGAAGTTTAGGAAGGAAGGAAGGAAGGAGTGGAGTGAAGGAAGTTTTCCTTCCTCCTTCTCCTAGTTAGTTTTCACCTTTGGTCACCTTAGTTCAGCAGGCCTTTGGAACTGCAACAGAAGGCATCTATCTCCGGACCAAATCAGATGGAAAGCTCTTCAACCTCTCCAGACTGAGAGCAAAGTTCAAAGTCCAGCTGAAATGTCTTCGTGACTTCCTCTTTGCCGACGATGCAGCTGTCACTACCCACTCTGCCAAAGATCTCCAGCAGCTCATGGATCGTTTTAGCAAGGCTTGCCAAGATTTTGGACTGACGATCAGCCTAAAGAAAACACAGGTCATGGTTCAGGATGTGGACTCACCTCCCTGCATTACAATCTCTGCGCATGAACTGGAGGTTGTCCATGACTTTGTGTACCTTGGCTCAACGATCTCCGACACTCTTTCTCTCGATACCGAGCTAAACAAACGCATCGGTAAAGCAGCTACCACGTTTTCCAGACTCACAAAGAGATTCTGGTCCAACAAGAAGCTGACAGAACATACCAAGATCCAGGTCTACAGAGCTTGCGTCCTGAGTACACTTCTGTACTGCAGCGAGTCATGGACTCTCCGCTCACAACAGGAGAGGAAACTGAAAGTTTCTCTCCGCTCACAACAGGAGAGGAAACTGAAAGTTTCTCTCCGCTCACAACAGGAGAGGAAACTGAACGCTTTCCACATGCGCTGCCTCCAGCGCATTCTCGTCATCACCTGGCAGGACAAAGTTCCAAACAACACAGTCCTGGAACGAGCTGGAATCCCTAGCATGTATACACTGCTGAAACAGAGACGCCTGCGTTGGCTCGGTCATGTCCTGAGAATGGATGATGGCCAGATCCCAAAGGATCTCCTCTATGGAGAACTCATGCAAGGAAAGCGCCCTACAGGTAGACCACAGCTGCGATACAAGGACATCTGCAAGAGGGATCTGAAGGCCTTAGGAGTGGACCTCAACAAGTGGGAAACCCTGGCCTCTGAGCGGCCCGCTTGAAGGCAGGCTGTGCAGCATGGCCTTTCCCAGTTTGAAGAGACACTTTGCCAGCAGTCTGAGGCAAAGAGGCAAAGAAGGAAGGCCCATAGCCAGGGAGACAGACCAGGACAGACTGCACTTGCTCCCGGTGTGGAAGGGATTGTCACTCCCGAATTGGCCTTTTCAGCCACACTAGATGCTGTGCCAGAACCACCTTTCAGAGCGCGATACCATAGTCTTTCGAGACTGAAGGTTGCCAATACAATACAATAATACATCTCCTTCCATGAGTGGAAAGAGAGTTGGGATAATGCAGTGGGTGCTTGAGTGCGTGGAACTCTTCGTTCCAGAAGAAGCTTCTGATGAGAATGCGTTGCAGTGCAGAATGGCAGGATGCTGTCAGTCAAGTTTTATTTATAACCTCCATTGCCTTCTTGTGGTCTATGTACCTGGTTTTATTTTTTGGTGAAAGCATAAGTGTACAGGCATTGTTTGCATTTTTAAGAACAGTCGTCTGGCTTTCTTCATTTTGACAGCCCAGCAGAGAAGTAATATATCTTTTATTGAAGGAAGTTTTATTAGATCCCTGGTTTGGTATGCTAGAGAGAGGATTTTCATTCCATGTTTTGTAGGAAATAGCGTTCCTTTCCTCTTTTGTTTTGTTTTGTACTTTGTTTTTACTGTGATTCTACTGCTGGCAATAAGGCCTTCTACAAATACCTCCGAATATATAAACAATACAGAAGTTTAGTGGAATGAAATAAATTGTATTTTAACCTTTGGGCTTTGCTCTGGATTTGTATCTGTTTTAGAAGCTGTTTCTGCCCATACCTGTTTCTTATATTTTCTTTGCAAAATTCAAAGCTGTTGCCTGAAAGCTGACTAATATACCTGTGTACCTGTTCTCATTTTTATTGTGCAAGAATGGTGCTTCTAGAAGTCTTCGTGCTGCCCTTTGGAGATTTGCTGAACTTGCACATCTTGTTCGACCCCAGAAATGCAGGTGAGACTGTTTGTTATTCAGGAACTGTATAATTATTGTTAATAAGTGGGACTATTTAAATACTGTAGCAAGCACCTTTTAAAGTACCTTTCGAGTAGGAAAATAGCTTGGTTGTGTGGCACAGACTTCAGCTTCAGGGGTCTTGGAATGATCAAGAAAAAAACAATGCCTTGTTGTGTTCACATTATAATATTTTCACAATACAATGATGTCTCCAGAATGGGTTTCTATTGTAAAGTGAGTGTCCACTGTATTTTGTGCAGTTTTGTGTCTTCTATGCCTTCAGTAGGAGCTCATGGCACACAGTATTTCTAATCTTCCTGAGCTGTCAAGAAGGTTCTGTTTGTTCTCATTCCCATAACCGCACATAATAACCACTCAAAGAACTTATTACACATAAACTCTTGTCTTCTGCTGTTCAAGCAGGGAAAACTATTGTGATATAGCTACTGCTCCTAACAGTCCTGTTCACTGAATAATTTTTATCCCTCTGTTTTGTCTTGGTTTTCTATTCTGTACTAGGCCATACTTTGTAAACTTTTTGCCTTGCCTAACAAGAGTAAGCAAGCGGCCTGAAGAATCGGTACAAGAGACACTGGCTGCAGCAATACCAAAAATCATGGCAGCTTTTGGAAACTTTGCATATGACAATGAAATTAAGGTACAGTTAAATTTACTTTTACTACACACACACAAAAATCTGGTAGTAATAAATGAAGCAAAATGTTTCCAATATAATTTTGCAGCATGCAAAACTTTTAAGTGTGAAAGGCTAATGGTAGTTTTCTCAACCTAAACAAGGAGTGGCCCAAGTTTTGGAATGAGTGCAGTGTAACGTGTGCATACCACAGAAACACCAGGCTGCATGAAGGAAAGCTGTCTTAATTTGTAAGAATTCAGTTTTATTTTAATAGCATGATTTATGAAACGACTATGGCCCAAATCCTAACCAACTTCCAGGACTGACATAGTAGTGCCAATGGGATGTATGCTACATCTTGAAGTTGGGTGGCACTCATGGAGGCCTCCTCAAAGTAAGGGAATGCTTGTTCCCTTACCTCTGAGCTGCATTGCCCTTATGTCAGTTCTGGAAAGTGGGTTAGGATTTTGCCCTATGATATGTCTCTCTCTTGTCTGCACCTGTGCACATAAGCACCAGCTCTATTTATCCTCTCAAATGCTTGTGCTGACTGTCAGCCTCTGTTAGCAAATCTCTGATGTATGACTGCTTTTTAGGGTGCAAGCTGAAAATGCAAATGGTTATATTCTCAACCTGAGCACTAATAACCAGCAGCGGTGCAGATTAAGCTTGCCACCTGAAAAGTCAGCCAGCCTGAGTTAGGTGATGAGTTACGCCTTGTCAAATTGAAGCGAGGATATTCCTCTATTTTTTTTGAAACTGTGAGGTTTAGAAGGAAAATTTTTATCCTTCAGGTTGTCTTTCTTTTCAGTAAGAAAATGAAATTTACTGGTGCCATTTGCATGAAAAAGAGCACTGGCTGAATTTGTGGGTGTAGTTGAGAATCTGCAAAGGACTATAATGAAAGGGGGACATGGCTTGAAGTGATCTGCAGCCTTCCTTCATGAGTGAGGTGTTGTGTTGAAAACATGCTTGTTGTTACTGCTTAAATGCCCATTTCATCAAGGTTTTGCGTTTGTTTCTTCTATTTTGGTAAGGTAACATGAGTTATATACTCTCTGGCCAACCACTTTCTATGTTCCAGGCTTAATGGATAACAGATCAGAGGACATTAAATATAGGTTCAACCCCTACAGATGTCAAGGCACACCCTTATTCCATTAGAAACTGTTTCTTTAAATCTATTTTTCCACTCTTCTTTATCCACATTTTTTTATCCAGTGGATAACGAGAGATGACCTGTATTGAGATGTAGGATTTTTCTATATTTGCTGTGGTGTCTGTTGCAAATGAATTCAGTTGTGGATCTCATTCTGCCTTTCCCGATAAGCTTTTCGCAGCATTTTGTTTCTCTCATTTTAGGTTTTATTGAAGTCTTTCTTAGCTAACCTTAGATGCAGTTCTCCTACTATCCGTCGAACAGCAGCTGCGTCTGCAGTAAGCATCTGCCAGCATTCACGAAGAACACAGTATTTTTATTACTGGCTCCTGCATATGCTGCTAGGTAAGATGGCAAAAATGCCTTTGTTCTTTAACAAAAACTGAGAAAACAATTGATTTGAAACAATTAGCCGCCTTGGGTCCCTTCAAGGAGAAAGGCGGGATATAAATAAAGTAAAATAAGTAAATAAATTTCTAAAGTAGTTGTGTTGTACTTGAAGACCTTTCATGTGAGTTTTGGGCATAGTGGTTTGCGCATAATGGTTCTGTAACAGTCTCAAGCTTTCAGCCTGCTCTGGCATCTGGATGAATGTCATGCTAAAGTTGGTTATCATATGCACACCAAGCAAACTATGGGTCACACAAATGAGACTTGTTCACCTCATGCCAAACCTCATGCCAAACTAAACTTAATGTTGTATAGAAATCAAGAAAATATCTCTTACCCACAAGAGCAGCTTTCCCTTTACTCAGGTGTGGGCTTACTTGGACAAATGTGGGCAAGGAAGACTAGGCAGCCCAAACATGCAAGAAAAGGATATTGAACTGCCCTAATGCCATCTGTAAAACAAACACTATAGATGAGGTAGTTTTGCATTTAGTAAAAAACGTATTCTGAAAAGTATTTCTGTCTCTTTCCAGAGCATATTTGATAGATCAGGTTTGCCTGTGAGCAAGAAATTAATCTGTTGTGCTTTGACAGTTGCTGATGAATGTACTCTGAGTACCCCATGTCAAGATAGGATGGGTGTGCTGGATGTCTTTACTTCTGCCCTGGGGGTTGGGAATCTGGAGGTATCTGGCTGATCAGATGAGGAATACAGTTCATTGATATGACAATTTTTCTAAATAGGCTGCAGTAACCAGCCTGGGGACTTCACTTTTCTTCTACCATCTCCTTTGCATTTATATAGTATCTTTTGACTGATCAGTATTCTTCATTAGTCTTTTGAATGCAGAGTTGGAGGTGGAATAATTTTTCTCCAGTGATAATTCAGTGCAAAGTCTGTGATAATTCTTTGCTTAATACTGGAGTTTTGAAGTAAAATGGTCTGAGGCCGGGAGAGAATGAAGGTACAGAAAGTCCTCGATATTTTCCTTACCTTGCATGCATGAGAATAGCAGCCTGTATGCAGAACTCCTGCAAGGTGTTTTCCATTCACTTTAGGAAAACTGATATTTCTTGATTTAAAGAAGGGCATGTGTGATGTTAAAGAAGATTGGAAAGAATATGGATGATGGTAGATAAGGAAGAGGCAGAGCTACCTGTGTTAATTACTGGGAGCCCCAAACTGCTTCCCCAGATTCAAACACTGCCAACATAAGTGCAAACTTTCCTTTGCAACCTTGAGCCACTTCACATGTTAAGTAGCATACACATGATAGAGTGGGGCAAGGAGTGTCAAAGGTGCTTGAGTGCAGCTGCATGAGTGCTAACACACAGAAATATTTGCATCAAATCTCTGAAATCCCATTCCAGAGCAGACATTGGACAAGTTACCTACATTTCTTCCAATTTTCCCAGGTCTAGTTTTCTTCCTATGTGCAATGATCATGTGCTCCTAAGACCCAGAACCCCATCATACCGAATATAAGTTACTTCTAGACCTGTGAAGAGATCTAGACATTTTCTTTTCTGGGATGAATCTCAGAATATGGCAAAATGAAAGATAAGAGAATGCATTATGGAAATTAACTTGTAAAATATTACTGAAATCTAGAGCAAAATCTAAAATCCTGACATAATTTCAGAGCAGATAAAATGTTATTGAAAATCCACAGAATTGTACCTGTTTATAGGATCTTCAGAAGAAATGGACTTTGGATTTCTCTTTAGACAATAATGTTTATGATCTCTGCAGGTTTATTATATCCAATAGAAGAAGAATATCCCAGCGTCTTAATTCTTGGAGTATTGCTCACTTTAAGATATCTAGTACCTTTATTGCAGCAGCAAGTGAAAGATACAAGTCTTAAAGGTAGCTTCGGTGTAATACGGAAAGAAACAGAGATTTCTCCCTCCTTAGATCAACTTATACAGGTAAGAGTAAATTTGTAGGTGTTCAGTGTTTTTAGTTGATAAGCCAGTTGTTGTATTGTGTAGTACAGCACTTAGCTTTTATTTTGGTTCTTAAATGCACCACTACTTTTTCATGGTATCTGTGTCATCATGTGTAGTGGGATTCTGCATATGTGCAGAGGTGACCTTGGAAACCTCCTAAGCTGCTTTGAGCATTCTACCTCTGTTCTCAAGTGGGGAAGCCCCATACATAGTTGTGTGCCCTGGGCATGAGAAGTATGCCTTGCTTCCTTTCTGACAGTTGTGCCACATAACTATATAAAAAGTAACTGAAGCAGAAAAGAAAAGCAAATGAAGAGAACTTGCTTAGAGAGTTTAATTAAGTAGCCTGACAATAAACTGGGCGTTTTTATAGTACAGGCATGCCCCTTTATCTGCAGAGGTTCCATTCTGGAACCCTCTGTGGATAGCCCAGCTCCCCTCGTCTCCAGAGGGGCTTCTGAGCCCCATAGAGGCCTTCTAGAATGTTCTGTTCTAGAGTAGTTTCTAACTAACTAACGTGTTTGGCCAAAACCCAGAAACGATGTTTTTCAACCAAAAATGGCCATTCTGAGGCCCACTGAGGCTGCGGACAAATGTCTGTAACCTCTGCTGGGCTCATAAGCTCCCCTCCCAGAGGCAAGGGGAGTACAGTTCCCCTTACCTCCAGTGGGTGGGAGGGTGCGGAGGCGGGCCATATCCACGGATACATGAAACTGCAGATACGGGATCTATGGATATGGGCCTCACCGTACTGGTTGTTTTAAGGGCAAACTGAGGAATTTCCATATCTGCACTGGACCTTGGTGATATAACTCTTACCTTCCAGCACCATGTTGCTTCAGAAGTTGCTACTGTGAAGATGGAAGTGTTCTCAGTGCATTCATGTGCATCTAATACAACAGTTGGAGAAAGAAATTGTGGGCCACAGTGCATGCAGGAAGGTGCTCAGGCATGTATACAGAAATTTTGAATCTTGGCCTAAGTGTTCTCTTCGAATCCTAGGTTTATGAATTGACTCTGCATTATACACAGCACCGGGACCACAACGTTGTCACTGGCGCATTAGAACTATTACAGCAGCTTCTTAGAACTCCACCTCCTGATGTCCTCCTTGCCCTGACCACTGTTGGTGGCATTGCACAAGTTAGTGTATCCAAAGATGAAACTACCAGCAGAAACCGCAGTGACAGCATAGCAGAACTTATAGGTAAGCTGTATTTCTTCTTTTAAAAAATGAATGTCTCTATGATGGTCACAGTAATATCTTCAGTTAAAAATTCCTGTCTTTACAGTAGCAGTTTAAATATACAAAGAGTGTAAAATTCTTTGAAATAACTCAGTAAACTCCCCAGTGTACTGAACCCAAACATCTAAATTGACTTTCTGAATATTTTCAGGTGTTCAGTTCTAGAGTGTTCTGTTCTAGAGTAGTTACCAACTAACTACTAGGTTGGTATACTAAAAACAGTGCCCTGGATCCCCTTAAAATACATAATTTTATTTTCAACTTTAAGGTATCACACAACTCTTTTTATGTTTTCTTTTAAGTTTTGGTATTGTAATCACTCCTTGCACTGAAATTGAATCAGTATAAATGGGTTTCAATTCTCAAACAACCTTGCAAATTGGCTTGGAAGTTTGCCTTGTATGTTCCTGTTCATAAAGTGTTTTCTTATGTGACTGACAGAATGGCCCTTCTTGTAGTAGCAGCAGCAAAAAATAAAAAACCTGCATGAGTAAGAACATAAGAACAGCCCCACTGGATCAGGCCATAGGCCCATCTAGTCCAGCTTCCTGTATCTCATAGCGGCCCACCAAATGCCCCAAGGAGCACACCAGATAACAAGAGACCTCATCCTGGTGCCCTCCCTTGCATCTGGCATTCTGACATAACCCATTTCTAAAATCAGGAGGTTGCGCATACACATCATGGCTTGTACCCCGTAGGCTGTCAACTGTTGAGGCAATTATTTGGTTTAATGTTTTGCTTTGTGTTGAAATAAGTAACTTTTCCCTGCCTTTAACCTGTTGGATGAGTGCTTCCTTGTAATACTTCATAGCTAAATGTAATAAAAATGTCACCAAACTAATTCTCCCTTTGTTGCTAATGTTTTGTAAAATAGTTTTTAAAAATCCATCGGGAAGGGGGGAGAAGATTGTGTTGGACTAATTTGTTCATCCACTGGCATAGCTGGAGGGGGGCGGAGTGCTCAGACTGGTGGGGAGGCTCAGTGGGGCAGGCAAGCGGCCCCTCCCTTCAGAGCCATTCCCTGTGGGGGTAGCAAAACAGAGTGTATGGCTCCGTTTTGCTCCCCTGCCGGGAATGGCTCTGAAAGGAGGGGCCACTGGCCCGTCCCGCTGATCCTCCCCGCCAGACTGAGCACTCTGCCCCCCCTGCAGCTATACCACCATGTTCATCCTTGATCTAGACATAACCACTTTTCTTACGGTACTACTGTTTGCTTCTTTCTTCTAAGGCCATTTTTTGTTGTCAACTGAAGGCGATATTTAATATTTATAGCATTATTCCTAACAGACTTGCTTTTATTACCTGTCTTTTGGGGGCTGTTGGAATTCCTTCTTGACATTTGATCTGAACCTTACCTTGATTTACTTTCTGTGATTTGCAGCTGAAGGGGGGTCTTCATGCAGCCCTGTTTTTTCCAGAAAGCAAAAAGGTGATTATATATGAAATCACAATCTCTGGCTTTTTCCGTTTCTTTTCCTTGTTGAACATTTATCTTGGCTTCCACTACACTATCTTGATTGACTTTTCTTTAATTATATAGCTATCATTAAGAGAATTCTAAATGTTCTTTTTCTTTCCTTTTAGCATTAGTTGATGATAAAATAAATTTCAATTTTCCATAGTTATTTTTAATATCTTACTTTATGCTATTGTCAAAACTGTACTAGTCAATAATAATGTTGTGAACTTTGGCTAAATATCTGATTCTTCTGTGGCTGCTTCTATTTGGCAGAAACCTTGCCTAGAATAAAATGCACATTAGAAAAAACCGGAACGACTATATACAGTAGTCTCCTCATATCCATAGGTCCCATCTTTGCAGTTTCACTTACCGTGGTTCACAAATTACCCCCCCATTGCGCAAATGACTTCTCTGTCTCTGATTGCATCCCTCTTGTCGTTGTCTCCTGTGCTTTGCTGTCTCTGTGTTGTCTGCATGTGCTAACAGGAAATGGGTTGGAGGGCTGAAAACAGTGTGATGCTAAGTCAGGGCTTTTCAAACTGGGGCGTTGTGACGCCCCAGCCTGTGGGCCCTTTCCACTTTCACCTTAAGGGGCAGGGGCAGCCTGGAGACAGGGAAGAGGCACCGGTGTGATCCTCAAGATCGTGCCGCTCAGGGGGCTGCAGGGGCTTGGCTGCACGTACCCAAGCCTCCTGCAGCCTCCCGGGGGTGCGGGGAGCCCGGCGCCACCTTCTGCAGGGCTCCCCGCAGTTTCAGAAGTGAAAGTGGAGCGATCGTGCTCCCCTCCACTTTAGCCCCGCCCCTGGAAGAACTTAGAGCGGCTCAAACTCTCCAAGAGAGTTTGAAAACCGCTGTGCTAAGTTTTGGGAGATGCCTATATACTGTGATTTCAGTTTCAGTGGTAAGTACAGTACTTAATGCATGCCTTGAACGCATGCTTAATGATATTGAATTTACTCTATTGTGCCTTATAATCTTGATGGCATGGATTAATCTGTTGTGGAAATAGGTTGAAGTGGGTGTGGCAGATACTGCAGTGGGCTATGAAGTTGGTCTGGACGATTTCTAGATATCTTTCGAATCTTGTTATTTTATGACAGTGTGTTGTTTTTCCTGCTTGTTTCTGAGCAGTGGCTTAGTCTTTCCCAATAGAAACTCTTAAAATAAGAAACTATGTCCAAGAAGGAATGTGTGTCTATTAATACAGTCCCTTTTTAGCCTTGGGATCACATGTCTATTATGCAGTGGAATACATACAGCTTAGGATCTGACAGCAAGCAGTGATGGCCCAGGCCATTAGGTGTTTGTTTTTTTAAAAGCTTGTCACTTATGAGCCAGTGCTTCCCTTGACTGGAATCCAGAGGACTGTGTGGCTAGTCCCACATGCCGAAGGACCTTGTATTTCTTGAACACTAGGCCCTGTGCTGCTTGGTAAACCGCTTGTGAAATTGAAGGGGCTTTTTTGGTGTCATATCTGGATTTGCTGTTCAAAGAATGAAAGGCACAAAAAAGCTCTTAGGGGTACTTAGCTCTTTGGATCCCAGCCATTGTTGGACAATGTTTAGATTGCTTATTTGTGGTGGAAGGTGTACCTTCTGCCTTTCTTTGTAATTTAAAGAATAGCTTCAGTAATTTTGGAGGAGGTCCTGCCACGTCTACCCAGGTTAGACCAGCTGCAGTTCAGGGTGCTGACAGTGGAGGTGCCTGACAAAGGCAAAGATGGACAAGACCCCATTGAACGTCATCAGTTTCGTCTTACTCTGAACCTGGATGTGGAAATAGTTGCAGGAAAGCTAGTGTCAAACAGAAGAAGCAAGTTACACTGTTGTTGCTAAGGCCATGGGAAAACATTTCAAGTTTAAGCTGAGGGCTGGGGAAGACGCGCATGGCTACCCCAACTCCCAGAAGACCTTCTTAGGCTTCCAGAAGGCTAAAAAATGTAACTTCGATTTTCAGCCGAAAACTGTAAGTTGCAATTCTTAGCCTTCCTGGGGGCTGGGGAGGCTTCCCTGGCACTCAGAAGGTCCTCTGGACATTACCAGCTCTGATCGTGTTTGGACGATTATAGGGTGCTTGACCCGTGGCTTTCATTATCTGTGGGTTTCTGCATCCACGGGTGTTCTGGGAATGGAACCCCATGAATGGCAGGGCACGACTGTATATATTTGTTTGCTATATAATAGTGGTCTCCAGACTGTCAACCACTTCACTTGAAGAGTCTCTGTCCAGGTGTGGCAGTAGCAAAACCTTACAGTTCCACACCACAGTTCCATGCCACAGCCAACATTTGTCACCCCTGATATTCACACAGACTTGCGTCGGGTAGTTGCTTCTGCAGCCTGTCACCCAAGAAAGCTCTGCGCCCCGACTTCCTGGCAGAAGTGGCTGCCGAGTCTGTGTGAAGACCATGGGGTGACAAATGTTGGCTGTGGTGCGGAACATTAAGGCTTCACGGCTACACTTGGATAGAGAATCTTGGCGCCCTGGATACGGCCTAGGGGCTGGAGTTTGGCAGCTCCTGCAATAGGGCAACTTCTTTTTTGATAAGTTTTTATCACCTTTTTTTGTTATGGTTATGTGAATTGATTGTAGTTTCAGGCTTAATTTTCTTGTATTTCAAATATATATGAATGTAGAAGGATAACTTCCTTTCTATAAGATTCAGGGGAAAAATAAATATTTTTTAAAATATATAAAATTTAAAATTTTTAAATATTTCCAACCTCCTCTATCAAGGTGGGGCTTGCAGTGAAGCTGAATTTTTCCCACGTGAATCCTCACCAGGAAAGTTCCCAAACTGTATTTTTGAAAGTGGATGTGGTGCTTGTCCTGACTCATAGAACAACAAATATGGAGCAGTGGTCCTAGTTCCTCTTCCTCTCTCTAGCTGAGGCATCTTCTGGGCAACAAGTGATCAGAACATTGATCTATTTTGCAAAGCAAAAAGGAGTACCTGCAGTTCTCTGGACTGAGACTTTGATCTAAACTTTCTACAAAGAAACTAAAAATACATTTATACCAATGCTACTGTTACAGTGTTACTTTATTGGTCATTTCCAAATATCTCTTGAAATGTAAGGCAATCCCCTTGTTATGGATGTCCAACTTATGGATGTCCTGACTTACGGAAAACTGTTCCTGTGCTTTTGCACAGGTGCTGTCTGTCTTGTCTTATGCTTTTGCATCTGCATTATAGCACTGTTCTGACTACCATTCCATGGTGACTGTGATATCACTGACTATATCAGTTTGGGGAAAAAATAAATATTAAGAATATGTATATACCACTTTTAACAAGAGTAGCTGACAAAATGGTTTATGTAGAAAAAATAAATGGTTCCCTGTTCATCTGGAATGGAACCTGTACATAAGTCAGGGACTACCTGTATTCCTTTTCTGTTAATGTTGTTTGTTTCCTCACTCATCTTTCCCAGATGAAGATTATAAATACTATTGTAATTTTAATAAGTACACAACTGAGTTGTTGAATGTATTTGGTGTGTTAGTATAAAAGTAGTCGTAGTATATAAAGTAGTATAAAATCTAAAATTATTGCATTGATTATCAGCTAAGGTACTTCTAGGAGAAGAAGAAGGTTTGGAAGATGACAGTGATGCAAGAGCTGAGGTCAGCAACACAGGTTTTGCAGGTAGATTTATTTTTATTATTCTGTTTGTAGTCATTTGCAGTTTGATCATTCACTGTTTTCATCAGTCATGAGAACATGACCATTTGAAATTAATAAAATAAAAATCATGTGCTTAAAATACAGCAACCTTAAGTAACTCACTGTACAATGCTGTTCCCCATGCGTGTCGCTGGAACAAGCATTTTGGCAGCGCAGCTTAGTTATCTGTGTTACAAAATGCAACACATTTTTACAAGCTGCCAGGTACTGCCACAAATGGTAAGTGGTGGTGGTCACACTGCAGCGGCTCAACTGGCTTCCCTAGCGCCCAGTGAGTTGGTGTGGGGGGTGGGAAGTAAGAAGAAATTGGGGCCATTAAGAGGAGTGTTGGGGACTGGTAAGGGGGTGCTTATTGGTAGCAAAGGCCCTGCTAATATCCTTCACCCTCCCACCTGGCCTTGCCATGCCCCCTTGAGTCCACTCAGATTTGTGCAGCCCAAAGAGCTGACTCAGATCCAGGTAGAACCTTTTGCAAAACAGGGGGCTTACCTGTAGGTAAGGGAACAAAAGTTAAGCCTTCTGATAACCCTCCCCACCATAGGTTGCAGCACATGCCACAGTGGCACGACTGCATCAGTGCAATTTTTTGTGGGTAGGATTTAGGCGTTAAACATAGTTTTGGGGTGACTGTGATACCACTGAGATCATGGGACTATATCAGTTTGGGGAAAATAAATATTAAGAATATTTATATACCACTTTTAATGAGTAGTTGACAAAGTGGTTTATGTAGAAAGAATAAGTGGTTTCCTGTCCCCAGGCGGCTCTCCATTAAAAAAAAAAATAGAGAAGAGACACCAGCAACAGCCACTGGAAAAGATGCTCTGCTGGGGTAACTTGCTATGACAGTATGACTACTAAAAAGCACTGTGAAATCTGCATTTTTACAATAGTGTAGATTTGTTGTATGTAAGAAAAAAGTACTTGAGCATTTGGGAAGGATAGCTGGGAAGTGTGGGGAGGAGAACTAGTTGCACTGAGCTTTCTGATATTACTTGCGAAAGACAGCAGGTAGAAGCAACTGTATACATTTACTTTTAATATTTGTTCTCTCTGCATAAATGAAGTACTCAAGGCAATCCCAGAACTGACATGGGGTGGGTGGGCATGCCTTGCGCACGCACACAGTTGCTCAGATCAGCTGATTTTCTTATTCCTCCTCAGCTATTTACTCCTTCAAAGTTGTTCTTGCGCCCCCCCCCCAACCCAGCAAGGTGCATACAGCCATACACCTAGAACAAGTGCTTTCCTTCAGCGATTATGGTCTGGGCGGGCAGAATGAAGGAGTGTGCTACAATGTTGTTTTCTTGTGCTTCCTATCTCCTCTTAGTTGAGCAGTGTCATAAATGAAAGCTCTCAAATCTCTTCAGCGCATAACTCTCTCTCTCTCTCTCTCGAACCCAAGGATACAGGACATTTAACTTGGTAGGTATTTTGATAGGCAGAAAGTGTTTAGATGTCTTTCTGCATCTTTATGGTGTATTTTTGCATTTTTCACAGGCTCTATGAAAAGTGAGCTAACCAGTGAATTAGCTTCTTCATCTGGTGTGTCAACTGCATCAGCAAGTTCAGTAGCGGATTCCTCGGAGCATGACATCATAACTCAGCAGCCACGTTCTCAGCACACATTGCAGTCTGAGTCAGACCTGACAAGCTGTGACTTATCAAGTTCAGCTACCAAAGGAGATGTTGATGACAGTGTTCTTAGCAGAAGCTCAAGCCAAATCAGTGCTATCCAATCAGACCCTACAGTAGACTTGAATGATGGCACCCAGGCTTCCTCTCCCATCAGTGACAGCTCTCAGACAACTACGGAAGGCCCAGATTCAGCTGTTACCCCAGACAGTTCTGAAATTGTATGTACTTAACAGGTAGAGGGAGTGTGGTTCCAGGTGACAACTGAATGTCTTATGTATTGTTTGTCATCAGTTCTCAATGGAGAGTACAGATTTGGACTTACAGGTTGGACTGTCATCCATGGATTTTGTATCTGCAGATTTGACTCAGTGTGAGTCCCCCGACCTGCATTAAGGTCCAACCTGTACCCCTCCGAATGCGACTGGAGCTATGCTGACAGTATTAACGTCCCCTGTGCTTCACAATATGCAGCTCTCCCTGTACCCAATCAGTCTTACCCATGCTGAGTGTTTCCCCTGTCTATTCATTTCTGCCCCCAGAAGTCTCCAGATTTTCAGTTTTGTTACTGTTGTTGCACTGTTGCTTTTCCCAGTTGCCATAACAAGGAGATCACTGTTTTTGAACTTATTGAGCTGCTCAGGTTGGCAGCTTCCTTTTTTTGTTTTGCTGATGTCTTCACAGCTGTGCGTGCTTCAAAGCCCTGACCAAGCTTGTTTGTAAGTCAGATGTTCATAGCTCAAATATCTGCAAGTCAGGGACCTTCTGTGTAGGGAACCTTTCATAAGGGGAACCCTAGCTTGCCTAATAGCTGCAAAAGCTAGACTTAAAATATTTTCTTAAAGGGTGAAGACAAGAGTTCAATTGACACGTCTTCCTGTTTCTCAGTACAAAGAAGATGTGCAAATAAAAGAATAAAATCCCCAAGTCTTATTACTCCAGTAAGCTCCATTAAAGGTGGAGTCCCAGAGGGTTGTAAAGTATACCTCTGAGTAGAACACACAGGCCCTACTGTTGTCACCTTTCTAAAGGTAGGGTGGGATCCTATCCATACAAAGGTCTTCTGCTCTGCCTATTATTAGGATGAGCATTTTTCTGATTGCAAATATTTTCATCTGTCTCAGATGAACAATAATAGGGTAAGACAATTGAGTTAGACCATAGTCATTCAATTCCAGGCGTTTCTGCATGGTTCTGATTTTTCTAGTGCCATTTGAATGTTTTGAGACAGAACCCACTATGGTAGCCCTGGTGGAATGACTGTGTCTAGGAAAGCACAGTTTGTCCACAAGGTGGTAATGAAGAAAATGGCAGGTTGCTGAGCTTAATGATCTTGGTGTTAGCTGGAAGTAGTTGTTTTTATTTAAAAATATTTCTATACTGCTTGCATGATAATTTTAACCATTATGAAGCAACATGAGTTGGTATTTGTTTTATAGAGTTCAGTTAAATTGTTTTTAAAGTTCATTTCTTAAACAATTTAGATTCTAGAGGGTGCTGACAACCAGTATTCAGGAATGCAAATTGGGCAGCTGCATGATGAAGATGATGAAACTGCAAATGTACTTCAAGATGAGACCATTGATCCTTTCAGGAGCTCTTGCCTGGGTAAGAGAAAATTATAATACTAAATTTATTTAGAACTAAGCAGTCTGAGGGCAAGGTGTTATGCATTAATCTTTTACAAATTTGTATCAGATTCAGACACCTTTATTAGGCATTATTGAAAATACAAACAAAGAACATACAGATGTGCACAAGTATAACGTGGCAGACTACAAATGACACCTCTAAACCAAGCACTTCAACAAGTAGGGGCACGCTTCAGATTAGTCGCCACAATTTGTAAGATAAATTTAGCTATCTGAGAAACAATGTCAAAATCAGAGGAGGTTAATAAAAATTGCAGTATAGCAAAATCCTCAGCAAGGGAGTTAAGGTGAAATTGGAGGGCCAGACATTTCCTTCTGGCCTCATTGTGAAGCAGACAATGAAGAAGAAGGTGGTCTGACGCTGAGGACAACCCGCTGAGGACAGGGACAAATTCTTTCCTGAAAAGGGATGCCATTAAATCTACCCCAAAGAACAGAAGATGGGATAGAATTACAACGGGCCATAGAAAAGGCCCTTCTAATTTTTGGGCATTCCAAAATGTAAAGATAGTTGGGAATTACGCCTACTTTAATCGGCAAGTGATAGTATGAAGGTGAACAAGTTTTATTGGCGGCAGATAAAATATTGGAAGAGTGAATATCCAGGAGTCTCCCTTTAATGAGACTGAAAGCCTCGGCTTGTGACAAATAACCAAGTACAAATTTGTATCGTTTGATATGCAATATACTTTCAGTCACCTCTATATTGTTTTCTTTCTGAAGCCTTCCAGCAACCCCATTTGTTAAAAAGCATGGGTCATAGCAGACAGCCTTCCAACAGCAGTGTGGATAAATTTATGTCCAAAGAAGAAGTGGAACCTGGTGATCATGAAAACAAGGTAAGATGTTTAAGGGTTGTGAGTGTTTAGTGTGCTTTTCTCAGTGGTGTATGTCAGCAAAGGTGTGAAAGGAAAGATCAGTGACTTTTGCTTGGGCTTGTGTACTTCATCATAGAGGCTAATGTAATTGAGTGAAATTGGCTAGAATGTAATCCTGTACACTGAATGTCCGCATACTGACGGAAACAATGAGGAAGACTGGAGAACATACCCTCGTCACTGAATGACGCGCACCTGTATATATTTTTAAGCAGCGATTGACAAACTATCAATTTATGTACTGCTTCAAAGCTGTGTTTGTGTTAATTTTTGTTACAACAATAAACTTTGTTTTTTAAAAACAGCTCTCTAGAATAAAAGGAGATATAGGGTGTTACATGGATGGAAGTGCTGCTCCACTTGTTCACTGTGTTCGTCTCCTGTCAGCATCTTTTCTGCTTACTGGGGAAAAGGGTGGTAAGTTGAAGATTACTGGATGTACTAGCTCAGATTTCTTCTGCTTGATCTTCAACATCTGACTGGTTTATTCTGTGATTTGTTTACATTCTGTAAATATTGTATTGTACACAATGTAAATAATGTTTCAGCTGTTTCAATTACATTTGTTGTTTCTGCTACATCTAGAATTTTAGTTCAGTTTTGATGTTTCAGCTTGGAGAACCTTGTTTTGTGGATCTGAGGTGGGAGATATACTAGAATAAAGGGCAGGTTTGGTGGTATCACACCATGTTATACTTGACCTCTGTTGATGTCATTAAGCTGCCAAATATTGCAGCTTTCACAGTGGGAGTCCTGGTGCCCCACCCCAGAATTTTTAATCTCTGTTATGGGGCTCTTCAGACTCTGGCCCATGGGTCAGATCCAGTGCCCTGCCTAAACCCTACCCCCCTTGAGCGGCACTTACTGTTCCGCTGCAGCACCATGTCTTTTCCCACTCCAGTGTTGTACCGGAAAGCTCTGGGTAGTCATGGACATCCTGCTGGGGTGTTGGGCAATAGATGCAACTGCCCAGAGTGTCCCTGTACAGCAATGCAGTGGGAAAAGGCACTGCACTGTGGCAGAATCATAAGTGCTGGCTGGGATGAGGAAGGTTTTTCCAGGACACAGTTGTCCTATTATATATGCTGTTCTATTATATAAACTATACATTTTGCACATGCTGATGAAATCATAGATGTGTGCCAATTTCCATTCCAGCTTGCTAAGAGGTAGTAAAGCCAGTCAGATCCATCTAGGTTAGATGGAACGTTTATGGCCATGTTCTAAAACCTTTCCATTTTAATTGAAAGTTTCCTTGAGTCGACCTCTTTATTTTGCTCATCTCTGGTTTTGACATAACTACCCTTTTAGTGATAACTACCCTTTTCAGCTAACTTACAATTTATGCGCTTAGTTTTCATGCTGTTGGGTTTACTATTAAGGAATGTAATATTTATTATTCAAGTGAAAATGCTAAAGATTGCAAGTTTGAATCTATTGTATTGCATACCTTTTACATTAAGTTTCTCTTACTTAGCGCTGGTGCCTGATAAAGAAGTAAGGGTCAGTGTGAAAGCATTAGCAGTAAGCTGTGTGGGAGCCGCTGTTGCCCTCTACCCTGAAGCTTTCTTCATCAAGCTATATAAAATGCCCTTTGAAGCCACCAAAGAAGAGTACGGTATGTAGAGCTTTATATTCATTGATATTTTTTGTGAAAAATCTTATTTCTGATTTTTTTCAAAAATCTCCAAAGAGCTAGTCTTTAGTGAAGAAACTATTATGTTAGAGGAAGAAATTGTTTTTGCTGTATACCCAGGAATAATATTGGATTCTTGTATTGTAATGTTTCTTTCTTCATCTTGCTCACTCTTAATAGCAGTGCTGGTGCTAAGGGGACCAGGGCGTCTATTGCCCCAGGCACCATGCCTTGAGGGAGTATTAAGGGGGGTGCCTTTCAGAGGCCTCTAGGCCGTCCAGGGAGGGTATGAGAGTTTTAAAAATGTGTGGGCTGTGGGTGCCACTTAGCTACACCACTGCTTAACAGGCATCTCTGTATTGATGTATGTGGTGATTCCTGTGTGGTTATGACTCTGGATGAGTATCTTTACAGCCTCCTTATTCTCTTGCTACATATAGAGAAATATAGGATAGTTTGCAACTTCTTGCTGTCCTTCTTGCTTTCTGGTAATTAACAATGTATTCACTCCAGAATTGGAGAAATACTCTGTCATGCTCAACCTAGGCTCCATATATGTAGTTTTTAAAACTATACTTGTTTTCGACCTTGTCCCGGATTCAGTGAGATTTCAAAACTAGAGGCCGAAGTGTTAAATCGCTTAATGAATGGAGTTAAAATGCATGGTTGTGTTGATTTTATTTTTTATTTGTTCTAAGATATGAGTCTGAATTATTTTACTAATATTTGATTCTCTAGTTGTACTAACTCTTCTCTGATTTGTTGTGTTAATAGATGGGTATTAGTGGTTGAATATTGCCAATTTCAGCTTTCTTTTATCAAAGTTTTTGCAACAGATATTCATAGTTACTTTGTAACAAATGCTGAACGGTAAAAGGATTATAGTCAAAATTAGTATTTTATTCTTGGTACTTCATTTATTTTTGTAGAAGAGCAGTATGTATCGGACATTGTGAATTACATTGATCATGGAGATCCCCAGATTAGAGGAGCAACTGCCATTTTATGTGGAACAATAGTTCATTCCATTCTCAGCAAATCTCGTTTTGAGGTGGAAACCTGGTTAGCAGGCATAAGAACTTCAACAGGTAAATACAGTTGATTAATTTGTGGGGATCTTTTGTGCCATAATAATGAGTTTTCAGTCATTCCATTATCTTCATTTTTCTTATTGCCAGGAAACAACTTTTCACTTGTGGATTGTATACCTTTGTTACAAAGGACTCTGAGAGATGAGTCATCAGTTACATGCAAGTTGGCTTGTTCTGCTGTGAGGGTAAGCAAACCTGGCCAGTTTGTTCATTTGCTGAAGGGGGTGGATGTGGGGGGGAGGGAGGGGGGGTGGGTGGGTGGATGGGTCAGGAGTATTTTTCACTCTGTTTGCAAAGTGGGCCACCATCTCCCCAGTGTGCTTTTTTCCTTCTTTTCCAATGGAGCAAAGAAGCACCAACTGAAAGCTTGGAGGGCAAGCCAGCCATGGAAATGGTATGGCAGAGGCAGCCAATCTTCTCCACAGTGGTAGTAGACGATGATAGGAGGCTAGGGATCTCCCAGGCTTGCCCAAATTTTCCTTTTCATCCTCTCCACTTCCTCTCATTCTCACGGGTTCCCGGTACCAGGCGTCCCTCTGCCTTCTTGTCATGAAAAAAAATCTGCAAGCCTGGAAAAGGTAGTGGAAGGTTATGCCATAGATGGGTCAGTGCCTTGGCTTGTGTGAGGCAACTTCCTCTCTCACCCTGCCTGAAATTGGGGAAGTGTCCCTGGACCACACACTGCAATCCTATGAGTGCCGCACCAATTTCAGTGGCATTTAGTCCCATGTAAGTGCCTAGGGCTGCAGCCTCATTCTTTTGTTTGAGGTTCCTCCCCCTAGAGAGGTTCATAATTTTTATTCCTTTTGGGGGCAGGGGGTATATGGAAATTCTCACCCCTAGCGATGATGCAGGCAGTGGGAGAGCCTGATTTCCACATGGGAACTCATTTAGCAGTGTGCAGATTGCCAGCATCCCAGCCAATGTAGGTGCTAGGAGAGCCTGATTCACACTCTCGATGCTTGGATATTTTCTCCTTCTTCATTTGCAGCTAATAAGTTCCTAGGTGAGAGCTTAGGTATTTCTGGTCACTTCCTGCTTGATGACATCACTTTTCTTTTTAATGACACCACTTCTGGCCTCTGGTAATGTAATAGGGAGGCATGGCCAATGGCCAGTAGGGCAAGGGAGCTGTGGGTCCAAAAAGTTTGGGAACCGCTGGCTTATGGGGGAATACAGTAGTTGCGGTTGCCCTGAGGGGTTGTGACCTCCATGTGGGGAACTACTGGGGTAAGGGAAGTGGGCTTTTAAATTTCTCCTTAGTCTATAAATGACAGGTGATCTTTTATAGACTATAGTCTATAAATAAGTGACTATATAGACTATAAGACTATAGTCTATAAATAAATGATTTATTTATATTTTGTTTATGGTTACATTTATAATAGGCGCTATTCTTCAAATTGAGCATTCTGAAAATAAAGTTTAAATGCTATCAGTTACTAAGTGCTTATTTAATTACTTTTGAAACAATTACAAATCTTTATCTCTCTTTAGCATTGCATCATGAGTTTGTGCAATAGCAGCTATAGTGCCTTCGGTTTACAATTAATTGTTGACCTCCTTACATTGAGAAACAGTTCTTACTGGCTGGTAAGGACTGAGCTGCTAGAAACTCTAGCCGAAATTGATTTTCGGTAAGTGCCATTTCAAAATTCAGTTCCTGTTATTTAAGTATGATTTTTCATTGTAAAACATTTATTGTATTATTCACTTTTTAATGTTAAGTTTGACCTGTTTTTTTTTTTCATCAAGGGGGATAGTAATATAATCTTTGTTTATTTTATTTACTAAGGTTAGTCGGTTTTTTGGAAGAAAGGGCCAAACATTTACACAGAGGTGATCATCATTATACTGGGGTGAGTGATTGAGATCTGGCATTTCATTTTTATGACTGTTGCAAATCAGGGATTCTGTTCACCTAATATATACATATATTTCCTATTGGAAGCAGTCGTCTTTAATACTTTGGAAAGGAGCACTTTCCCATTGTTGCAGGGGTGCCCAAACCCCGGCCCTGGGGCCACTTGCGGCCCTTGAGGCCTCTCAGTGTGTCCCTCAGGGAGCCCCCAGTCTCCAATGAGCCTCTTTCCCTCCGGAGATTTGTTGGAGACCACACTGGCCCAACGCAACTGCTTTCAGCAAGAGGATGACTGTTTGACCTCTTGCGTGAGCTGTGGGATGAGACTTCCTCCACCGCTTGTTGTTTCATGTCTGTGATGCAGCTGCGGCAGCAAAGGAAAGGCTGGCCTTGCTTTGTGCAAGGCCTTTTATAGGCCTTGAGCAATTGCAAGACCTTCATTCATTCATATAAGTTCATCTTTAATATATTCATTTATGTAAACCTATGTAAATTTATTCAAATTTTAAATGTAAATTCTTTTTTCCCCCGGCCCCCGACACAGTGGCAGAGAGATGATGTGGCCCTCCAGCCAAAAACTTTGGACACCCCTGCATTGTTGCATAGCATTTCTTCCTTGACCTTCATGTAAATGTTTATGAGTGAAGTATTTTTGAAGTAACAACTTTGATCTTTGTGGTTTATTTTTATTCAGTATGGTTTCCAGGAACGGACAGTCAAATTTAATTATCCTTGTCAATGTGGAACTTGTAGTTTCAAAGTTCTGGATTATTTGTCAAAACTGGACAAAAGTAAATGGAACTTGTTGCTCTGTCTTTGTACTTCCACAGCTGTTGAAACTTCAGGAACGTGTGCTCAATAATGTAGTTATTTCCCTGCTTGGAGATGAAGACCCCAGGGTGCGACATATTGCAGCAGCTGCTTTAATAAGGTACTGGTTACTTCAAAGAATTATAATAAACTTGCTTGATGTTGCTTTTAAAAAAAACCAGGTGGTTATATTTTAGGCATAATCACTTGGGATTATCTTGCTCTTTAGAATACAGTTTATGAAACTTTTTTAACAATAAAGAATTGGTCAGAGTATAAGTGTCAGTAAATAGCATATACAGGTCCAGCCTTGTTATACACGAATTTTTTATACACGAATTTGATTCAACACGAATGGCCACTGCAAATGAGAAGGAATGTGCTGATCCCAGGAGAAGGGGAAAAATGCATCCCTTTAAAATCAGTTTAAAAAACTGAACAGTCCTTTAACAATAGCAGACTTAATGAGAGAGGGTGGGGCAGCTGGCTGACAATCCATCAATCCTTCTCTCTCCAGGCGACCCCTCCCTTCCCCCTGAGCAGTGAAAGAAAGGTGATCATTGCATTGGTGAAGGGAGGGACTGAGTGAAGTGCTTGGAGGACCACTGATTGATGGATTGTCTTCTTAATGACTCTTATCTTACATCACAAAGGTCAGCAAGGCTGTTTTTAAATCACCAGAGCAAAGAAACTTTGTTTTTTAAATTGATTTGCTATAGTGCATTTTTTGCAAGCCACGTGAATAATGAGGTTCAACGTACATAGAGACTGAGAGAATACATGCATGCGCAGACACACCCTTCCCAGAAATACCTCATAATCATCAGACTTTGAAATGGGGGGGGGGTGCAACTGTTGGATGGCAAAGGTGTCCATCGCTTCCAGGTTCTCCCTACTGCCACCAAAACAAAAGGGTTTTTACAGGGCTTCTCACCTATAGTCCTGTATTCAGCGGGAATGGTGGGGAGAACCCAGAAGTGATAGGTGCCATCGCCTGCACATCCTCAGCAGGTTATCAGTCCCCAACCCTGTCTTAGGGACAGGAGATTGGGAACCCCTAGTATAGAATGTACAGTGGGCCCTTGTTATCTGCAAGGGTTTCGTTCCTGGAAGCCCTGCAGATACTGAAATCTGTGGGTGATCAAATCTACGAATTAGGGCAGCAAAAACCCTCCAAACTTGACTGATCACGTCTGGAGGGTGTTCTGACGGTCAGGGAGGCTTCTCCAACCCTCAGAATGCCTGTTTCTGGCAAAAACAAAAAACATTGTTTTGCGGGGAGAACCAGAAGTATGGGTTTTATGCCCTTATAAATCATTCTGAGGCCGAGGATCCCGCACAGTGCAGCTCTGGTCATGTTGAAAGGGTTCAGGTTGGACCACCCCCTTGGGTTTGGAACCTGTGGATAATCAAATCTGTAAGGACTGAACCCGCAGATAAAAACGGCCGACCTGTGTATGGATAAATTTTTTTGAAATACTCTTTTAAATAACAGTATGTTGCATGTCATGAATAAGTACATGTTAGCCCTAGGTCGGCAGGTGAAGCCTGAACCAAACTAAGACAGTGTAACTGAGAAGTTGCTAGCAGTTCCCAGCTGCAAAAATGCGAGTAAATAAACAAAATGATTGTTGTATCTCCTTTGCTGACCAAAAAGGACAGATAACAAGAATTACAACCCATTGGAATGTTTAACACCTTAGTAGACAGAGAGGCGCCTTATCAAGCTTGATGGAGTGCAGCTGTGGATCTCCAGTTGGGAGGGGTAAAAAACTATGAGGGGTTAGCAACCAGGCCAACTTCGAGAAGGTGCTGTTCCTCAAGGGTTCTGACTGGACAGTCTAATAAGTATGAAGTCACCTCAGTACTATTAGCATAAGTAGTATAATAATGAGTGCCTGGGGGTGTGTGTGTATGTTCCTTCTTGGACTGAATTTTGGGTGCAACATCCTGCATGCGTGTGAGCTCCATTGTCCATCATGGGCACCTGGGCCCATAAGGTAGCCCTGGAGCTAAGAGATCTACAAGAGTAACCGACCCAGGTGAGAGAGAGCCAGCTAGCTTTATTATTTTATTGCTGATACGTTTCCTAGATGTTTATGCCTCAACCATTTGCTGCGTTATTGTAGAGTGTGTAACCTTATGTACTTAATAAACTCAAATCTCTTTTACTAAGTTGTTTCATTGCCTGTTGGGGACAAAGGTTCAGAATCCTGCTTAGCCGTTCAGCAAGCTACCAAGTGCTCATTCAGGTCTAGTAACTTGAGAACTGAGGCTTTAATTGGAAAAAGAACTCAGTCCCTGCAAGGGATAAAATTAAGCCTAGAGGGTCTCAGTGTCCTTGGACTAAGGCACTGGCACATACAGGGTGGTGGCAGTACTACTGAGCAAGGGGCCTTGAGGGCTTTACGGTTCGGAAACCAGGAACCCTGAGCACCCAAACCCCCCTTTGTTTACGACATTGCATCCCTTTGTCTTCATCTTAGGCTGGTTCCAAAACTGTTCTATAATTGTGATCAAGGACAAGCTGATCCAGTAGTAGCAGTGGCAAGAGACCAAAGTAGTGTCTATCTGAAACTTCTAATGCATGAAACTCAACCTGCTTCTCACTTTGCAGTAAGCACCGTCACCAGGTAGGGTTAATTATTTTTATTTCAAGAAACAAAATAAAATTTGTTTTCAGAGTCAAATAAAAATGTAGGCTTCTTTTCTGTAAAATGCTCAGTGCAATTTTCATTTTGCTCAAAGTGGTTAGGTCTGCTAGCTTTTCATTGGGGAACATATCTGTGCTAGAAGTTAAGTTACTTTTTCATAGATGCATTGCTAGCAGTAGAAGCTTGTTTCAGATAGCAGTTGAAAACTTGTTGGTGGTTGTGGTTAAAAAAAAATGGTGTTTTTTTTTTGCTACCGTGCCTCTTGCTACCTGGTTAGAGAAATTCCCCTCACTACTGACAAAGGCTGTTGTCCTTCCTGATGCCACCACCATGATAATACAATGTAGGTGGTGGTGGTGGGGTTTGCATCATTTAATATGGTATAGTTATTCTGTTTTTTTAAAAAAGAAATAAATCTTGTTTCAGAACATACAGAGGCTATAACGTACTACAAAGCCCAACAGATGTCACAATGGAAAATAACCTTTCTCGGGTTGTTTCGGCAGTTTCCCATGCCTTGACAACATCATCAACAAGATCGCTAACAGTGAGTTTCTTAAATTTATTCATGACTCTGAGTAGGTTACCAGCCAGGCTTCTAAATGTGTTAGTGTAATTTTTACCCTTATCATGTATTTGAGTACAAGTTGAACTTCTATGTCTGTTGGGGATCCGTTCCTGGGCCCGCACAGATCCTGAGATCTGTGGAGGGATGGGGGGTGGGATGACACACAGTGTACCTGTGGATGTGTCCAAAAGTCATCTCTGGGCCCTCCAAGACATATGTTGGAATCTGAGTTGGGTCAAATCCGCAGGTTCTGAACCTGCAGAAATAAAGAGGACCCACTGTATATAATGAAAGCTAACAGCAGAAGTGCTGTGATGATCCATATTCCTTACTGACACTAACATACTTTCTGTTTGGGATTTTTAGTTTGGCTGCTGTGAAGCTTTGTGTCTTCTCTCCACGTCGTTTCCAGTTTGCACCTGGAATGTAGGATGGCATTGTGGGTATGTTTCTTCCTCCAGTTTACAAGCTTCTAGAGCTCATGTTTACAAAAACAGAGGACACTCATTCAGGTATCGGAAGTTCTGCTCTAGTTTGTTTGCCATTAAACCATAACTGAGAGAGGAGTTTTATATATAGGCTGCTATACTAAGCCTCTCACTTCTGAAAATAAAAATTACTCATTAATTCAATAGTGTATAAAAGTGTGAGGGGGAGGGAATAATGAAGATTGGTGTGTAGTCTTTGGGTGTGGGCAGAATAATTACTTTTCTGATGTGACAATTTTTAATAAAATGTTCTCCAAGATAGTATATAACACATGAAAAATATTTTGTGGGGGGGGGGGGGGGATAAAAAAGCAAATACACCAGGACCAGTGATTACAGTTGCATCTAGTTTGGCCCTCAGTAAGCAGTATCAAGCTAAAAATCATGTTCAGTGGGTAGGACTAGAAAATTATCTTGTTGTTACGAATTAGTTGAATAGTGGTTGACAGACCCTCTCCCATCCAAGCAGAGCATATGATAAGAGCTATTTAATGACTGTTTCAGCAGTGTATGATCAGTGTGAGTCCCATATATAGAGTTCTGCTGCCATTATGTCTTACCAAGTCCAGACACAGGGCAGCCTAATGGCAGCTGTACACACTGTGTCACAGTTTTGCTTTTTTTAATGCAGGAGTGTATCAAGAGTCTCTCAATTCACACTGCTTGTAGAGTGGAATTATTATGACAAAGGATGTATCTAGTGGTCACATGAAAGCAATTGTTATCTCCAATGAGTGTTAAATTACAAGACTCTGCTATTTAGCTGCTTTCACTTTCCAATTCATCATGAAGCACCTGCTGTATATTGCTAGTTGTGTCTCTTTTTTGAGAATTGACAATTCATGATTCATCTTCTAGCTTTTCCCTTCCGAGTTCTACAGAGGAGACTCAAAAATGTTGCACTGTTGGAATGGCTGGTTTGGTTCTATCCCTTCTTTCATCAGCTTGGTTCCCACTAGATCTGTCTGCCCATCAAGATGCTTTGATACTGACTGGAAACTTGCTTTCAGGTAAGGGAGAAGGTCCGTAATGATTAAATTAATAGTCAAAGCTTTATGTGATTAGGTCATTAAGTGAACATTCAGTCCAATCTATTGCCTTTGTTGTGTAAACAGACACTCCCTGCCAGACACTAGCTAGATGCACAGGCTACTGGAGATAGATTGTCACCACTTTGCATTAAGAGCCTCTCTGTTATGTAAACAGACACTGCTGGAGGCTTTGAGAGACACAATTGCCTCATGAAGAGCATCTTGTGCTTTGATCACTGTCATATATGCAATCTGTCATTAAGCAAACGATTGTTAAGCAGCACATGCCTGTATTTATAATTTATAGACTCAATTCTATAGAAGTTAAAACACCCAGATGCACCTAGAGGCACTTTTTCAAGTGGGTGCTCCTCTTTTTAGCAGGGGGAGAGTAACTGGCCCACCTCACCCCAGCAGTGTCTTTTCTAGTGGCTGTCTGCTGGTGTTCTTTTTCATCTTTTTAGATTGTGAGCCCTTTTGGGACATGGAGCCATTAGTTGTTTGATTTTTCTCTGTAAACCACTTTGTGAACTTTTAGTTGAAAAGCGGTATATAAATACTGTTAATAATAATAATAGATGTTTAATTTGGCCTTTGTCTCATGTTCTCATTTTATGTATCACACAGTAGTGATTTCTTTGAATTTCTTATTCAGACGTATGAATAATTTCATGAATACTTTATTTATGTACTTATAGAGTATTGTACACTATATACATCAGCACTATAAGGAACAATAACAGCATTCATATGGACAGGTCCAGACTATTTATACACGGATTTTTTATACATGGGTTTGACTCAACACAAATGGCCCTTGCAAATGAGAGAGAATGTGCTGATCCCTGGAGAAGGGGAAAATGCATCCCTTTAAAATCAGTTTTAGAAACTGAACAGTCCTTTAACAATAGCCTCCTTAATGAGAGAGGGGAAGGCAGCTGGCTGACAATCCATCAATCCTTCTCTCCCCAGTGGACTCCTCCCTTCCCCCTGACCCCTGAAAGAAAGGTGATCCCTTTGCATTGGTGAAGGGAGGGGCTGAGGGTAAGCTCTCAGCTCTTTGTAAGCACTTGCAGGAGGATGGATTGATGAATTGTCTTGTTAATGACTCTTAGCTTACATAGCAAAGGTCAGCAAGGCTATTTTTAAATCAACAGAGCAAAGAAACTTTGTTTTTTAAATTGATTTGCTATAGGGCTTTTTTGCCACCCACATGAGTGCTTGGAACGGAACCCACGCCAATAATTAGTCTCAACCTGTATTTAAAATCTATCCATTCTTTTAAAAGAATGCCAGTAGATTGGAAACTTGCTTATGCATCTTGATTTTCCAGTCCAGAATACATCAAACAGTGTACATCAAACAGATTGTAGCAGCAGATCACATGCAATCAGAGAGGGTCTGTGCACATGCTTACCCACCCACCCCATGTGCAAGTAGAAAACGCTTCTGTGTGCATTCAGAAGGAGGGACAATATTTCCTCTGAGTGGCAGCCACTTGCCCTTCAGGGAGTGCCATTCAGGAGAGGAGTGACCTCAGGAGGAGGTATGAGGGACTGCTGCCAAAGGAGTGAACTGTAACTTCCCCATGTAACTTCTCTCTTTCCCCATGTAAGCCTACAGAATTTTGGATCCTGCCCATATATTTGAATTTTTATTTTACCAGTTTTATCCTATAAGCTTTCCTTGCACCCCAGGAGAGAACCAAGAAGCCCCTTTGTACCCCACGTGGTATGACCCACATTTTTCCTCCTCAAGCTTTATTTCCTCCTCTTATAATTTCTCTCAAAACAGCTCTGGGGACATGAGGGAGAAAAACTGAGCAAGAAAGCCTTGTGTCATTGTTGTAAACTTAGGGGGGTTTGGGGTGCTCAGAGTTCTTGGTTCTTGAACCCTAAAGCCCTCAAGGCCCCTCTGCTTAGTAGTACTGCCACCACCCTGTATGTGCCAGTGTCTCAGTCCAGGGACACTGAGGCCCTCTAGGCTTAACTCTATCCCTTGCAGGCACGGAGCTCTTTCTCCAATTAAAGCTTCAGTCCTCAAGTTACTAGACCTCAATGAGCACTTGGTAGCTTGCTGAACAGCTAGGCAGAATTCTGAATTCTGAACCTTTGTCCCCAACAGGCAATGAAACAACTTAGTAAAAGAGATTTTAGTTTATTAAGTATGTAAGGTTACATAAAGTTACAGTAAGGCAGCAAATGGTAGAGGCATAAACATCTAGGAAACATATCAGCAATAAAATATTAAAGCTAGCTGGCTATCTCTATTAGTCCCTATCTCTCACCTGGGTCAGCTTCTCTTGTAGATCTTTTAGTTCCAGGCTACCTATGAGACCAGGTGCCCATGTTGGAGCTCCAAGCATGCAGGATGTTGCCCCCAAACTCTGTCCAAGAAGGAACACGCACACCCCTTGGGACACTCAGTATTATACTTCTTATGCTAATAGTGCTGAGGTGACTTCATACTCATTTAGACTGTCCAATCAGAAACTTTTGAGGACAGAACCTTCTCAGAGTGGGTCTGGTTGCTAGCTCTCCCAGTTCTTACCCCTCCCAACTGGAGATCCATAGCTGCATTCCATTTCTCCATCTACTAAGGTGTTAAACATTCCAAGGGGTTGTAATTCTTGTTTATTTACTCACATTCTTGCAGCTGGGAACTGCTAGCCACTTCTCTGTTACTGACTTAGTTTGGTTCAGGCTCCACATTCTAACTTAGGCCTAACATGTACATATTCATGACAGTCACCTTGCTTTGTCTTCATTTGTTCTTTTCTTCTCCTGTCTTACCTGCCTCCCTTCCCAAATGCATATTCATAACGCACTTATTTCCTCTACACTGTAGGGAGAAACAGCAGTAGGGCTAAGTAAATGGAATCTCTCTGGGGTTCTATCCTTGAGAAGAACCATTCATGTCTAAATGCCTTTGCAGTATGAAGGAAAACAACAAATCTTGTTTCCCCCATTAGAGAGCAATATCTTTATATTCACAAATATGCATTAAACAGTTTTTGTTTGCTCTGTAATCTTTGCTCTTGCTGAATGATGCCATTTTTTAAAAATGTAAATTGTTTTAAATTGTATTAAATTGGTTATGGTTTCAGCAAGTGCTTCAAAATGTTTGAAAAACCCATGGACTACTGAAGAGGAGAGCAATGCTGGTCCTGCTAAGCAAGAGGAGCCTTGGCCAGCTCTAGCAGACCGGAGTGTGGTTACTCTGGTGGAGCAGCTTTTTTCCCATTTGCTGAAAGTCATCAATATTTGTGCCCATGTGATGGATGATGTTGTCCCTGGTCCAACAATGAAGGTAGAACATGGTTTTTGTTACTTTTGGGAGCATGGCTGAATCTTTTTATTTCTTTTCTCTTCACTGCTTACATGATCTATGTACTTTTTTTAAAGGCCACTTTACCCTCGCTAACAAATCCACCTTCTCTGAGTCCAATTCGGCGCAAAGGAAAAGATAGAGAAGTTGCTGAACAAGCTTCTGTGCCAATGAGCCCGAAAAAGACCAGTGAAAGTAGCCCAGGTAGGAAGAATGAATCTATCTAATTGTGCATAGGACAGCTGATCAGTATTTTCATATATTGAATTGTGCAATAAGTTAATTACTTTCTCATCATTAATAATTAATAGAGCACTGTTTGCTAGTTATACAGTTCTTACTTTCTATTGAGTTTTTTTAATCCATGTTCTTTCCTTCTAACCTTTTGTGATTGCTTTGTTGTTAGGCACAATAATGGTTGGCACAACAAAGCTGGCTGACTTTTTTCTTTTTTCACAACACAGCTCTAATGTAAAAAAATATAAAAAGTATATACAGGTGTGCACCACTTAATGATGGGTATATGTCTCTTATCCCTGTTGTTAAGTGATTAGGTCATTAAGTGAACATTCAGTCCAGTCTATTGCCTTTGTTGTGTAAACAGTCACTCCCTGCCAGACACTAGCTGGATGCACAGGCTACTGGAGATAGATTGCTGCCTCTTTGCATTAAGAGCCTCTCTGTTATGTAAACAGACACTGCTGTAGGCTGTGAGAGACACGATTGCCTCTTTATTGTGCTTTGACCACTGTCATATATGCGGTCTGTCATTAAGCAAATGGTTGTTAAGCGGCGCTTGCTTGTGTTTATAATTTATAGACTCAATTCTATAGAAGTTAAAACACCTAGGTGCTTAATTTGGCCTTTGTCTCATGTTCTCATTTTATGTATCACACAGTAGTGATTTCTTTGAATTTCTTATTCAAATGTATGAATAATTTCATGAATACTTTATTTATGTACTTATAGTGTTGATGTGTATATAACTTAATTTGTGGAGAGATTACAGAAGAGTAGGTAAAGTTATGTTGTCTGTAGATTAGTTGTAAGAGTTTAACTCCCTAAAGAGAGATTACTTTCTTTTAATAAAAAAGCTCCTAGGCAAACTGATGCTTCAAGTCCAGCTCCAACAAGCAAATCATCATCACTGGGCAACTTCTGTCACCTCCCTTCATATCTCAAGTTGTATGATGTGTTGAAAGCTACCCATGCCAACTATAAGGTACTACGTCCTCTCTTGCTTAAATAACCAGCTTTGTGTGTTTATCTATGCACTGAGATTATCAACTTAATCCATGTTATAAAATTATATGTGTTGCTTTATAAGTTTTAGGTCGGGAGAGTACATAAGAAATGAACACAAAAATGAGCTCTTCTGAAGCAGATAAACTTATAAGACAAAAATGGCATACTGAATACTTAAATGAAGCGTATAGTGGGCCCTCAGTATCTGCAGGATCCGTTCCCTGATTCCCCCCTCCAGATGTGGGGAGGCTGTGTCAAAAGGCTCGGGCAGGATTGGGAAAGCTCACATTTGGAATTATAGAGAAGCCATTCTGATCTATAAACATTAGAACAACATGAACAGGAGAGAGGAGACGTTCAGTATGAATCTTGGCTACCAGCACTCAAAATATAAGTATCTGGGACTTTAAGAACTAAGATAGAGCAATAGGTTCTTGGGACTAAGATCAGAATATCAGTTATACTGAATACTTTGACTAGTTACTTGTAATAGCTTCATCTTTTGAAATTGCCTACATAAGAAGTAAGTGAAATGTTAGATAAGAACTGTTTTCAACGATTTAACATTTCTGGGATTAAAATCCATGTTGTTAAAAAGGTCCAGTGTTTCTTTCTGTAACGTTTTCAATACTTTGTTAGGGAACGAGCCTAGATAGGACATGTTGCTGGAGAGGAGGTCAAAAATAGCAGTTAAGAAGCAGCACCCTCCAGGTGCTTAACAAGGAGTTAATGGCTTGGCTGTAGAGTTCCATTTTGCTGACTCCTAAAGCAAACTCAGCCTAATCATAGAATTCCATCTCTGCTGGGAACCTCTTCCTTATAAGGTTCTTTAATATCTATTCTTTTTAGGACTGGAAGCCATGTATTGCTAATATGTAGAGCCTCTTCTTTCCTGTTGATATTTTGGGGTTGTTTAGATATTTCTATTGCTTCTCTGTAAAGTCTTAGGAAATAAAATCTGTTTTTAGAAAGAACCCGTGTTGCTTTGAAATTTGCTGATCCATTTCTATTACATGCTGTTGCTGACCCGGGTGCAGTAGAAGGCAGTGCCTCTCATGTTCAGCAGGTCTGGTTTTTATAAAATGTTTAGTCATGCCTATGTAGACGCAATTGCGCTCACAGGGTGTCTAGCTATTGTCTCTAATCCTTAGGATTTCTAAGAAGTTGCTGGACTTTGGTAGTTGGCATGAAGATGGTTCTAAAGTTGTCTTTATGGAGAATATTACTAATCTTATCTATTATGCCTTTGATGCATGGAAGTATCACATTGCCTCTCCAGCAACATATCCTATCTAGACTCATTCCCTGATGAATTCTGACTTTTTTAACAGCATGGATTCTAATCCTTTGACACAACCATGGTCTTCCGACTCAGACATGTTAAACTGTTGGATTATTGCTGGCCATGAAAATCTATGGACATACAAGAACTGTTTTATTCAGCTGTGGTCCATCACCCTAAACATTATTAATTTAAATGTTGTAAATGCAGGCCTTGAAAACCTTAGTATTTATCAGATAGGTTTGCATAAAATAGACATTTTACCAGTAAGATTTTACCCTTTATTTTCTTTCTTGGTAAAACTTCGCATACAGCAAACTAGCCAGCTGGCCTGTGCTTTATCCAGTACAGGGTTGGAGGTAGACCTCGTGCAACTCGGAATAACCTTACCCCAAGTAATACCCCAGCCACCTCTATGGGGCTACTCAGATCTGCACCTGATAAATCACTGACGCAGATCCAAGCATCTCATTATAAAGCTGGGCTGCTCAGGAGGGGGGTTAGGATCTGGCCTAAGTGCCTGAGATTGATCCCTCTCCCGCCCTGAAACACCCTCCTCCCATCCTTTCCAAACCCCTGAGCCGCTGGCCTGTGGTAAACTTACTTCTACCAAGGCTGAATCCTTTCACCGGCCTTCTCAACTCCCACAGTGGCACAAATGTGCTTTACAACATGTTTCCAACATCCAGAAGCAGGCACTGTCTTAATTCCAATCCAGGATTGCCCTCCTGCTTAATTTGTGTCAGATTGCTTTTGTCAGTATTCAAAGTCTGTTTTGTAAGTATACTAAATTTTAAGATAACATTTTTTGTTTTTGGTAAGGTTACACTGGATCTTCAGAACAGCAATGAAAAGTTTGGTGGATTCTTGCGGTCTGCCCTGGATGTCCTCTCTCAAATTTTAGAACTTGCAACTCTTCAAGACATTGGAAAAGTGGGTAAATCATTAAACATAAGCAAGTAAAAATCTTTATACTGACTAGGGGAAAGCTACTAAAAACATTTTCTTGAGCATCCTCAAACTTGTTAGGTAGAAAGCCATTCTGGCCTACATGGTATATTTGTCTGGTTCTGTTGGTTAGTACCACATACATGTTAACTCGTTGTGATTTGCTCACAGACCAAACATGTAGTTATTCTGTGGGAAAATGCATTCATGAGCACATCTGTGAGTTTCAACCCACATGGGATTTGCAACCTTACATTCACTCCAGTCTGGGGGTTTCTTTGTGGAACTTTCTTTGTTTGTTTCTTTGCTCTCATATTCTCATTCCTTAAATTAAAATTCAAGTTAAAATGAATTGCTTGCCACATCTTATGAAGATTATGCAAAATAATTGTGAAATAATTACGCGTCCGCTCCCTTGAAGCCTTGAACGCGTCCGCTCCCTTGAAGCCTTGGTGGCCGACCTGGAGAAGCGCAGGCAGGCAGAGGAGGACCGTGGGGAGACTTCTGGGGACGATCAGGCTTCGTCCCAACCTCAGGCGTGCAGCTCCTCGGCTGCCCGGGTGGGAAGTCTGCCCGGTGGGAAGCCGGGTGGGACTGGAGGACGTCATCCTGGAGAGGAGGGGAACAATCCCCTAGGGAGGACCCCTTCTCCAGGGGATGGGCCCGTATCCGAACGCACTCGGGATACTCCTCGGTGGGAGGGGGGTCGGGGGCTTCTTGTAGTGGGGGATTCAATTATTAGAAACATAGAGAGGGGGGTTTGCGACAGATGTGAGGACCTCATGGTGACTTGCCTGCCTGGTGCGAAGGTTGCGGACATCACTTCTCGTCTAGACAGGCTAGTAGACAGTGCTGGGGAAGAGGTAGCGGCTGTGGTGCATGTCGACACCAACGACGTGGGCAAGTGTAGCTGGGAGGTCCTGGAGGCCAAATTTAGGCTTTTAGGAAGGAAGCTGAAAGCCAGGACCTCAAAGGTAGCGTTCTCTGAAGTGCTACCTGTTCCACGCGCAGGGCCAGCTAGGCAGGCGGAGATCAGAGGTCTCAATGCGTGGATGAGACGGTGGTGTAGGGAGGAGGGGTTTAGATTCGTTAGGCACTGGGGAACGTTTTGGGACAAGCGGGGCCTGTACAAGAGGGACGGGCTCCACTTGAACCAGAATGGAACCAGACTGCTGGCGCATAACATTAAAAAGGTGGCAGAGCAGCTTTTAAACTGATCCCTGGGGGAAGGCCGACAGGAGCTGAGGGGCATCCGGTTCAGGACTCCTCATCCCTATGGGATGAGGATGGGGAGGTTAGAGAACAACAAGACAAAGGCAGGGTAGGAGAAGAAATTGGGAAAGGTAGCGTGATGGGATGTGATAGACGGTTTGGCACAATGAGAGGATGCGGGGACAAAGGAGCAAATAAGCAGCCCATCCTAGGGCATTCCGTGTACAAATGCTTTTATGCAAATGCCCGAAGTCTATGAGCAAAGGTGGGAGAACTGGAATGTCTGGTGACAAGGGAAAACATTGACATAGTGGGCATAACGGAAACCTGGTGGAATGCGGAGAATCAGTGGGATATCGCAATCCCGGGCTATTAACTCTACAGGAGGGACAGGCAGGGGCGTGTTGGAGGTGGGGTGGCCGTTTATGTTAAGGAAGGGATAGAATCCAGCAAAGTAGAGACTGAAGGTGGGTCCGACTCCACCGTAGAATCTCTGTGGGTTAAATTACCAGGCTTGTGCAGCAATGTAATACTGGGGGCGTGCTATCGTCCTCCAGACCAGAAATTGGATGGGGATCTTGAAATGAGGAAACAGATCAGGGAGGTGACAAGGAGGGACAGGGTTGTAATCATGGGGGACTTCAATTATCCTCATATTGACTGGGTCAATTTGTGTTCTGGTCACAATAAGGAAACCGAATTTCTTGACGTGCTAAATGACTGTGGCTTAGAGCAGCTAGTCACGGAGCCCACCAGAGGACAGGTGACTCTGGATTTAATATTGTGCGGTATGCAGGACCTGGTTAGAGATGTAAATGTTACTGAGCCATTGGGGAACAGTGATCATGCTGCGATCCGTTTTGACATGCACGTTGGGGGAAGAATACCAGGCAAATCTCTAACAAAAACTCTTGACTTCTGACGGGCGGACTTCCCCCAAATGAGGAGGCTGGTTAGAAGGAGTTTGAAAGGGAGGGTAAAAAGAGTCCAATCTCTCCAGAGTGCATGGAGGCTGCTTAAAACAACAGTAATAGAGGCCCAGCAGAGGTGTATACTGCAAAGAAAGAAGGGTTCCACTAAATCCAGGAGGGTGCCCGCATGGCTAACCAGCCAAGTTAGAGAGGCTGTGAAGGGCAAGGAAGCTTTCTTCTGTAAATGGAAGTCTTGCCCTAATGAGGAGAATAAAAAGGAACATAAACTGTGGCAAAAGAAATGTAAGAAGGTGATACAGAAGGCCAAGCGAGACTATGAGGAACGCATGGCCAGCAACATTAAGGGGAATAATAAAAGCTTCTTCAAATATGTTAGAAGCAGGAAACCCGCCAGAGAAGCGGTTGGCCCTCTGGATGGTGAGGGAGGGAAAGGGGAGATAAAAGGAGACTTAGAGATGGCAGAGAAATTAAATGAGTTCTTTGCATCTGTCTTCACGGCAGAAGACCTCGGGCAGATACCGCTGCCCGAACGGCCCCTCCTGACCGAGGAGTTAAGTCAGATAGAGGTTAAAAGAGAAGATGTTTCAGACCTCATTGATAAATTAAAGATCAATAAGTCACCGGGCCCTGATGGCATCCACCCAAGAGTTATTAAGAAATTGAAGAATGAAGTTGCAGATCTCTTGACTAAGGTATGCAACTTGTCCCTCAAAACGACCACGGTGCCAGAAGATTGGAGGATAGCAAATGTCACGCCTATTTTTAAAAAGGGAAAGAGGGGGGACCCGGGAAACTATAGGCCGGTCAGCATAACATCCATGCTGGGTAAGATGGTGGAATGCCTCATCAAAGATAAGATCTCAAAACACATAGATGAACAGGCCTTGCTGAGGGAGAGTCAGCATGGCTTCTGTAAGGGTAAGTCTTGCCTCACGAACCTTATAGAATTCTTTGAAAAGGTCAATAGGCATGTGGATTTGGGAGAACCCGTGGACATTATATATCTGGACTTTCAGAAGGCGTTTGACACGGTCCCTCACCAAAGGCTATTGAAAAAACTCCACAGTCAGGGAATTAGAGGACAGGTCCTCTCATGAATTGAGAACTGGTTGGAGGCCAGGAAGCAGAGAGTGGGTGTCAATGGGCAATTTTCACAATGGAGAGAGGTGAAAAGCGGACTAAGATGATTACTGGGCTGGGGCACCTTCCTTATGAGGAAAGGCTACGGCGTTTGGGCCTCTTTAGCATAGAAAAGAGACACCTGAGGGGGGACATGATTGAGACATACAAAATTATGCAGGGGATGGACAGAGTGGATAGGGAGATGCTCTTTACACTCTCCCATAATACCAGAACCAGGGGACATCCACTAAAATTGAGTGTTGGGCGGGTTAGGACAGACAAAAGAAAATATTTCATTACTCAGCATGTGGTCGGTCTGTGGAACTCCTTGCCACAGGATGTGGTGCTGGCGTCTACCCTAGACGCCTTTAAAAGGGGATTGGACAAGTTTCTGGAGGAAAAATCCATTACGGTGTACAAGCCATGATGTGTATGCGCAACCTCCTGATTTTAGAAATGGGTTATGTCAGAATGCCAGATGCAAGGGAGGGCACCAAGATGAGGTCTCTTGTTATCTGGTGTGCTCCCTGGGGCATTTGGTGGGCCGCTGTGAGATACAGGAAGCTGGACTAGATGGGCCTATGGCCTGATCCAGTGGGGCTGTTCTTATGTTCTTAACTACAATTCCCAGGAAGCCTTGCAGGTCTCTTGTTATCTGGTGTGCTCCCTGGGGCCTTTGGTGGGCCGCTGTGAGATTCAGGAAGCTGGACTAGATGGGCCTATGGCCTGATCCAGTGGGGCTGTTCTTATGTTCTTAACTACAATTCCCAGGAAGCCTTGCAGGTCTCTTGTTATCTGGTGTGCTCCCTGGGGCATTGGGTGGGCCGCTGTGAGATACAGGAAGCTGGACTAGATGGGCCTGTGGCCTGATCCAGTGGGGCTGTTCTTATGTTCTTATTTTCTTAATAAGATAATTATCATTTCTGCTTCCCTAATTCTTTGTTTAAAACAAAATTCTTTCAAATTAGTCTTAAAAGATATGAAAACTTGACATTTTTGTGCTCATTGTATCGTTAATATTTTAGGGGGATAAAGTCTAAATGGCAACTTAAAATTTTTCTGTTTTAGTATGTTGAAGAAATTCTGGGTTATCTGAAGTCTTGTTTCAATAGAGAACCAATGATGGCAACTGTGTGCGTACAGCAGGTAACAAGAAAAATTTTTTCTATGTTTTATGCTACATTAAGCTAACCCTTTGTTTCAGTAAAATGAACAAAGGAAATCTTGTGCATTTAAGGTACTTTTTAAATATTAAAGAACCACCATAGAGCATTCTTATTTTATTTATCTAATCCATCTGTACCCTGTCTTTTTTCCATTTGTTCAGTTAATTCTACAGTATACTTGTAGCATTTTAAAGGCTTGAAGTCATGTGGGTGGGTCCATTCATGTAATACCCCAGCCAGAGAAGTTCTGTCACTGCCCCCTTAAAAGGGCAGGATGATGGCATGATCACACTGCTGCCGGGAACAAAAGGGTTTTTTAAGGCTTACCATGGAAGCCCATGGCCTTCTTCAGGCCTCCCCATACCACAGAAACTGTTCTAAACTGCACTCACTACCCACTTCCAGTTTCACAAGGAAAACCAGAAGTGGGTCGGGAGCTTAGTTTAGAGCAGTTCGTAGGTGCAAGGAGGCCTGCAGAGAGGGCCACAGGCTCCCCGGACCCCCCAGACAGCCATAGCAACTCCCTAGTAAGTCTAAAAAAAAAAAAATCCTTTTGTCCCCAGCAGCAGTATGATCGTGGCGATTGGATCGCTGCCCCCGCTTCTGTTAGGACTTAACGATGTCCAAACTCTCACTGTAATCGCTGGCGTAGGCCTTTCCCATGGAGTTCCCATGGAGTGTTATGGGAAAAGACCCTGTGAGACCCTGTGATCAGTCTTGCCTGCGTAGTTGTGTCTCTTTGAAATACGCATGAGATGGGATGCTCCAACTATGCTCCCACTATGGGACTGTCTCACTGAAAGGCACCTTCTGCAGTAGTGTAAAGGGCACTTCGGGGGATGTATATATTCTGAGAAGCAGCACCTCAGGCAAGATCCAGAACTCCATGCTCCCCAGTAAGTAGCCTGTTCATCCTCTGAGGTACTCATGGGCACCAGTTGGCCAAAACCCCCATCCCTTCTTTTGGTAAAGAAGCTTCCTAGCTTTGTTCAAGTGGCACTTCAACATCTAAGGGGGCCAAAATAAGTGCATACTGAAAAGGAAAGAACTGAGGTTGGTGCCATGATATTGGAGGATGCAGCAGCCCATGTTGTGAGAGCAGAAACATTCCATGGTTCAACAGTTGGCTCCAGTGGCAGCTTCCTGCTCAGGCCAAAAAGGAAGCTTGCAGGAAATGCTGAGGGAATTTTTGTCTTAATCACTATGGAGGGGAAGTGGTTTAAAAAACATTTCTTCCCCCCATTATTCTGCAGGTTCCAGTCCTGATCTCCTCTCCACTCCTGTCCCCAGGCTACTATTTACGAAATACAAATGGAAAGTTAAGCTATGTGCTAAACGTGCGTTTTGGTCCCAAGTTAGTTGGAGTAGCAAACTTTTTGGAGCTGTTTTTGGAGGAGTAAATAAAAGACTTGATAACAAAATATTAGAAACATGTTGGGAACAAGAGTCCATACAGCTCTCTCTTTTGCAGGGTGGGTGGTTTTGCAGCTGAGTTGGATCCACTTTTATATATGCATGTGGGGATGCGATCCTTCCTATCTTAAAGAATAAGAATTGCTTTGCTCTTTTGCTTTAAAATGTATATAAGTTTGCCTAATTTTAGATTTTTTTTCCTGTCTTTCTATAGTTGCTGAAGACTTTGTTTGGCACAAACTTGGCTTCACAATATGAGTGCTTGTTTTCAAACCCCAGCAGATCTCAAGGCAGAGCGCAGCGTTTAGGCTCTTCAAACGTGAGGCGTGGCCTTTATCATTATTGCTTCATGGCTCCTTACACACATTTTACACAGGCGCTTGCTGATGCTAGTTTAAGGAATATGGTGCAGGCTGAACATGAACATGATACTTCTGGGTAAGAGTAACTGTTATCCTGTACTTAGACAGGCCCATAGTGAGAACGTGTGTGGTGTAGGGATGTGGTAGGGGAAGGGTGTTAATGCAAAACAGCAAAAACATAAGTATCCTAGTACAGTACATCTAAAGTTATTTAATTATACTAAAATTGCTTTATTAGTGCTTGTCTGTTACCCCAGTGCCTCTAGCTTCAGCGGTTGGGCAGAATACTTAACCTGCATGCTTTTCCATATTGCTGTAAATGAAAAGCTAGTTCTAGAGAAGAAGTGCAGGTGGCTGTGTTACCTTCCCTGGGGCAGGGCAGCCTTTCTTACTCTAAGTTGAGGTGTAGGGAGTAATACAGAGGAAGAAAAATGCAGGCATTATAAACCTAAGTCAGAGGTTCTCAAACTCCTTACCTTGGAGACCTACTGTGATGTTTACGGTGAATCCGGGGTCTGCCAAGGCTAGGGAAGTGCAGAGTAACATGGCGTGTGACCTGTTTCATTGGCCACGTCATGCCCTGTTCAGTTACCAGAGGAAAAGATAAACCAGACAAGACCCAGTCTGATGGTCCCCAGCTAATTTAGTTCCTGTCTTATTGGCCATATCCGACTATATCTTAGTAGGTATAGAAGGCAAGGCAAGTTCAGTCATACCAATCTTCAGAGCTCTTCAAGGAGCTAAGACTGTTTCTCCACAGTATGCTGCAGTGCCACAGATACAGCAGTAGCATCCAGCATGCATGAGATCTATCATCTCTTAAAAAAACACACAAAAAACCTTCCCCCCCCCCTCCTATCCTCTTTCTTGGTCCTTATCCTTAGTTTTACTCTCCTTATCTTAGTTCTCAGTTTTGACTTGTAAACAGAGGAACAGAGCTGTGGAGGGAGAGACATGCATTGCAAAACTGCCTTACACCTTAGCAGGAAAGTTGGCATAAGGAATTGAATTGTTTGTAAAAGGGGATAAGTGGGGGGGGGGGGGGTCCAAAAAATTAATAGACCCTTGTGGTTTTCATTTCTTAATAACTGTAACCATAGTCTAAGCTATGTAGAGCGCCCTCTGGGGAGGGAGAAGAAATGTACAAGCAGGCCGTCCAGTGTTTAATCATAAATCTACATGATGCACTGCAACAGTATACCCGAAATGGTTAAAGCAGGCAATCTGATAGATTAGAAAGCAAGTCTGCAGTTCACTGCTGTTTCTTTTATTATTTATTTAATTACTATCCTTGTATTCCATCTCTTTTAAGCTGCCTCAGCCTCAACATAGGCTGCTTGAAATTTAAACGCATTCTCCACTACTGTCTGTGCAATACAGTTGATATTCTAGAAAAAAAATGGACACTAATAATTTTATTTATATACAGCTGGTTTGATGTGTTGCAAAAGGTTTCTACGCAAATGAAAACAGGGGTGACAAGTGCAGCAAAGCATCGTGCAGACAAGGTACAAGCAAAAGTATATTCCCTACAATGTTGCTCTCGATATTTTATGAAAATATTGTAAAAGAGAAGCTATAGATTTTTGTCTTTACACACAGATCAAATTACAGTGTAAAAGCATGCCTCTCCTCAAGTCAATAACAGGGACAAACACAATATCACAGTAACAGACCCAGTGTTTAAATCTGGAGCTGCCCCAATTGTAGATAAGGGGGCATCTTTAGGGATTCTAAGCCTTAATTCCCTGCAATCCATCTTCCAGACTCCTCTCCCATCTAGAATGATTGATTGATTGGGGGGGGCGGGGGGTTGGCTGGCACCAATTTACATTGGCAATTAATATGAAAAGAAAATATATTAATATGTTGACATAATGGACATAACAGTGGAATACCATTTTCCATCTTTTTCATATTTGTTAATAGAACATCATTCACAACCACATTCGTTTGTTTGAGCCCCTTGTCATCAAAGCTTTAAAGCAGTATACCACCACCACGTCAGTACAGATGCAAAGGCAAGTTTTGGATCTTCTTGCACAACTGGTTCAGCTGCGTGTTAATTACTGCCTTCTAGATTCTGACCAGGTGAGCATGTTCATCTTAATACTGTCTTTCTTATGTTTAGCTGGTTACAGAAAAGTAGCTGTTGGAACATACAGCTTGGATCATAGCCTACTAATCAATAATAAGATTAGTATAAATATATTAGGTGTGTTTTCTTTATAAAAAATTTCATTATGAAGAGTACTGACTTGTGATGAAAGGGGAAAAAATCAATTATTTTATCAAGCATAATGTTTTAATAACATTCTTATTTTAACTGACTGCCATTTAATTCTTTGAAATGAACAGTTTCAGTATATTCAGAAAGCCTGATTCATGCCTGTCATCCCTCCTAGGCACTGATTCCCTTTTTTCAGAGCTTACCCTTTCTGGTGGGGGGACTCTGCGTGCTTCCAGAGTCACTAATTTTCTTTTTAAAAAAATAGAATCAGTAGTTTTTTTTTTCTTATTAACGAAGTTGACTTATGTGGAATCATAGACATGTACAGCAAGTAACTTAAAAAAAATTAGCCTTATGAGTTTTAATTTTGGTATGCTTTTATTAACACAGTAACCATTTATTCAACTGTTTTTCCATCACTTAATTTGGATATTTTATTTTTCCTGTAGGTGTTCATTGGATTTGTGCTAAAGCAGTTTGAATTCATTGAAGTGGGGCAGTTCAGGTAGAAATCTATTACAAGTTTCCTGAAATGGCATGCTTTTAAAAACTAGGACTGAATCAGAATTGTGGCTTGTTTTTCTGAATATTTTCATGCCTTCCAAGAAGCGCCTCCCTTTTTGTGACAATTTTGTGGGGGACTTGAAAGGGCAAGAAAGCATTTGCAGAGGTGGGGAACCCATTCCTTTTGCCATGACTACTGGGTCAGTTGTTCATTTTTAGCTATACTATGGTAATTTCATTACAAAACAGTGAAAGGGGAGCATGGGCTCAGTTTACTACCTCACGTAAGGGCAGTGCAGCTTCTTTCTACTGAGAGATATTACACACATGGTGGAGTCAGAATAGTACAATTTCATGACCTGTTCTCCTGGGACAAACGTCTGGTGACTGTTCTGATACTTTAGAAGAGTGGAGAAATATACAGGGATTGAGTAATGTTTCCCAAAACTTAAGGGTCATCCTACCCCAATGTTTTCTTTTAAGGTATCATTGTGGCTGTCATATCTTTGTCTGCTGGGACTGGGAACTACTATTCTCTCTCTACTGATAGCCAAGTCTGGTTACATAGCATTGTGACACTTTCACACTCATTGTGTAATCTCTGAGATCGGGCAATGATAGAGAAGAAACTGGTGCCAAAGGAACAGATTAAAATATGAGAAGATACGTGCCCAGTGAGTTCCCTGTTTTTGTCTTCTCACTCCAGAGAGGAGGGCATACATAGAGTGCTAAAGGTCTGTTTTTGTAGAAAGTGATGTTTAGATGTCAAGTTTCTCTATTGATTTCATTCAGTGAAAGATTTTATGTAAGAAGATTCCCACCTTAACTTTGAGTAAGTGGCTTAAGTGGCTAAGGCATCATAGTGTACTTAGGAACCCCTGCCATAGAGGTTTCAGAAGTCTGAAGAAGTTATGTCTCCTTGAAGTAGATGATGGTGATGGTGATAAAAACAGTATTTATATACCACTTTTCAACAGAAAGTTCACAAAGCGGTTTACAGAGAAAATCAAACAAACAACTAATGGCTCCCTGTCCCAAAAGGGCTCACAATCTAAAAGGATGCAAAAGAACACCAGCAGACAGTCACTAGAAAAGACAGTGCTGGGGTGAGGAGGGCCAGTTACTCCCCCCCCCATTAAATAAAAGAAGAGCACCCACTTAAAAAGTTCCTCTTACCCAGTTAGCAGGGGTATTTACCCAGTTAGCAGGGGTATAGTCTCCTGATTGAGGTAGTCTCCAATGTTTATACATCCAAAGATGTGTCGTCTCTGTGACCAGAAAGAACTGTCATGGGAAAAATCTAATATTTCTCTTCCTTTTTCCCCCAGGGAATCGGAAGCAATTATTCCTAGTATCTTTTTCTTCCTGGTATTATTGTCTTATGAACGCTACCACTCCAAACAGATCATTGGAATTCCTAAAATTATTCGACTCTGTGATGGGATAATGGCCAGTGGAAGAAAAGCTGTTACACATGGTAATTAAATAGCAGAAGCAGTAAAAGTAACACTGGTTATGCCAAGTTCTAAACTATTGTAGGGGTTTTGTGGTGATATATTTATACTTAATAGATCTGAAAAACCATTTTAGGAGTGGACATGTTTCCTTTAAAAGTAATTACCTAAATTTTTTAATATATATTTGATGTACCCAAACTGGACTTTCTACTGAAGCTGTTGGATAGGAAGAACTGTGGAGAGTAGGAATGTATTTTATTTACTTTTACCAATTTCTTTTCTATCATTCTTCTAAGTCAGGGGTCTCCAAACCCCGGCCCAGGGGCCAGATGCGATCCGTGGTAAGCTTCTATCCGACCCGCGGCCAGCGTCTGATTCCCTGAGAGCCTCTAATCCAGTTGACCAAACACAACCAGAGTTGTGCTTGTGAGGTGGGGGAATGGGGATCCATTTAAGTGTGTGCCTTATTTCTTGGGGTATGTTGGTGCTTGGATAAATCCTGGACATTTGAGCCCATTCATTCATCTAAGTTCCATCTCTAATGTATTTATTTAAATTTTATATTTAATATTTATTTTTCTGGCCCTCAACACTGTGCCACATATTTGATGCGGCCCTTTGGCTGAAAAGTTTAGAGACTCCTGTTCTAAGTGTATGTTTATTAGCCAAGGTTTAGATAATCTCAATCTATTCCTATGGTGAACCTCTTTCCTAATCACTGACAAGCTTTCATCTCTTTTGATAGAAGTTTAAGATGAATAGATTAGAATGTGAGTCACTTTGTGCTTCACATTGGCAGCAAAAGATCTTTGCCTTCTATGCTGTTTATAATGAATCCTAAACTAAATTGCAAAATATCTCTTTCTTTAGCAATACCAGCTCTGCAACCCATTGTTCATGATCTCTTTATATTAAGAGGAGCAAATAAAGCTGATGCTGGGAAAGAACTAGAAACACAGAAAGAAGTGGTAGTCTCTATGCTGTTGAGGCTAATCCAGTATCATCAGGTAAATTCCGTAGAAAGCGTTAATCCATTATTGTTCAGGTTGGTCTGAAAGACTCTGTGTTTTGCTTTTATTCTACCTGTGTGTTGATTTAAGGTGACTTACAATTAATCCATTTTCAAGATTTTCCATATTTCAAGATGACTTGTATTTAAATGCTGTAGTTTAACTGTAGTACACAGTAGCATAGCTAGAGGGGGGCAAAGCACTAAGTTTTGCAGGGAGCCTCACCAGTGTGCAGGAGGCCCCTCCCCTTCCACTTCAGAGCCATTCCAGGCGGTGAAAGCAAAAGGGATGTGTGTAGTACTAATGGGGTGGGTGTATGAGTGAGTGAAAAACTTACATTGGTGTCCCCATGTCCAAATATTTTTGCATGGTAAAATATGACTATTAGTCTTGGTCCCAGTGCCTGCTATGTTTCTAATATTTTTATGATGCATTTTATTTCTGTAAAATGTTTCTTTCCTACCATTTGAATATTGAGTTCTCAAGGCAACTTGCAAATCATACTATCAAAAACAACAGCTTGGTAAACTATTACAAAATCCCATAATCAACATAAACCACTGAACAAAGATAAGCATAGGATAAGCCATTTGTGCCAGTGCACTTGTTGGTGCAGCTGCATCTACGGGGGTGGGGTGGGGGGGGTGGGGGAATAGGATTGGGCTTTTTGCTATGCATCCTTCCCCTCCCTGCAGCCTCAATCAAGGTAATTGACTGCTGCTAGCGGGGAAATACTGCATAACTACACAAGAGAAGTTGTTTTATATGTTGGGAAGGAGGGGCAAACTCTGGTGCCTCTGATACAAAACAGGCAGGAAATGATGGTTGGAGATTCAGCCTAGAAAAGAGACGCCTGAGGCGGGACATGATTGAGACATACAAAATTATGCATGGGAAGGATAAAGTGGATAGAGAGATGCTCTTTACACTCTCACGTAACACCAGAACCAGGGGACATCCACTAAAATTGAGTGTTGGGAGGGTTAGGACAGACAAAATAAAATATTTCTTTACTCAGCATGTGGTTGGTCTGTGGAACTCCTTGCCGCAGGATGTGGTGACGGCATCTGGCCTGGATGCCTTTAAAAGGGGATTGGACACGTTTCTGGAGGAAAAATCCATTACAGGTTACAAGCCATGATGTGTTTGTGCAACCTCCTGATTTTAGAAATGGGCTGTGTCAGATGCAGGGGAGGGCACCAGGATGCAGGTCTCTTGTTATCAGGTGTGCTCCCTGGGGCATTTGGTGGGGCCGCTGTGAGATACAGGAAGCTGACTAGATGGGCCTATGGCCTGATCCAGTGGGGCTGTTCTTATGTTCTTATGAGATTCAAATGAATATGGTGTATCCTGAGATTCTCCTTTATCTTCAGGTGCTGGAGATGTTCATCATAGTGTTGCAGCAGTGTCACAGAGAGAATGAAGACAAGTGGAAAAGAATGTCTCGACAGATAGCAGACATAATTCTCCCAATGTTAGCAAAACAGCAGGTTAAATTAATAGTTACTTATCTTTATGAACAAATACCCTTTGATATAGCCACTATTTTTTGCATATATATGTATTTATGCTATTATATGTATTCTGGTAAATGAAAATATTGCATTGAGTTAACTCATTGTTGCCCAACCTATAGGTATACACACGATCTATAGGTATACACATTTGGTCCCTGTTGCATATATGCAACGTTGGGCAGAAATGGCTTAACTAAATAATTGTGCATCTACAGAGACATCCTTTTATACTTCATCTGCACCATTGGAAAAAGGTTTTAAACTTTGTCAAGTCACCTAATTTTTTCAAAGCTATTCAGAGCACAGCTTAGTAAATATTTCCAGTGTCTACACTACATCAGACGTCTTGGACAATCAGACACTTGAAGATTTCTTCAGTCTTATGCATACAATTTGTAGTGAAGAATGATGGTTTAGTAGCTTCATGTACAGAGACATGAAGCAAATTAAGTGTGAATCCCATAAAGTGGAAATAAAAAGATTGTTTTCTGACTGGGAGCAAGCTGTTCAAGAATTGCAAACGAACACTTAAAACTTGACTAGTGCTCAAATTTTCTGTCCAATTGTGGTCTTTTAGATATGCAAAAAAGCTAATGTGCTGGTTAAAAATGTAAGTTATTTCTCTCTTCTCCTAAACATTGGGTAAATTTCAAGAAAATAATCCAAATTTCAAGTGAAAATATGTTATTTAAGAGGAATTCAATGCTCCTAATTCCTAATAATGCTTGAGAAAGTGTTGCTGTAGGGGTGTTAGTCACAATATCATTTTGGTTGATTTTTAAGACTGTTGTCAGAAATGAATATAAAACGTTTAGCAATGTTGTTCGTTTTTCTCTACAATAATTTTAACTGATTTAGCAGGTTGATTGTGAGGATGATAAAAGTGATACATTTTTTGTTTTGCTTTTTAAATAGATGCATATAGATTCCCATGAAGCTCTGGGGGTATTGAATACTTTATTTGAAATATTGGCACCATCAGCTCTCCGTCCAGTGGATATGCTGTTAAGGAGCATGTTTGTTACTCCTAGTACAATGGTAAGGAAAATGATTCTACTTGACAAGATGCTGATGCCCATAAGAAATGCCCATAACAACCTTGTTGGGGAATTGTCTAAAAGCCCAAGCCTATCTCTGGCTGTTGCCCCACGGTACAGCAGCACCAGAATGCTCTCTAACTCTCCAGAGCGTCTCTCATTCACCTCCCCTCCCTGTAGGAGCTTCCTTTTCTGACTGTAAAATCTGCCACAGTTCATACACATTATTTTAACTTGCTGTGTTCTGGGTTTGTCTTTCTTCATTAGGCATCAGTGAGCACCATCCAGTTATGGATATCTGGCATTCTTGCTATTCTCCGTGTGCTGATTTCACAGTCAACAGAAGACATTGTTCTTTCTCGTATTCAAGAACTTTCCTTCTCACCAAATTTACTATCGTGCCAAACAATTAACAGGCTACGAAATGGTGAAAGTATAATTACCCCAACCAGTGAACAAACTGTGGAAGAGCAAGGTAAATATCTGCCTGAAGAGACACTTTCCAGGTATGTACTTTTCCTTAATACATTTTTTAAAGTTTCTTACAGTAATAATTTTTGATATAAAGTGGGTGACTAAAAGAAAAGCAGATGTTATGCCTGTTAGACTCTGGGCACTTCATGCTCAGTACTTTGTGAGGAGATTGGATGGAAAGATAAGAGGCCATGGCACCACCAGCCCAGGGAAGGCTTTTTCGTGGTGCTGGATTTGGCCTGCAGGCCGGGGTTTGGTGCCTGCTGCTCTAGGGCAATGTTAACAGATAAGCTTTAAGCCTGCATGTTTTTTTGCTGGGTGAACTTCAAGAATCCTTTGTAAATTTGTGTGCTGTGTTCTTGTTTAGGTTTTTGTTACAGTTGGTGGGTATCCTGCTGGAAGACATTACCACCAAACACGTGCATGTGGATATGAATGAACAACAGCACACCTTTTATTGTCAAGAGTTGGGGACTTTGCTAATGTGCCTAATTCATACCTTCAAATCTGGTACTACTTTGTCAAATCAGTTGTGTTGTATTATTCTTCAAGCTAATGAAATAATTGCTTTCAATTCTGTATGCATGTATTTTAATTGAATTGAAAATATTGTTTGTTAGTGAAGGTTTTGTTACTATACTAATATTTTCCACCAGGAAATTAGAACACTCTCTTTTCAGACTGGGTTAACAAGGGTGAAAGGACTGACTCACAGGTTTGCAGTTACCTTCAGGCCCCGCCCCCCATGGTGTACAACATTCTGTCAGATCATCATTTACCCTGATTCATATGAACCAGTGGACATTTCTAAACTCTGTTTCAGAATTGAAGGTTATTTTGGGCATCTGAAAATTAATTTAGGACCATCTTTGACTTTGTGTTAACCTGGATTAACAGACTGTGTAGAGACAAATAGTGGGATTCCCACAAGGACAGGAGTGGGAAGTCTTCCATCCTATCCCTTAACTTCCAGTAGTGTCTACGTCCATAGGACTTTCAGTAGCAGTGGCGTAGCCAAGGAGGTGCAGGGGGTAGCAGTTGTACCAGGCAACAAGCTTTAGGGCCGCAACAGCCTGAGCTTGACACCAGAGGCCAAAATTGTGAAAACCTTGGCATTTTCAAATAATACCATAATATTATATTCCATTCAGTGTGGCATTTAATGCAGAATGCAATGAAACAAAACGTGTCAAAATATCTCTATTCTATCCAAAAACCAGAAAAGGAAAACACAACTGCCTTATGTAACAAAAACTGAGTTTTCTTATCTCAGAAGTGACCAATGTGACTGAATATTCCGAGAGCAAATTAGGTGTAATAATAATAATAATAATAATAATAATAATACAGGTATTTATATACCGCCTTTCTTGGTTGTCAGATTTCTCCTCAGACTTTAATTCAAGGCGGTTTACATAGGCATGCTGTTCTAAATCCCCATAGGGATTTTTACAATTGAAGAAAGGTTCTATCTTTCAAGAACCACAACATTTCAGATGGATCTTTCTGATCTGGTATCACATTCTGGCCTCCAGTTTCCTCCCACGCAAGGTGACAAGCAGCTCCTTCATCTCTCACATGGAGGGCAGCCAAGACGCTTCTTCGCTCATGCCAAAGAACAGGTGGAATAACTTGGCTCGGCTTGTCAGCTGCTTCAAGGTCTCGCCATTCACGGTGCAGGTGGCCTCGAACTGGCAACCTTCGGATGTTATCTTCCGGCAAACAGAGGCTGTACCCTCTAGACCAGACCTCCTGTGTATTATGATACAGAAGGAAAACAATAAGATGTTAATATGGGGCCAGCCTGGGGGAGAGAGCAGAAGTGGGCAGTGAGCTGCTGGGGGGAGTAGGTGGATTTTCCATTCTCACTTTTTTAAAAACCTGGGCATGACTTCACTTCTTGGGCATCATTTTGAGCTCCAGACTACATGATCATTAGCCACACCACTTGTTCAGTAGTCCTTAGCTTCTATTATCTGCACTGGGCCTCAGTCTATTGTGTTCTAAAGAAGGTTTTAAGTGTCTGTATGCATGTAGTTCTCGTTATTACATTTTGGGGAGGATACTTGTGACATACGGAGACCTTTGTATTTACCCTGTGATGCTAAGTGTAATTTTCAGTGTAAACTCTGCAATCAAAATGGTCAGATAAGAGAAAATCCTTTTGAAATAAGCAAATCAGAAACTTCATTAACTGAAACAAACAGCTATTTAAAACTTAAGATTAGTAATTTTAGTGACTTAATAACTACGTTGTTGTTGTTGTTGTTGTTGTTGTTGTTATTAACAGTATTTATATACCGCTTTTCAACTAAAAGTTCACAAAGCGGTTTACAGAGAAAATCAAATACTAAAGGCTCCCTGTCCCAAAAGGGCTCACAATCTAAAAAGATGCAAAAGAATACCAGCAGACAGCCACTAGAACAGACAGTGCTGGGGTGAAGTGGGCCCGTTACTCTCCCCCTGCACGTTATCAACTGTATCTCTTAAAATGCTTTATATCTAACTGCATTTTTTTACTTTATATTTAGGCATGTTCAGAAGAATCACAGTTGCATCCACCAAGCTTTTTATAGGAGATGGATCCGGTGGTGATTTTTATACCCTTGAAAGCCTAAATGTTTTTGTTCAGTCCATGATACCCACACATCCTTCATTAGTACTCCTGTGGTGTCAAATCCTACTACTCGTTAATTATACTGACTGCAGCTGGTGGTCAGAAGTGCATAGAACGCCAAAGTAAGCATTTTCTTTGTGGTGGTAGAATATTTTATTACAATTCAGTATTACTTTTCATTCATGCCTTATTTTCTGCCTTTATTTTCCTGTTTATTCCTTTATGTCATGCTGCAACCCATTTTATTTAGCCTTTACAAAACCAAGTAGTTATTGGGAAATTAAACATGGTTTTGGTTCTTGTTTGAGCAATCAGTTTAATGTATCCTTTCACATTTTTTTGCTTCTAATGTTCTTGCGCATTTTGTTTCTTGACACTTTTCCTTTATACATGGAAGCCAAATTTTCTTTCTCAAGAACAGTCAGGATCTCCCCCCAGCTACTCTGTGAGCAGCTTTGTTAAATGTTTGAGATCAATGGTTTTTCAATAATAATAATAAAAATAATAATAACTTTATTTTTACCCCGCCTTTCTCCCCGATGGGACTCAAGGTGGCTTACAACAGGTTAAAAACAGATTAAACAACATAATTAAAAAACAGATTAACAGCATAATTTAAAACAGATAAAAGCATATTATTGTTGGCAATCTTCAGTCTCGAAAGACTATGGTATCACGCTCTGGTTCTGGAACAGCATCTAGTGTGGCTGAAAAGGCCAATTCAGGAGTGACAATCCCTTCCACACTGGGAGCAAGTGCAGTCTGTCCCTAGTCTATCTCCCTGGCTATGGGCCTCTTCTTTGCCTCTTTGCCTCAGACTGTTGGCCAAGTGTCTCTTCAAACTGGGAAAGGCCATGCTGCACAGCCTGCCTCCAAGCGGGCCACTCAGAGGCCAGGGTTTCCCACCTGTTGAGGTCCACTCCTAAGGCCTTCAGATCCCTCTTGCAGATGTCCTTGTATCGCAGCTGTGGTCTACCTGTTGGGTACTTTCCTTGCATGAGTTCTCCACAGAGGAGATCCTTTGGGATCCGGCCATCATCCATTCTCACGACATGACCGAGCCAACGCAGGCGTCTCTGTTTCAGCAGTGCATACATGCTAGGGATTCCAGCACGTTCCAGGACTGTGTTGTTTGGAACTTTGTCCTGCCAGGTGATGCCGAGAATGCGTCGGAGGCAGCGCATGTGGAAAGCGTTCAGTTTCCTTATCATCAAAACAGTAGTCAGATAAAAAGTAGTAAAAAGGTAAAAAGAGCATAGAGCAGCAAGTCATAAAAGAATCAGGCCTGTAAAAAATTAAAAGATGTTGAAAAGATGTTAAAAAGGCTGAGAACTCAGAAGGCTTGTTTAAACAGAAGGGTCTTCAGGCCTCGCCGAAAAGTCTCAAGAGACTTGGTTTTTCAAGATGTGTTTTGGAGAACACTGAGGTACCTTGGAAGCTTTTCTGGGTTTTTCAATAGCAAGCTTTCCTGAAAAATAATGTACCTACTTTGCCATGCAGTGTGCAGCTGCATTGGCTGTATTTTCAGTCACATGTTCACACAGAGCAACAGTGTGAGGTTCAAGAGGCTTAGCCAGAATGCAACCTAGAGCATGACCCAGGAACCCTTCACAGTATGTGGGATTTCTTTGGTACATGTGCAGGAGTTCCATAATGCATGTAAGCATGGATAAGGTTCTCTGAAGATAGGAAACTTGAAAACCTCAGTGTAAGAATATTGCTTCAGGACTGGTCGTTCATGGTATAAATCTGCCACAGAATGCTGAGAATCTCATATTTTTCTTTAAATCAAGATTCTTGTGTTATGGCTAGAAACCTGGGTTTTGAAAACATGCAGAAAACATTAACAAGAGTCTAGTGTTCAGAGGAATGGAGCTTCTCTGCATTTTTTTCTCATGACTTCTAGTGGCTTTTCAATGTTTGTGTATCATTACCTTTCACTAACCCATTGGTTCAGACCACCAAACCACTGTCCCTCCCCTTGAAAAAAAAATTCAAAGCTTATACATGTTCACAGTTCTGAGGGCAAGATTTGTACTTTGCTTGGTGTGTAATTGGGAAATCTAAATTGGATTTTAAGAAACTTAGGACGCAATCCTAACCAACTTTCCAGCACTGAGGTAAGGGCAATGCAACTTCAAGGTAAGGGAACAAACATTGCCTTACCTTGAGGAGGTCTCCGTGACTGCCCTCCAGCTGCAGGATGCAGCACATGCCCCACTGGCACAGCTATGCCAGTGCAGGAAAGTTGGTTAGGATTACACCCTCAAGCTGTTTGTGCCCTAACCTGTCTTGCAATGGCATTCCATTACTGTAAACTTTCTTTGTGAATGGAAGAAGCTTATGGCCATGGAGTACCAGCTAAAAGGGGCTTAGTATAGCAACTCAGTGGTCTATATGGCATCTCCTCTCATGAAATGGGTGCTGTGTAGCAGTGATTTTTAGAGTGCAAGGCAGTCTGGATGTATGAACAGTTGATACAAGAGTTCTAACCTCTTTCTTGGCCTTATTATGTACCTTGATTGGCCTTTGGGATTTACATGGCTCCTGATTTGGCTAGGAGGCAGAGTGGCAAAAAAGATGCCAAATCCTTCTCTTTGTAAAAGATTGTGCCCCAACTGTAACCTTGTCTGTTGATGGGAGGTCACAGTGCAGCCTCATGTTGGATTGTGCAATCCTCTTGCTTGGATGTGCATTTGCTTCTCTTTAAACATCAAATACTTGCAGTGTGCATGTATGGCATTTTTTGAAGTAAGTAAAAAGTATCAAGAGAGATAACTGCCCAAAATGAAATAACTTTTAGGAAGTCTTTGTTTAGCAGTAAAATAAACTTTCTCTTTCTTTCAGGAGGCATAGTTTCTCTACTACTAAATTGCTTAGTCCTCAGATGACTGGAGACCAAGATGAGGCAGATTCGGAATCCAAACTCAGCATGTGTAATCGAGAGGTTGTCCGAAGAGGGGCGCTCATCCTGTTTTGTGATTATGTGGTAATGTCTGAATTAATTTCATTCTCTAAGTAGCTTTTTTAATTTACCTTTTAACCTACATTTAAATGTATGTGTTTCAACTTTTTCCTATTGTATTTAGTTCATAAAATAATCAGATGTGGTGGTTATTATTCAATATATTAATTTGCATATAACTTTGATTTTTCATCAGCTTGGGGCAGGGACCTGTTATCTTATGCTATAAAAAATCATGTACTGTGCTGGTGCTATGTCACACACAACTCTAGGAGAAGACCTTTAGTAATCCTGACCCACAAACTTGCACTTAGACCTGACTTTGCCATCAGCATAATCGTTTATATATTTGTGGCACTTTCTGTTTTTTGAACTTTCCTTGCAGAGTTCTTGCCATCACTGAAGCTCTATTTTCTGTTTTCCTTAAACTAGCCATTTCAGTAAGGGGCACCTGCAGAGAAATTCACTGATTATAGAGAACATTTATCGTTATGGTTTGTCATGATCCAGGGAAAATAGCCTTAGAATTGACAAATCAATTTCTTTTCCTTCTGCAGTGTCAAAATCTGCATGATTCAGAACACTTAACTTGGCTGATAGTTAATCATGTTCAAGATCTTATTAACCTCTCCCATGAGCCTCCAGTGCAAGACTTCATTAGTGCTGTTCACAGAAACTCAGCAGCCAGCGGACTTTTCATCCAAGCTATTCAGTCACGGTGCGAGAACTTTGCAGCTGTAAGTTGTTTGGATTTTGAAAATTCTGACTTCGTGCATCACTGATTTGCAGGAAAGTACAGTGGGCCCTCAGTTTCTGCGGGATAGTCTTTTCAGGACCCCCCACAGATACCAAAACCCGCTGAATTTGAAATCTGTGGAGGAGGGGACAGCGCAGCTCTGCAAAACCTACCTGGAGGCTGCACCTGGCCCTCCAGAAGCCATGCGCGGCCTCCCAGCCTCCTTAGAACACTTCCAACCAGAAATAACCAGTGCGAACTGAAAGTGACTTCCAGTCACATTCGGAAGTCCTTTTGGGGCTCTCTGCAGCATGGCATCCACAGATGCTCAAATCTGCACATGCCAAGCCCATGGATACAGAGACCCACAGTATAAGGTGTTGACAACTGAGTGCAGCAAATTGAGGGTAGTTAAGTGGGTGGGTGATTTGGGATCACTCATCCACTCTGACTATATAGAACCCTTTTGTGGAGAGCAGGGTGTCAGATATCTCCCTCAGATATGGGGGGAGACAATCTCTCGCTCTCATGCTCACCCTTTTATCCCATTCCCATGAACCTTTGCCCTCCTTGTATCTAACAGGCATTATTGTATACACTAAGCTTCCTATGTATGTACCGTTTCTGTTGTGGAAGTCTGTACGGAAGTCGGAGCATACATAGGTCAAAACAACTGGCTCTTGCCAGCCCAGCACTATCACACCTGCAAAAAGCACCGACACAGCTTTCTGTAACTTGGACATCTGTTTCTTGGGGAGCTAGCCAGTGTATATTTGTAGGTGCCTGTCATGGATTTATGGGTATAAGAAATGTGTAAGAGAAGAGTTGTTAATGAGAATATATATGATGTATGTTGGCATATGATTATTGAAAAATAAATGACTATCCTGGTTTCAACAATTATATTGCTGAAACGATAAAATTCTAAAACAGCGTGTGTGAGAACGTGGTAAATGATGTCAGGGGGAATGGACAATGGAGACAGGGCCTGGCTGAGAGCAATTAAAACACATCCTCTGATGTATGTGCACTATATATTTTTCCTGTGATATTTTTTTTCCAGCCATTTAGGAAGTAAGTGAACAGCGTAAAGAAAGCTTATCAGAAAAGCTCTGGTGTGTGCTTGTGTTTTGCGTCCATGCCTCGGGGTCCTGGTCTCTAACTTCTCCAGCTGTTAAGGAGAGAATTGTTGTCCAGCACAGTTGTAACTCTTCATACTTTTACCTCTGATTCCTGTCAGCTTAGTCTGAAAAATACTTTTCCTGCTCCCTTGTTTAGCCAACCACAGTAAAGAAGACACTGCAGTGCTTGGAGGGAATTCACCTGAGCCAGTCTGGTGCTGTGTTGATGTTGTATGTGGACAAACTTCTAAGTACTCCATTCCGTGTGCTAGCGCGAATGGTTGACACCCTTGCTTGTCGTCGAGTAGAAATGTTGTTAGCTGCCACATTGCAGGTACAAAGTGTGTGGTATATGTGTACATTTCAATTGCTAATGTTTCCAGTGCAGTAGTTTTATAGAAAAACTAAACTTTAAATTAAAGATCAGTTAGCATGTTAGCTGAACTCTGAGGACAAGGCTATTGACCATTTCTCATATTATTGGAAGATCTGACGCAGAGGGGAGGTCAAACTTGTTTCACACAGTGGGCCAAATAGCGTTTATTGTGTCTGCTGGGGGCTAGAAGTGATGTCATTAAGCAGGAACCGACATCACTAAGCAGGTGATGACCAGAAATAAGCACTTTTTTTCTCACCTGGGAACTTATTAGCTGCAAATGACAGAAGAGAAAAAATGCAAATCTTGAATCAAGATATGAGAAAACCCAATTATCACACAGGCCACCCTTTTAGCAGCACCACTTCTGCTGAGGCATCACAGCTCTGCAAAGTGACATTTCAGCAGAAGCAGCACTGCCTAAAGGGCAGTCCACATGATCATTGGGCTCTCCCAGCGCCACTCTTTCAGCAGTGTTGCTTCTGCTGATGCGTCACTTCAACTTCAGTAGTTGAGAGCAGCTGATGGTGGTGCTGGGAGAGCCCAGTTACCATGGAGGCTGGATATGAGCTTCCACAGGCTGTATCCGACCTGTGGGCCTTATATGACACTCTTGATCTGTTATGGCACTGTTCTATATAACTAACCCTGTGATCTTGTGCATGCTTCAATGGGAACAAGCTCTATTGAACTTGATGACATTTGCAACTGTCCAGCACCAGTATAGCGCCAAGGGTATGCGCTGCATCCTGAGTTGGAGGAGCAGGCATGGAGGCCAGCTCAAGTTAAGGGAACATTTGTTCTCTTACCTCAGAGCTGGCATTGCAGCTTCCTCAGCCTCAGAAAGTTGGATAGGATTGGGCTCTCAATCCTCTTCCTCTGCAGGACTTAATTCAAGCTAAACTGTGGTTATACTATACATTTGAAGTGTCAGCCAAGGTTAAGGCAACAAAAGATGGATAGTGCTAATCATAGGTAAGCCTTATTCTTATTTGATAAAATATATATTTTTCATTCTTGAGACTGTAGTGAACAAACAGCCTTCTTTTGCTTTTGTACAGAACAGCATTGTTCAGTTACCAATTGAGGAACTGGATAGAATTCAGGAATGTCTTCAAAACAGCGGATTAGCACAAAGGTAATTCTTTAATAATAGTGCACTCATATATATGGAATATAACACTTGTGAAAAATATGGTACTGTGTCCATGCTCTTTTGTGAAGAAAAACAAGTTATCTTATACTTCCTTCTCAGAGGGATTAAATATCAACAGTTCTTCCAAATAAGATCTGAGGATTTTCTTAAACTCACCATTAGCCCAATAAACTGTTTTATATTTGTATTCTGAATTTCAGTACCAGCTAACTAGAATAAAAGATAAAACAAAAGAATACAGCAGCAAATGAATTTTTTAAAAAATTCATCACCAAAAATTAACATTAGAGGAAAAGTTAGGTTTTTCCTCCCTTTATTTGTTCTTGACTCCCTATGTGATGTGGATACATTTCTGTGATTTTATTTTCAGACACCAAAGACTCTACTCACTTTTGGATAGGTTTCGCCTTACTATAGCCCCAGAAACAACTAGCCCATCACCTTCCGTAACTTCACACCCACTAGACGGAGAGAAGCAGCCTGCTCTAGAAACTGTAGTTCCAGACAAAGTAAGACTTTGTTAAGAAAGTAGCACATGAAAATATGTCTTGTGTATATAACAAGCTTTTATTTACCGCAATCATTACAGTATTTTAATGTAATGTACAGTATTACCTCACCCCAGCAGTGTCTTTTCTAGTGGCTGTCTGCTGGTGTTCTTTTTGCATCTTCTTAGATTGTGAGCCCTTTTGGGACAGGGAGCCATTAGTTATTTGATTTTTCTCTGTAAACCGCTTTGTGAACTTTTAGTTGAAAAGCGGTATATAAATACTGTTAATAATAATAATAAATAATATTTTAAGTTTAAATGGGTAGGGATTCCCACTCTGAAAAACTTGTTACAGAATTGAACTTTCTATTCTGGGTGCTATTGGGCAAGGTGATCTGCTTGTTTCTCATTTTTTAAAGTATGGTTAATTCTAGTCATTTTCTTTAAAGGGCTGGTATGTTTCACTAGTGAGTTCACAGTGCTATGTGAAGTCGGCCTCAGCTCTGTTAGAAAGTGCAGAATTGGTGAATCGGCTTCCTCAGCCTGAACTGAGTTCTTTCATGATTCATAAGGTAACTTGCCTTGATAATTTACAAGAGAAAAGGGGCTTACTTTAATACGTACTTCTATTAGTTGTTTATGCTGTTATACAAACTAATTCGCTTACTAAAATAAAAACAATTTAATATTTTCAGGCTCATCAGTTTTTAAATATAGAAGCAATAGTTAGGATTATTACTTCATGATATACAAAGGTTCTAGTATTATGGCTAACTCACACATCTTGCAGCTTGTATGATTTTCACATGCATAATTTTAGCATTTAAATATAGGAAGTTCATTTATAAAACCATAATCAGTCAAACAAATTTGGGAGCCTTAAAACCAGGAAATAGAAAATTCCCACTTGAAGTCACTAGGACTTAATAAATGCGCAACTATGGTCAAAGTAAATTCTGAGCTGGCCTGTTACTTCATTACTATGGCATATTTATACTTGATAAATATATGTGACCTACCGGTTGAGCCTTAACTGGTTGGCAACATTCACCTTTTCTCCCCCCTCCTCCCGAAACATATCTACCCCTATTTGCCATCTTTCTCCAAGTTATTGATACTAGTGAATACAGCTTGTATTCTTTAACCATAGATATGTTCCTGGGCTTTGCTAGATATCCTTCTCTTCTGTACACAATCAAATCAGCCTCTGCTTTAGTGGAGAGAGACTCTCATATGCCAGTGTTTTATCACATATGTGGCTTAGCATGACTTTACCACATGTAGAGTGGTAGCCACTAGTAAGAGTTTTGACATTTTTGTTACGTAGTAAGCTCAAACCTGAATGCGTACAATCTAAATATACTTCATGTTGTGAATTCTGTATGCTAGACAGAAATATATTTTGTATGCAGAATATTCTGGTAAAGGAGTGTTCTGTGCTGTGCATGCTCCAAATTTAATCTTTCTGCCTATTCTGGTTGTACTTTAAGCCATGAGAGGCCTAGGCATCTGCTTTATATTTGGGCTTGGCTAGAATTAGTGCTACCAGTAGTTTCAACAATGGTTGTGTGATAATTAAATACTGTGCTTTAAAAATTATGTAGCCTTATCTGGACTGTGTCATTTTATGCATTTAAATGTGTTTGTGGCAATCTTTCTTTTACTGTTTGTTGTTTCAGGATTTCAACATAAGCCTGTTAGCTCCATGCTTAAGCCTTGGCATGCATGAAATCTCTAGGGATCAGAAGAGTCTTTTTGAAACTGCCTGCAGGGTAACTCTTGGTCATGTGACTGCTGTGGTACAAAAACTTCCCACCAACCATCATGTTTTTCAGCCATTGCAACCAGTTGAAACATCAGCGTACTGGGATAAGCTGAATGATATCTTTGGTAACTCAAACTAAGAAGCTGTACTTCGCAGAATACAATTTCGTGCAATTTTGCAGGGTTAATCAAGTTAAGCCATTTTTGCCCAAAGTTGCATATATGCAATAGGGACCAAATATGTACACCTGTGGGCTGGGCAAAATTGGGTTAGAACTTAAGATACCTTGTCTTTTGCATTAATAAAAATACATTTATTGATTCTGGGTTAAGGGCTAGATTTCAGTTATTCTGAAATGGGGAGACATCAGTTCAAGAGTATAGTCGTACTACTCCTATTGATGTTGACTATAGGCACTTCACCTCAGCTTAGCAAAAAGAATGCATAAAATTGCAGAGAAATACTGAGACTAATCAGATCTTTAGGTTTCATATTAATCTCAAAATCTGAAGGATACACACAAACCTGTTGAATGCACACAAATCTAGAGATTTTAAACTTTTACTAGATGTTTTTATTACAGAAAATATGTAATGTTTTATAGGTGACCCAGTGACATACCAGTCTACAATGGTCCTGTCTCGTGCTTTAAGTCAGTATCTTGTGCTGCTTTCCAAACTGCCAGCCTCTCTTCGCATTCCATCTGACAAAGAGAGTGACATTCTGAAGTTTGTTGTAATGTCATTAGAGGTAAGACGAAGTGCAGCAAACAGAACATTGATCCTTAATGCAGTGGTTCTATCATGCTGTTCTTAACTATAAGGAAAATATTTCAGTCTGCATGATTTTTGAATTCAACAGTTTTCTGCTATACTTTTGTGTCAAGCAGCATGATTCTAACTTGTGCTAACTTGCAGCGGGCCTGCGCTGTATCCAGTGCAAGTTTGGGGCTGACTGCAAGCCAGTCTGGGGCAAGGGGGAATAAAAATCCCCTTACCCCAGGTAACATTGCAGCAGCCCCATTGGGGCTACTTGGATCTGTGCCATCTAAATTGGCCCAGGCTGCCCAGGAATGGGCCTAGCATCCAGCATAAGTGCCAGCTCTTGGCCCTGTCTCCCGCTCCACACCTGCCCACAGGCCTGCCCACCGCCTGCCCTCCCTCCGCCCCAAAAAGGCTTCCTGTTGCCTCCTCCCTGCCTTCCCCACAACCCCCCGCCCGACCCTTGTGCTGACCGAGGTTGGCTGGTGCAAACTCACCCTGCCCTGGGGCCCACATCGGCACAGATGTATGCTAGCCTATCTTGAAAGTAGTGGCACGAAAGTACTTTATGGCATTTTCACGACACTTATCGGCAGGCAAGGGTGCTTTGGATTGTGCCCTAAGTATCTAGGAAAAACTTTGAAATTATATTAAAGGTTACATGAGTGGGAGTTGCACAGCTAGTTTAGGAAAGTAAGTGCAGGTAGGATGGAATTTAACACCTTTTAAAGTCACCTGGAATCCTGTTATTGACAATCCATTGGGCTCATTCAAAAATAGGTGTTGTGGAATGTACTTTATAGAAAAATAAGATTATCATGCACTGCAATTCTTTCTTCTACAGATACTTTCATTGCATTTAATACATGAACATATTCCACTAAGCCTAGATCTCCAGGCTGTGTTGGATTGCTGCTGTCTGATGTTACAACAATCCAATTTGTGGAACTTGCTGGCTTCGGCTGCGTATATGACACATGCCTGTTCCTTAATCAACTGTATCAGATTCATCATAGAAGCAGGTGGGCTAACCAGATGAAAGCGGCATGAAAAACTCTTAGAGCAAACTGAACATCCCTGAGGCATCTTCCTTACAGCTTTATAGTTTCCCTCTAGGGACTGATTCATCCATTGTATTTTTTTTTCTACAAGCCCCAGAGAATGTATCCTGTGGACTACTTATTTTCCTTAGCAGCCCTGAGATGCAGTAAAATGGCATCTTCAGACCTGTATTTCATGCCATAGCCTAAGTAGCTGACGGCTGAGAATATGAGTTGGCAGGACAAATGTCCACATATGAATTTGTCTTAAGGAAACTGTAATAAAAACATCACAGAAAGGAGCAAGTGGTATTTGTACTTTCAGAATATGTTTAAAGAATACAGAAACCCAGGGAGTCAAGCTGCTCCTTCTATTCATATACCAGGGCAAAGTTTGATGCAGTTTAGCCTTACGAAGCTCTAGCACCTCAATTTTTCACTTTGTTTAAGCAGAAGTTTCCAAATTTGAGTGCTTCTCTGATATTCAGGAAAGTTAAACATTTAGCATTGGGAAATGCTTGATGCTTTTGCTTTATTTAGTGGCTGTTGAACCTGGAAATCAGCTTCTTAGTCCAGAAGGGAAGAAGAGTCTTGCAAAAGCTACCAGTGGTGATGAAGTGGATTCACATGCACCAAGTAAGGATAGAACATGCTCCCAATAAACATGCCGTGTCAGTGTTATTTATCCAGTAGAATATTTGCTAGTTTTTTTATTTGTAGCTTATTTTATAGTTCTAATTGTAGTGCCACATTCACTGCTGTCTGGAAAACATGCAATTTTCATTTTAACATTATGCCGTTATTTTCTCAGAGTAACTCTAATAGATCTTATAGGATTTTGAGATGTTCTGTGTTACGTTTTAAATTCTTGATACCTTGTCTAGATGAATTCTGTTAGTGCAGCCATTCCCAAAGTGTGGGTCGCGATCTGATTATTGGTGGGTTGCGAACCCAGAGAAGCCGCCACAGCTAAGCCTCTGCTTTGTTACATTCATCAGATCGAACATATTTGAAAAAGTTTTGGCAGAGACAGCACAGAAATTAAGCTATTTTTCCCCCATCTCCGAAAGGGAGGATAAGGAGCTTATGGGAGTTGTAGTCTTTGTGAGAACTGCTGCTATGCACGTAGTCCTCACAAGTCTACTACTCCTTCACCTTTCTTTCTTCCTATTTAAAGAAGGGAAAAAATAGCTTCTTTTTTGTGCCTCTGCCAATATTTTTTTGACTATAGCCCATGTCATGTCACAGTAATAAGGTGCTTCTGGAGCCCAGTGAGGAACAAGTGGCAGAATAGGGATAGCAGACCTCTTTCCCTCTGTGGGGGGGGGGGATGGATGTTGCTGAGAGGGAGGCCACCAGGAGGCCCCTCTCCGCCAATTACAAATACGAGTAGAAGTAATGAACACACTAGATGATTCATATCCTATTCACTTTATTTGATTCTCACAGAGATCTTCATTTAGAAGTTAAGAAAAATTTAACTGAATGGCCCCAATTCGGTTTAATTTTTTTTATTTGTAGCAAAATGAGTGCATATCTAGTTTGCTGCTGTTGAAATGCAGAAGAGAAGTGAATGATATGCTTGCATATCTTCTCTTCTGTCCTTTGCAGTTAATGAGTTCCTAGGTGAGAACAAAGTGCTTATTTCTGGCCATCACCAGCTTAATGATGTCACTTCCTGCTTAATGACATCCATTCTTAAGTGTTAGGTGGGTTCTGATTGTCATTTTAAAAAGTGGGTCATGGCACTAAAAAGTTTGGGAACCACTGTGTTAGTTTGTCTTGTTTAAAGAAAGTTCAACTATTTGGTCATCCTAAAGTCTATCCATGAATTTGGTACTATATAGAATGTAGTGTGTTCGTATGTGTTGGAGTATTCTACAATGAATTTTTGTTTCTCCCAATTTAAGAATTTGAGTATATTGCAGCAACTTGTGAAATAGTAGCTGAGTTAGTGGAATGTTTGCAATCTGTCTTGGCTTTGGGACACAAGAGAAACAACCATATCCCAGCATTTCTCACCCCTGTCATTAAGAACATCATCATCAGCTTGTCCAGGCTGCCTTTAGTAAACAGCTATGCAAGAGTTCCTCCTTTGGTACGTGTTTATCTGCTAAAGTTATTGCTGATCATTATTGTGGCATGCTTAATCTTTAGTTTTTGTTCTGAGGCTTATTATATGTTGTCTTCTCCCCCCCCCCTTTCAAATACAGTACTCTTAAACTATTATAAATGTGCTCGCCTTTCCACTCTTGGAAATTCCATAGGGGTCCTATGAGAATCCCTTTTGACAAATACTATAGTACTACTACTAATAGTAGTAGAGTCTGCTTTTCTGTTTTGGACACAGGAATCTTCAGCTTGTTAAAAATATGAAGAAGTCAACATGTCTTCATTCTGACTGTTGACTGGTCAGCCAGTGGATACTACTTCAAAGACAAGGCAATGTTCTGATGTTTATGAAAGAGGGACCACAAAATTGAGTGGAACAGGTTTATAAATAGCAAAATAAAAGTTAAAGCTAGAAAAGGGTACTTTGTCTCCATCATGTGCTTCATTAGCACTCTGTAATGTATTTAGGTTGGTTGCCTTTGTCTTTTTTCACTTGAGGCCTATCTTTCCCATCCCTGCACCTCCACTACATTAATCCTTTTCTCTTAAAACTTTTCCACAGTTATGGAATGAGGGCAGATGTTGATCTGTGTGCCATTTTTGCTCTCTTAAAAAAAAATTAAAATTAATTGGTGGCTCTCTTTCTTCTAAGACCATAAGGTATAATGAAACCAAATGACAAAGACAGAATCATTATGAAAGCAGTTGTGTGCAATGTTATGGCCATGTTTCAAAGAAACTGCTCCAGAGTTTGTTACAACATGACCTAGTTGCTACTCTTAACACAATCCTCCTAATCTACCTGCGATAAGGTGAGGAGGGGAGAAAGATGGTAAATGATGCAGGGACTGAGCATCATGAGATATATATTACTATTCAGATAACATCTCCTCGATAGACACTTCTTGTGTCTATTCTTTTCATCCTAGACCCTTGGTTCCCAAACTGTGTGCTGCAGTGTCTTCGGGTGCCATGGCACACACTTGGTGGAATCATGGGATGTCCCTTATCGCCTCTCCTACCAGCTCAGCCAGGCATTGCCACATTGCATCTCACTTTTGTATCTTGTGAGATTTGGGCATCACCATCTTGGACTTCATGAGATTTTGCAAGATCCAAAATGGTGACACCTGACTGAGCCAAGAAGAGGCACCATGACCCTGGTAAGTTTGGGAACTAAAGGCCTAGGTAGTGTTGTGGTAAAGGACCTGCCAGGTGTTATGGGAAAATGATTTGCTACAACAAAGGCATCCATCTACTTTGAAGGTAGTGTTCCATGCTCAGTGACATGACAGGCAAGCATGGTAGACAACTTTTGAATGAAATATACATTTACTGTGCTACTGTCCTCCAATCAGTGATGGCAAAATCCATCTTCTTCTGAAGGCTCTCTGAGTGGTAGATTTAAAACCTGAGGGCTAAGCTGTGTGGCCCCGGCAGCTCACATGAAATTGCTTATCCTGGACCAGCCTACCTGATGTGTAGTGGTCTTTGTATTTGTCACTGGAAGGGTTCCTTGTTGTCCTTTAGGGTTTGCAGCCGTTTCATTGGCTAGAAGAGAAGCTGACCAATTGAGGCAAATTTCATTTGCTGAGAAATAAGTTCAAAATATGCACCATGCAGAGATGTGATTAATATTAAAGTACCTTTTTATCTTGTATCAAGAGAAGAGTTGGAGTACACAGGAAAGCATCATCACCTGACTATAGGACATTAATATTCTCCTTGTGTGTTGTACCAGGTCTGGAAACTGGGTTGGTCTCCACAGCCAACAGGTGATTATGGCACGACTTTCCCAGAAATTCCTGTAGAATTTCTTCAAGAAAGGGAAATATTCAAGGAGTTCATTTATCGAATTAATACACTAGGTAGGTAGCTTAAAAATTGAAATAAATTGAATACTTCAGTGGCAGATTTACTATTTGTTCCTTTTAAAAATTGTTCACGATGGGCTAGACCAGGAGTGTCCAAACATTTTGGCAGGAGGGCCACATCATCTCTCTGACACTGTGTCGGGGGCCAGGGAAAAAAATAATTAATTTACATTTAAAATTTGAATAAATTTACATAAATGAATTTATTAGAGATGGCACTTATATGAATGAATGAATGTCTTGCAGTAACTCAAGGCCTATAAAAGGCCTTGCACAAAGCAAGGCCAGCCTTTCCTTCTCTGCCACTGCTGCATCACATATGTGAAACAGCAAGTAGTGGAGGGAGTCCTTGTCCCACAGGTCAGGTGAGAGGTCGTCCTCATGCTGAGAACAGTTGTATTGGGCCAGCATGGGCTCCAGTAAGTCTCTGGAGGGCCAGAGGCTCATTGGAGACTGGGGGCTCCCTGAGGGCCTGATTGGGAGACCCCAAGGGCCGCAAGTGGCCCCCGGGCTGGGGTTTGGGCACCCGTGGGCTAAACTACTGTAGATACTCGCCTATAGTATGTGAAATTTTTGCCAAGTAATCAGGCTCAAATTATCACTTCGCCTGATCTCCGGGTCAACCACAGGGCAAAGCCTTTCAACTCTGAACAGTTTCATTTCTCAAGGGCAGGCAAACAGGCAGGCACCAAGTTTCTCAAGCAGCAGGCAGGCACAGCTCCTTAGAAGCAATTGGTTAACCTTTTATTCTCCTTCCTTCTGCTGCAGCCTGGTTCTGCTTGGCAAATGCTTGCAAAGCTGGTCTGTTTTTTGAAACACCAGGATGGGAATCCTCCTTTCATCTGAAGCAGGCTACAATTCAATGCACCCTTACTCAAGAGTAACACCCATGGAAAGCAGTGGGTCTACTTCTGAGTAAAAAGGGTTGCAAATATATGCAACTGCATCTCTCTGCTGTGAACTGAATTGCACACTCCCAGTTATGTGTTATGGGTTGTATGTTGTACGTAGAGCTTCTGGCTTAACACACCAGACACCTTAAAGGTGGATTTGATTCATGGTTCTCCTGCAGTGGTTCCCAACCCTTTTCACTTGCATATCCCTTGGCAGCCCATTTCCATAAATTGTACTCTTCATATTGGCAAAATGTTTGCAATTAATAATACAAGCCCTCATCTCCTCTATATGAAAGCCCAGACTTCATGTATTTATCACATATTTTCTCTTTTTATCTGTTTGAAGAACAGAAGACTCTGCCTTTGCACTGTTTTGCACCAGAAGTGTGCTGAGAAATTCTGGGTGATTGATCACTTTCCATATTATGTATCAGCTTTTTTACTGTGCTGGTTTTCAATCACTGGTTCATACATGAATTGATGACCAAAAACTAGCTATTGGTGGGGCTTTCACAGCCAACTAGCTACCTCCCTTCCTGCCTTGCTGGCCCTGCAAAGCATTCTGGAGCAGGACCTGCCTTTTTCTGCCATTATTCCATTCTTTTTCAAGTACCCCTAAAGGTCCTGTTGAGTGTCCATGGGAGTACATGAATACCAGGTTGGGAACCACTGTTTTACTTATCTGAGGGACTTATGCCTGTGTTCTGTTTGCTGCTCCGCTGTACCCAGTTGTGCAGCATATGGGGTTTCTTTAATTGATCAGATGCTGAATACAGGTACAGCCTATTTATCCGCGTTAGTTCGGTTCCGTGACTCAGCGTGATTAACAAAAAATCAGTTGTGCAAAATCCCATAGAATTATGCAAATACAGCCTACAGCCTGACACTTCCGGATGGAAGGACACTAAGGCAGCTGTTATCAATCCCCTCCCCCTGCCTTCCCCTTTCACAGGTGGGATCCTGAGCTTGCTTGGGAGTCCTCTGTGTCCCAGGCAGCCTCCCGACAGCACTGCAGGTCCTCCTCCTCTTCGCTGCTACTGCTCCTGCAGCCCTCCCTGGCTGCAGCCATCATGGAAACTCCTCTGCCCCAGAGCATTCTGGGATTTGTAGTCCAGCTCTCTGCTCACCCTCACCTGTCTCTCCAAGGCTTGGCAAACACTCCCGGGGTTTTTTAAAGCAATCCCTTCTGTTGCTATTGCAGCGGCTTGTATGTGTGTGTGTGAGTGAGAGAGAGAGAGGGAGAGAGCTCTGCCTTGCTGTACGTGTTCTGGCTACAGAGGTTTTCCACACACCCCTTCCCCTCTTCAGCCTCGGCTGGCTCAGGGGCTCCAGGAATGTTACTGTTCCTTTGCAAGGGGAGCCTCTTCCATGGCTCCAGGGCTATTTCCCTGCCTGGGCGAGGCGGAGCCTTTTTGCAGTGTTTTGGGCTGCCTGGAAACGGATCGAGAGGCCAGCACAGGGCAAAGGTGTGTGTGACTTTCAGTACCCCCACCCCATTCGCGTTGAGACAAATCCACAGATAAAAAATCCATGGATAAATAGGCTGCACCTGTACAGTACTTTATTTATACAAGTATGCATTGCTCAACAATGGGGGTGCATTTTGCGAATCCTGTCATTAGGTGCATTCATCTTCCGAACAACTGCGAAAGGTAGCCAGGGAGCACCCCAGAATGCTTTGTGGCAGCCAGGTCTACAAGAGTTTATTTGTAGGAGAACTTCCAGTAACCGCTAGGAATTTTGCATCAGTTCTTACAAATGCAAGTTTTGTAAATGATACACATAAATATTGATTTTTGTCCTCATCATCAAGGGTGGAGTTTTGGGTATATTGATATCTATGTTCCCTACCAAATGCTCCGAATACATGGTCACATGTAGTTTGCAGATTTTTAACAAGTTTGTTTACTGCTAATGTAAAGCTGTAACAAGAGAAACTCAAATTTGTCCTCTGTGTGATTCTGTCTGTAGGCTGGACAAACCGCATGCAGTTTGAAGAGACTTGGGCTACTCTTCTTGGTGTCCTTGTAACCCAACCAATTGTAATGGATCAAGAGGAAAACCAGCAAGAGGTAAAATAATCTCATGAGTGATTTTATGTTTGCATTAATTCTCTTAATTTCAGCTCCTACCAAGTGTGTAGCTTCTCAGTACATAACTTCAATATTAGTTGCAGTGTTCTGTCAGAATCCTTGTTTTCTAACAGTTATTAATTATTCCTTAAATTAGCAAAGTGAATTTCAGCCTCAAGCCCAGTTCAAGTTCCCCAGCACCTGAGACCATATGTTCTCAAACTCCTTGGGAGTTTGAGACCCAAACTAAGTATGTGCAGGGGAAGGGCTAAGGCAACAACATAATTCCCAGGATCATGCTGCTGCCGGGGACGGGAAGAGGGTTTTTAACTTACCTGCAGCCAGCACCTGGTGTCTGGGGAGCCCTCTGCAGGGCTGCAAATGTCTAAAAAAACCCTCTGCACCTGTGAATGTCTTTAAAAAAGTGCCTTTTTGGGGAGAATGAGGGCAATGGGGTGTTTCAGGCCTCCATCCCTCCCTTTAAAAGGGTAAATAGCAAGCTGGTCTTGCTGAACCTGCTAACATGCTTGGAGTAAAAAGGTATGAAGGGCAGCATAGGAGACGCTCTCTATCTAAGGACAGAGCTTCCTGCCTTTGCAGAAAAACAATGGGATAATCAAGATGACTCCAGTTCTGGAAACCATCAGGGGCTGCCAGGGAAAGTGAATAGTAGATGGCAGCTTAGAAGAAAAATGATAAAGCCTAACTTCGTATATTATTTAGCTGGAAATCTGAGCTTTGTTAAGAAGATAGTAATTTTGTCTAGTCAGGTACAGTTCTGGGCTTCTTTGTGAATTTGGCCTTTCTCACTTTTTGGTTCATTGAAAATTACTGATTTTCTTTTATTCTTATTCCATGGGCTCAAAACAGCTTACATATTTTCTTCTACTTGCTAATCATCTTGTCTCCTGGAGCTATATAGTTTTAAAGGGGGAAAAATGATGTGGAGCAGTGGTTCTCAAACTTTAGCACTGGGACCCACTTTTAAGAATGAGAATCTGTCAGGACCCACTAGAAGTGATATCATGACTAGATGTGACATCTTCAACAGGAAGAGTTTTAACAATCCTAGGCTGCAATCCTACCCACACTTACCCAGGAGTAAGTCCCATTTACTAGCATTGTTAAAAGCCTACACATAGTAGCCTGTTAAAAGTACAGATCTGTAAATGCAGTCACATACCTTGGTAGCATGAAGTCTAATATATTAAAAATAAAATATTGAAATGAATGGAGACCCACCTGAAATTGGCCCGCGACCCACCTTGTGGGTCCTGGCCTACAGTTCAAGAAACACTGGTGTGAAGGTTTACATGAGGCCAAATCTACTCAAAGTGACATTGTAAAAATAGAAGGGGAAAAAAGAGCTCAGTTGTAGGTGCAATAGTCTCTGGTGCTCTGCCAGGAGGAAGGTAGATACCAAGTTATGGTTTAAACTTAGATTTCTCTTGTGACATAGTACATGATTTTTTTCCATTCAGGAGGACACAGAAAGGACCCAAATAAATGTCCTGGCTGTTCAAGCCATAACATCATTGGTGTTGAGTGCAATGACGATACCACTTGCAGGCAACCCAGCAGTCAGCTGCTTAGAACAGCAACCTCGAAACAAAGCTTTAAAAGTACTGGATACAAGGTATTTTCAGATGTTGGTCTTTCTGACTTTATATGGCAGTTCTCATCCTAACTCTGTCTTCCCCTAATTCCTTTCCCAATTTTAGCTACATTTCATGTGTCCATTTGTAAAAATTGGGGTGGCTTTACTGGTGGCGTGCATGCCTGGGACACCTGAAAGAGACCACGCCTATACCCAGCCATCTGTCGAGGCACTGAGAATCTGCTGTTGCTCCCTACCACTGTTAGAGAATGAAAAAGGACAGTCTGCTGCTTCTCCTCTTCCTCCCTGTTGCTTCCTGGGTCCTTGGCTGACTTACTGGGTAGTGGAGGAGCAGTGGCAGCAGGATTTGGAAAATGGCACTGGGGGGAAAAAGAGGATGAGCTGCTCTTAATCCCTATGGCCTTCTAAGCCTTCCCATTGGACCTGGGCCCTGACTTCTGGCTGCCTCATTGGAGCAGCAGCAGGCTGTCTTCCTTTTTACTTGAGTACCATTTTACAAATCCAGCTTCCCCCAGATACCTGTATCTCATTGAAGACCCCGAGGTCCATTGTGCTTATACGTTAGCTTGATGCAATGTATGAGCTATTTCCATCAAAACAGCTGTCTGCTAGATTTAACTGGAGCCTGGTGGTGGATAGATGCTGTGACTGTAACCTATTGAATCCCTGGCATGTATTTTTTTTTTTTGTCCTTGGTATGACTTAGACCAGGGGTGCCCAAACCCCGGCCCTGGGGCCACTTGCGGCCCTCAGTGCAGCCCTCAGGGAGCCCCCAGTCTCCAATCAACCTCTGGCCCTCCAGAAATTTGTTGGAGCCCGCTCTGGCCCAATGCAACTGATCTCAGTGTGAGGACCACTGTTCGACCTCTCGCGTGAGTTGTGGGATGAGGGCACCCTCCACTACTTGCTGTTGCATGTCTGTGATGCAGTAGCGACAGCAAAGGAAAGACCAACCTTGCTTTGTGCAAGGCCTTTTATAGGCCTTGAGCTATCGCAAGTCCTTCATTCATTCATATAAGTTCATCTTTAATATATTCATTTATGTAAGCTTACGTAAATTTATCCAAATTTTAAATGTAAATTAATTCTTTTTTTCCCCCGGCCCCCTGACACAGTATCAGAGAGATGATGTGGCCCTCCTGCCAAAAACTTTGGACACCCCTGACTTAGACTTACACCTAAATCAGTGATTTTCAATCTTTTTCATTTCATGGCACGCTGGCAAGGCAGTAAAGTTGTCAAGGCACACCATGGGTTTTTTGACACTTGACAAGGCACACTGTGCTATCAGTACAGGGCTCACATCTCCCAATGGTCCTTTTGATAAATGACCCTCTCCCAAATTCCCTAGATCCTCCCATGCCATTCGGCACATTGGGCAGTAAGCATTCTCCATTGTACTCGATCAATTGCAGCAGACTCAGCTTCATCCCATGACAGGTTGATAGGGCAATAGTGGCAAACCACCAAGGGTGTTGTCGTCTTTGGTATGAAGACTTACATACTGTTTTTCTGAATCCATTACCGACCTGCTACTCAGGGAGATGCGATGATATAATTTTGCATTTCCTCCTTTCTGCTTCTGACAAACCATCTATTACCCAGTTTGCTGATTATCTCTATGCTGTTATTCAGAGACACCCAAGTTAAATCTGCTGTTCCTCATAGAGCTGCTGATATATGAGCTTGTAGGAACCCCTGTGTTAGGGGCAGGCCATTTTTGTTCTTTGTCTATTTGTATTTATTTTTATACCTCATAAAGGGAAATGAAATGAAAGGTAAAGGTAAATCCAGCTGTCACTCCTTTCTCACTCCCTCTTTTGTACAGTAACCCAGCCAGGAGACTCATGGCTCAGTCAGATGATTATGGGGAACAGGTGGCATCCATGGATGCAAGTCCTCCATCATGCCTCCATCTATAGGAATAGTGATGCCAATGAGGGAGGACTGTTGCCTATCCCCTACCCAGTTCCCAGGTACTGGGTGGAAGAGGGATAGCTGGCGCGCGCATACCCTTTTAGAAGTATGCAGGGGGACTTTGCAGGCCTTTTGCACATACCAGATTTCCTTATGTCATTAAAGGAAAAGTTGCATCTGTATGGAGTTAACCTTTCAGTTTTCATGGCAGTTTCTTGAATTTTGAGGCATAATTCAGTTCAAAGCAAATTTAAGTTTAGGCATATTGTTCATTTGGATTTTAAATATTAATTTAAACACATACAGCTGGTATAATAATTTCACTAGAAAGACTTTATAAAAAATGCTTTTACTATTTATAACTAATTCTACTGAGCTTCAGGTTTGGAAGGAAATTGAGTGTCATCAGAGGAATTGTGGAGCAAGAAATACAGGAGATGGCATCTAAGAGAGACAACATTGCGACTCACCACTTGTACCAGGCCTGGGATCCTGTTCCATCTCTGTCCCCTTCTGCTACAGGTGTGTACCCATTTGTTGCTTATATAGTTCTGCTTCCTATTAGCAGCTCAAGCTCTGCAAGGGTTATTAAAATACAAAAGCAGTTATTGCAAGATGAAAGCAGAGTAAATGTATAACACGTGACGGGGTGTGAGACTTTGTTGTTCTGCTTGAACTCACTACATAGGTCGGTCTTTGACTCCAGAGCAAGACCAACTGTCCTCCTCTTTGTGATAGTTTTCATGGATTGAGTAAAATCTGATTTTTCCCAGTCCTTTGTTAATCTTAATGCTGAAGGTCCTAAACGTTAATCATCTTGATTCATTCCTTAGGAAGTTTCTCCCATTTATTGACAACATCATTGAAATGTGATGTCACAAATGGGATATGCCAACCCATATCACTTCTATATTCTCGGCATAGCACATGTTAACGCAGCCCAAAATTGCATTCACAATTTGTAGAATGGCATCTCGCTCCTCTTGTGGCTTTCATTGCAATCCTATTCATGTTTATGTAGAAGCAACCCTGTTAATTTACTCTCAGGTAAGTGTGTATATAGGATTGCAGCCTTAGGGCCAAATCCTATCCCATTTCCAGCACTGGTGCAGCCATGCCAACAGGGCATGCGCTGCATGCTGCATTAGGGGGACAGTCACAGAGGCCTCGGAGGTAAGGGAATGTTTGTTCCTTTTCCTCATGGCTGCATTGCCGCTGCACTGGCATTGGAAAGTTGGATAGGTTTGAGCCCTTGGTCAGGATGTGACACAATGGAATTGCCACACTCATCCACATCTGTGGTACTATGGCCTGGACAGAAATTCTCTGTTTTGTATATACAAATACAGCACCACATTTCCAACTAAGCTAGTATGAGCAGTTCTGTTTCATGAACATGTCTTGGTTCAGTTTTCCATTTTTATCAAAACAGCCATTAGGTGCACAAACTGATGGTGCAACCTGCAACAAGCCGAATACTCCTCTGTACATTGAGCTCATCAGTAGAAATGGTCACTACTGTGTTGTGACCACAGTACCTGTGTGTATCTTTTACAGAGACAGAACAGCATTCATTTTCATTCAGGGCAGCTGCTTGCGTCAGGAGGCAGAATCAACTGATGCTCCAGCTTTTTTTTTTTATTTTCCAAAAGCCAATATAAACAAACACATATAACACATAACACAAAAAAAATAACACCACTACACACACAAAAAAGGGGTGCAGGAAATCATATATCATTATCATGTATCACTACAACTAATAAATTACATATCTTAATCAATTTCCTCTTCTAAATTTACCACTTAATATAATTTTTCATTCATCCGTCTATTATATCATATCAAATATATTATATTTGTAATACAATCATCTAAATGCCCTATTATATATTTCTAAAACTTCATTTTCAACCAAGCATAAAAAGATTTCCATTGCTCAATTTGTGTCAGTTTTTGTAATTAATCCAAAATTTCTGAATGCCTGTCCATTGCCTCATTATTTTCTCTATTAATTCATCTTTCATTAATATTTTAAAATCCTTCCAATATCTAACATATAAAATCCTCACTACAATTAAAATCATAATAACTAAATACACATCATTTTCTTTATAACATCTAAAATAATATTAAGCAAAAATAATTCAGGTTTCAGCGATATCATAAATTCAACAATCTCTTGTATTAAATTTCTTACCATTCTCCAATAGATTTGCATTTTTTTTCATATCCACCACATGTTCCTTCCACACATTTACACTTCCAACAACTATTTGATATATTCTGTTTCATTTTTACCAGTTTTTTGTGTCATATACCATCTATAAAACATTTTATATATCTTTTCTTTAAAATTTGTTGCTCTAATAAATTTTATATCGTGCTTCTAGATCTGTTCCCATTGATCTATTGTGATATTATGGTCTTTATTTTATGCCCATTTTATCATACATTATTTTTTCTTACGTCTCAAAATCCAATAAAAATATATACTTTTTTATATTTTTCTTTTGTTTCTAGCAATAGTCTATCAAATGGCATCTATTCCATATAGAAACCTTCTTATTTGTCTCTCCCAAATTTTGAAATAATTATTGGCGCATCCACCAGCCGGTCTCCACACCTTGCCTTGACAATTCTTCTTTTTTCTCTTCTTCCTCACTCTCCATGGAACATGTCTCAGAATTCTAGCTTTATTGTCATCCACTGTCCATTTCTTTTCCTGTGAAGCCTTCAGCAGTTTATCTCTGTAAAAGGTTCTGATGAACTTCACATGAATTTCTCTTGGTAATTCGTGTTTTCTCAAATAAAAAGTGCTCACTCTTCTCGCTGAATCCAATTCTTTAGGTATCTCCTTCAGTGTATCAATCCATTCTGATACTAATCTAACAATCCGTCGTGATGTATCTTCTTCTTTCTCTTCTGGTATATTTTGTATCCTCACCACTGGAGCTGCACTATCCATCTGAATTTCCATTGCTGTCTCTGCATCATGCTGATTTTCTTCTATCTCCGATATTTTAGCTTGGTCTTTTCTTATCTTTTGTCCCAATCTCTCAATCTCTTGTTTATCTTCTTCTGGTGTAATTTTCACATCCATCAGGTGTCGACTTAGTTCATCTAATTGTTTAGTTAAAACATCCACACTGTCTTGAATCTGTGCAGATTGATTTATTTGTTGCTGCACCATTGCCAACAGTTTTTCCATGTTGTCTTGCATAGTCTGTTTCCAGTCTTTCCCTTATGCTTCCTCTTGTACTAATTTTCCCAATCCCATCTCTGATGCTGGCAACCTTCGGACTTTCTTACCCACCATCTTCATTCTTCTTTCCTATGGAACTCAAATATCCTTTGCTCGCAACGCTCTTTAAAACCACTAGATGTCCACAGCGTATCATCTTCCTTGCTCCACTTATAAACAGAAATCCAATTCTTGCAATGTCTTTTTAAATCCACGAGATGTCACTGGTGCACTGTTCTTGTTTTGTTTGTGTTCTCTTATCTCTTAACTATACTTGTAGCCTTGGCAACCGACATTCCTCAGTCCGCAAGAATGTCAAAACATCCAGCCGTTTTCAGGCAATCCCAAACGAAAGTATCAAATCAAGACAATAAACGCTCCAATACACAAACTTTATCCAAGGACAATTAATATGTAGTCCACCGAAATTCAAAGTTATAAAGTTGTAATTATATTTTCAGATAACCCTAACAAGCTTGGTAAATCTCTTCTATGATTTCTCCTCACACTGATAAACAGCTGAGGGGGGAGGAACCTCCCCCCCCTCTTCTTCTCACAGCCAAAAAAACCAAATCAGGCAGTCAATTACTCAATCCATGCCAGGCATACACAAACGGAATAACACTTACTTAAGTCTTTCAAAGTCTTTCCTTGCTGGGGCCTTCAGCTTAATTCAACATGAATTCTTCACAATTACTGCCAAGACAGCGGAATCTCCTGGGAAAGCCCCCTGACTGGGCTTTTCTCCTCAGAAATCATGCCATCACATGGTGGAGTTTGTCTCTCCTGACAAACAATGCCCAGGTCTCCTCAGATCCGCAGGTTTTGGGGAAAAACAAAGTGCTCTCCAAGAGCTTGAGAAAGGAACGTCTGCTCACTGCTGCTGTCCCCTCCCCTCCTCAAGGAACTCCTATGTTAAGTCTGTTTAACCTGAAGATAAATTAACCCCTCCCCCCGCTTCAGTTGGAGAAAATGGGCATTTTCTTACTAGAAGTTCTTTTTGTGAATTTCTCGTGCTTTTATCCCTGTCCTGTCCTGTTTTGGGGAATTGGGAGCTCTGCCATGAAGAATTTGATCATCAACTTCAGTGACTCTCTCTCTAACCGAATGGGCTTTCCTGATGCTATGCCTTCTTGTTTCGCACAAAAGCAGAAATTTACATAAGAACAGCCCCGCTGGATCAGGCCATAGGCCCATCTAGTCCAGCTTCCTGTATCTCACAGTGGCCCACCAAATGCCCCAGGGACCATATTAGATAACAAGAGACCTCATCCGGGTGCCCTCCCTTCTATCTGACCTTCTGACATAGCCCATTTCTAAAATCAGGAGGTTGCGCATACACATCATGGCTTGTAACCTGTAATGGATTTTTCCTCCAGAAACTTGTCCAATCCCCTTTTAAAGGCGTCCAGGCCAGATGCCGTCACCATATCCTGTGGCAAGGAGTTCCACAGACCAACCACACGCTGAGTAAAGAAATATTTTCTCTTGTCAGTTCTAACTCTCCCAACACTCAATTTTAGTGGATGTCCCCTGGTTCTGGTGTTATGTGAGAGTGTAAAGAGCATCTCTCTATCCACTCTGTCCATCCCCTGCATAATTTTGTATGTCTCAATCATGTGCCCCCTCAGGCGTCTCTTTTCTAGGCTGAAGAGACCCAAACGCTGTAGCCTTTCCTCATAAGGAAGTTGCCCTAGCCCCGTAATCATCTTAGTCGCTCTCTTTGCACCTTTTCCATTTCCACTATGTCTTTTTTGAGATGCAGTGACCAGAACTGGACACAATACTCCAGCTGTGGCCTTACCATCACTTTGTACAACGGCATTATAATATTAGTCATTTTGTTCTCATTACCTTTCCTAATGATCCCAAGCATAGAATTGGCCTTCTGCACTGCCGCTGCACGTTGGGTCGACACTTTCATCGAACTGTCCACCACCACCCCAAGATCTCTCTCCTGATCTGTCACAGACAGCTCAGAACCCATCAGCCTATATCTAAAGTTTTGATTTTTTGCCCCAATGTGCATGACTTTACACTTACTTACATTGAAACGCACCTGCCATTTTGCTGCCCATTCTGCCAGTCTGGAGAGATCCTTCTGGAGCTCCTCACAATCACTTCTGGTCTTCACCACTCGGAAAAGTTTGGTGTCGTCTGCAAACTTTGCTACCTCACTGCTCAACCCTGTCTCCAGGTCATTTATGAAGAGGTTGAAAAGCACCAGTCCCAGGACAGATCCTTTAGGATCAGGAATTTAGGATCAGGAAAGTGTTTAGGCTTGCATAGGATTTCATTTAAAACAATTTTGTTTTGTCTCTTTATTTCAGGTACTCTTATTGGCCATGAAAAGCTCTTGCTGCAGATCAATACAGAACGTGAAATGGGAAATATGGGCTATAAGCTAGGACAGGTTTGTTCAAATACCTACATCAAGAACTAACCATTGTATTATTGGTATCAGCTTTAAGAAGCATAGTTGAATGATAATTTTAGCATTATTAATTAGGGAAGACAGAAATAGTAACTCAAAACAGAATGAAGGGGCAGCACTACCAGTGTGTGATCTCATTAACTTTGTTGATGAGAAAGCTGTAGCCACACATCCCAGCACCGTTATGTCAATCTTCTGGGGACACGGAAACCTCACTCCTAATACTGCTCTTTTTAGAGCAGGGGTGTCCAAAGTTTTTGGCAGGAGGGCCACATCGTCTCTCTGACACTGTGTCAGGGGCCGGGGGGAATAGAATTTACATTTAAAATTTGAATAAATTTACTTAAGTTTACATAAATGAATATATTAAAGATGAACTTATATGAATGAATGAAGGTCTTGCAATCGCTCAAGGCCTTGCACAAAGCAAAACTGGCCTTTCCTTTGCTGCCACTACTGCATCACAAACGTGAATCAGCAAGCAGCGGAGGGAGCCCTCATCCCACAACTCACGTGAGAGGTCAAACAGTCGCCCTCACGCTGAGAGCAGTTGCGTCGGGCCAGTGTGGGCTACAATAAATCTCTGGAGGGCCAAAGGCTCATTGGAGACTAGGGGCTCACTTAGAGTCCCATTGAGAGGCCTAGAGGGCTGCAAGTGGCCCCAGGGCCGGGGTTTGGGCACCCCTGTTTTAGAGCATACACAAGCATGGTTATATATCTAAGAATATACTGTTTGTTAATCAGCACTTTAAAACAAAGCTTGGTCCTTCTCCAACATAAAAACCAATGCAATAATCAGGAACGGAATAAATACATGGGCTCCATAAGAGGGCAGAACACACTGCCTGGTGAGTGGTACGTTAGGAAACAAAATATTAATGAGTTCAGTTCAGCAGCATTTCTGTAGACATTGAATAAAATTGTGCTAATTAAAGTTTCTGTAACATATATATTCTAAAATTGTATTAAACTTAAATGGATGAACGATTTAAAATGAAAATTTCATTACGTCTTAAATTCCTTTGTCCGCTGTGTAAGGTCTCCATCCACTCCATGTGGCTTGGAAATAACATTACTCCGTTGCGGGAAGAAGAGTGGGATGAAGATGAAGACGATGAGAGTGAGATGCCTGCTCCTTCTTCACCACCATCCTCTCCCATCAATTCCAGGTTTTTGAATATTTTTGTTTTCTTTGCCACTTGAATAACCTTCAGTTAGAAGCGGTTCTCAAGTTTTATTTTGTGGGTAAAATCTGCATGCCCTCATCAACCAGTGAACATTTTTAATTATTTTGAAAGAATTGTTGCTGTAATAGCATACTAATTGTGCACATGTCTGGTTATAGGAAACACCGTGCTGGTGTGGATATACATTCTTGTTCTCAGTTTCTCCTTGAGTTGTATAGTCGGTGGATCTTACCATCAAACTCAAGCAAGAGGACACCAGTTATCCTGATCAGTGAAGTTGTTCGATCTGTAAGTATTAAAACTATTAGTGTCAAAATAATGAATATATTATGAGATATTTGGGGATAAGAAAATCCATACTTGAAAGCTCAGAATCCTTTCTTGCTTCAATAAGATTTTTTTTTTATTCTAGTGGTTGCTAAAATGGTAAATCGAAGAATAATCTGATTTTAATTCTAAACACCCTATGGGTTCAGCCTTAAGATGAATTTAAGGCTTAAGGAAAGCCTTAAGGGCTTTCCAGATTAGCTGTTCATACTCCTTTAGAAATATGTTAGACAACTCATTTCCAGAACAATCTAGGTGAGAATTTGTGTACATTCAAACCATAGAAGAATTTTTTATTCAAGCACAAAAAGCTAGAAAGATTTGACCACTGGGATAAAAGATATAATTGTAGCTCCTACTGCGCTGTCAAAGCTGTCGGAGAATATATGCAGAGAATCTAACATTAGATGTTTGAGTATTGAGAAACCATGTACCAAAACAGGATTGAGTAATCTTCAAATTAGAGAAACAAAAATGTCTGGCCCCCGCCCTAGTATCTAGCCTTAAAATGAATACAGGCAAGTCTTTAGATTTAAGGCTTGTGGGTATCAGGAAATTGGAGAAGGACTAGTGGTGAGACAAACGGGATGCAGGGGGAGGGGCAAGAGGGGCTTGTGGGTATCAGGAAATTGGAGAAGGACCAGTGGTGAGACAAACGGGATGCAGGGGGAGGGGCAAGAGAGGGGCTTGTGGATATCAGGAAATTGGAGAAGCAGCAGTGGTGAGACAAACGGGATGCAGGGGGAGGGGCAAGAGAGGGGCTTGTGGGTATCAGGAAATTGGAGAAGGAGCAGTGGTGAGACAAACGGGATGCAGGGGGAGGGGCAAGAGAGGGGCTTGTGGGTATCAGGAAATTGGAGAAGGAGCAGTGGTGAGACAAACGGGATGCAGGGGGAGGGGCAAGAGAGGGGCTTGTGGATATCAGGAAATTGGAGAAGGAGCAGTGGTGAGACAAATGGGATGCAGGGGGAGGGGCAAGAGGGGCTTGTGGATATCAGGAAATTGGAGAAGGAGCAGTGGTGAGACAAACGGGATGCAGGGGGAGGGGCAAGAGAGGGGCTTGTGGATATCAGGAAATTGGAGAAGGAGCAGTGGTGAGACAAACGGGATGCAGGGGGAGGGGCAAGAGAGGGGTTTGTGGGTATCAGGAAATTGAAGAGGGAGCAGTGGTGAGACAAACGGGTAGATGAGCCTCGTCAGCCTGGAAAGGCAGCTCATCTAAGAGAAGGAAAACTCTGATCCCAAACCTCCACTGCCTTGTGGCTACATCCAGTTGTGGAAAAGGCTTCAGGAGTCAACCTCGAGGCAAAATCGGGAGCCGGAGTCCCTGAGGCAGTTTGTGGCTGTACACAGTCACGCTCTGGCAACTCCTGCCAGAACTCCGCTGGAACCAACCGTATTGGCTTCTGCCTTTCCATTGGATCATTCCAGCGACGTGGAGAGGGGGGATTTGCTGCATGGGTAACAGCCTATCCTCCATACCTTCTTTACCCAGGCTTCGCGCACTGGAGAGGACACTCCAACTTCGCCATACAGTGTCGGCACAACACGGGAAGCAGCAATTACCGGTTATAAGTCTTTGCTCGATTGGCGTAGAGCGTGACGTCAGGGGCTGCTTCCAACGGTGGGAGAGATCATTGCATCTCATTGGGCAGCTACCGCCCGCCTTAAGCTTGGCAGTCCCCAGCCAGTAAGGTGTTGCCTCGCCATGGTCCATTAACCTCACGGGGTGCGTGGGGTTTAGGGTGAAAACCGACAAGTGGATCAACAACTCTGCACCATGCAATAAAAAACTGAAAACTCCTGCCCTAAAGCTGGGCACCTGGAACGTAAGGACAATGACACCTGGCTTCTCTGATGACCTGCAAGAAATAGACGATGCACGCAAAACAGCTGTCATCGACATGGAGCTGAGCAGACTGCAGATGGACATCATCGCCCTTCAAGAGACTAGGCTGCCAGATTCTGGATCTGTCAAGGAGAGAAATTTCTCGTTTTTCTGGCAGGGAAAACCACCAAATGAAACCAGGGAACATGGCGTTGGCTTTGCGGTCAGAAATACCCTGCTGAAATCCATCATCCCACCTACTGTGGGAAATGAAAGAATTTTGTCCCTGCAGCTCCAGTCAACAGCAGGACCTGTCACTCATCAATGTATAAGCACCAACTCTGTCGTCTCCAGCAGAAGCCAAAGACAAATTCTACGATGACCACTATCAAGAAAATCCCCGTAAAAGAGCCATTGTTCATCCTCGGCGATTTCAGTACTAGAGTTGGTGCTGATAACAGTTCGTGGCCCACTTGCTTAGGTCAGTTCGGCACTGGGAAGATGAACGAAAATGGCCAACGCCTGCTAGAGTTTTGCTGTCTTCACGGTCTCTGTGTCAGCAACACATTCTTCAACACGAAGCCCCAACATAGAGTCTCCTGGAGACACCCAAGATCAAAGCACTGGCACCAGCTCGACCTGATTCTCACCAGACGCTCCAGCCTTCCCAGCATCAAGATTACGCACAGCTATCAGGGTGCTGCTTGCGACACCGACCATTCCCTGGTGTGCAGCAGAGTGAAACTGCAAACAAAGCGACTGTACCACACAAAAAAAGAAGGAAGACCTCGCATTGATACCAGCAAGACCCGGGATCAGAGCAAAGTGGAGGAATTTGCATGAGCGCTTGAGGAATCTCTTCCAGGCCCGGTCGATGCAAACGCATCCAACAGATGGGAACATTTCAAGAATGCGGTTTACAACAACGCCTTGTCCATATTTGGCAAGAAGACCAACAAGACAACAGACTGGTTTGAAGCCCACTCTGAGGAGTTGACACCAGTCATTGAGGAAAAGAGGAGAGCTTAAGCAGCATACAAGGCCTGTCCCAGTGAGTGCAACCTGCAGGTCTTCCGAGCTGCTCAAAGCAAAGTCCAGCAGACTGCCAGGAGATGTGCTAATGACTACTGGCTCCAGCTCTGTTCCGAGATACAGATAGCAGCTGACACGGGCAACATCAAGGGGATGTATGATGGTATCAAGCAGGCCCTAGGTCCAACACAGAGGAAAATTGCCCCTCTGAAGTCTGCCACAGGCGAGGTCATCCAGGATCGGGCGCAGCAGATGGAACGCTGGGTGCAGCACTACTCTGAGCTATATTCCAGAGAAAATGTAGTCACCGAAGAAGCACTGAACAACATTGAGTGCCTGCCTGTGCTGGAGGAGCTTGACAGTGAACCAACCCTAGAAGAACTTCACGTGGCCCTGGACTCCCTTGCATGAAATCCTCTGTCTCTGCTGGAGAGAAGGTGGAGTACCTCAAGACATGAGGGATGCAAACATCATCACGCTGTACAAGAACAAAGGAGGCAGGGGTGACTGCAATAACTACTGTGGCATCTCTCTCATTAGCGTTGTAGGAAAGTTGTTTGCCCGAGTTGCACTAAAGAGGCTCCAGGTACTTGCAGAGAGCATTTATCCAGAATCACAGTGCGGATTCCGAGCCAACAGGTCCACCACTGATATGGTATTCTCCCTTAGACAACTGCAGGAGAAATGCAGGGAACAGTGACAGCCACTCTTTATAGCCTTCATAGATCTCACGAAGGCCTTCGACCTGGTCAGCAGGGATGGCCTCTTCAAGATTCTCCCCAAGATTGGATGTCCACCCAGGCTCCTCAGCATCATCAGATCCTTCCACAAGGACATGAAGGGCACTGTTGTCTTCGATGGCTCCACTTCACACCCCTTTGACATCCAAAGCGGCATGAAGCAGGGCTGTGTTCTTGCACCAATCTTGTTTGGGATTTTCTTCGCTGTCCTACTGAAGCATGCCTTTGGAACTGCAACAGAAGGCATCGATCTCCGGACCAGATCAGGCGGAAAGCTCTCCAACCTCTCCAGACTGAGAGCAAAGTCCAAAGTCCAGCTGAAATGTCTGCGTGACTTCCTCTTTGCAAACGATGCAGCTGTCACTACCCACTCTGCCAAAGATCTCCAGCAGCTCATGGATCGTTTTAGCAAGGCCTGCCAAGATTTTGGACTGACGATCAGCCTGAAGAAAACACAGGTCATGGTTCAGGATGTGGACTCACCTCCCTGCATTACAATCTCTGCACATGAACTGGAGGTTGTCCATGACTTTGTGTACCTTAGCTCAACTATCTCTGACACTCTTTCTCTCGATACCGAGCTAAACAAACGCATCGGTAAAGCAGCTACCACGTTTTCCAGACTCACAAAGAGAGTCTGGTCCAACAAGAAGCTGACAGAACATACCAAGATCCAGGTCTACAGAGCTTGCGTCCTGAGTACACTTCTGTACTGCAGCAAGTCATGGACTCTTTGCTCACAACAGGAGAGGAAACTGAACGCTTTCCACATGCACTGCCTCCGACGCATTCTCGGCATCACCTGGCAGGACAAAGTTCCAAACAACACAGTCCTGGAACGTGCTGGAATCCCTAGCATGTATGCACTGCTGAAACAGAGACGCCTGCGTTGGCTCGGTCATGTCGTGAGAATGGATGATGGGTGGATCCCAAAGGATCTCCTCTATGGAGAACTCATGCAAGGAAAGCGCCCTACAGGTAGACCACAGCTCTGCAAGAGGGATCTGACGTCCTTAGGAGTGGACCTCAACAAGTGGGAAACCCTGGCCTCTGAGCGGCCCGCTTGGAGGCAGGCTGTGCAGCATGGCCTTTCCCAGTTTGAAGAGACACTTTGCCAACAGTCTGAGGCAAAGAGGCAAAGAAGGAAGGCCCATAGCCAGGAAGACAGACCAGGGACAGACTGCACTCGCTCCCATTGTGGAAGGGATTGTCACTCCCGAATTGGCCTTTTCAGCCACACTAGACGATGTTCCAAAACCACCTTTCAGAGCGCGATACCATAGTCTCTCGAGACTGAAGGTAGCCAACAACAACAACAACAACAACAACAACAACAACAACTATTATTATTATTATTATTATTATTATTATTATTATTATTATTATTATTATTATTATTATTATTATTATAACAACTTTATTTATACCCTGCCTTTCTCCCTAAAGGGACCCAATGCAGCTTACAACAGTGATTAAAAACACAATTAAAAACATGATTTACAAACAAGATAAAAACATTTCCTTGTACAACATGTTTTACCATGTACAAGCTGAAATGCTTTAACATGTTTTCTTCCTTAAGCTTCCCTTTAGGTAAAATTATATCTAGTTGTTTTGTATTGATTCCTTTTAAACCCTTTTTTAAAAGGCACAATGTTTTATTGTCTGTTTGTACTTGCAGCTTTTGGCAGTGTCTGACTTATTTACTGAAAGGAATCAGTTTGAGATGATGTACACAACATTAACAGAACTACGGAAGGTGCACCCCACAGAAGATGAAATTCTTATTCAGTATTTGGTACCAGCCACATGCAAGGCAGCTGCTGTTCTTGGAATGGTAGGATTACCTATATTTATAAACCACATTGGGACCAGATCCAAGAGCTTCCTCTCATGATAGAAGTCCTATAGTGTAGCATGTGCTGGGCTGTACTGTTTAAAGCCTCAACACAATTTATTCACATGCATACATGTGTTCCTATATGTGTCATGCTCACTTGCTCTCTAATGCAAATTGGGAGAATTATTCACATTCACACATTTTTTTTATACCGCCCTTCCTCCAAAGAACTCAGAGCGGTTTACACAGCTGCTTCTCCCCTCCTTCTTGTCCTCACAACAACCCTGTGAGGTAGGTGAGGCTGAGAGAAAGTGACTGGCCCAAGGTCACCCAGGAAGCTTTGTGGCTGAGGGGAGATTTGGACCTGGATCATCCAGGTCCAAGTCCACCTCCCAAACCACTACACCATCCTGGCTCTCTATTTATTGCTAAATAATTTATTGCTAAATAATTAGCAATATTTCTAGAGTGAGAGGTTAAATTCAGCAGTGTCTGACAGTTTTGGGATAGTTGGGGCAAAAGCTGTCATGCACTGAAACCCCATTTAGCTCTCATTTAGTTTTGAACATGACACTAAGCTCTGTTAACTCTGTGATAAGTGTCATGTTCTTTTTAGCCCTCCAGTTCGCTTCCTGTGAGTGCTTCCTGTTAGCATTTTAAGACAGCAAAAGAGCCAGAGATACACAGGAGGCAGTGACAGGAAGGCTGCAGTCACAGGCAGATAGGTCATTTGCACAATGCCGGGGGGGGGGGGAGTTTTGAACTGCTGATAATTGAAACCACGAATATGGGATCCACAGATAAGGGGGGACACCTGTACTCCATTTTTAAGGAAAGGCCATTTATAAGCAATGAAAACATACGTAGCTTTGTTAAAATTGGTATAGCGACGTTGTAATAATTATGCAAATAAAGTTATGACTTGTTCATAAGTTGGAGGCACTTTAGAATATTTCATGGTGTACACAGATATTTGTTTCATTACTTCATGCTCACAAATATTAACTGGCAGTTGTTTACACCTTGCAGTTGTTCCAGCATAATTTTCCATGCATTGTTTTGTATTCATCAGGATAAAGCTGTGGCAGAGCCTGTGAGCCGCCTACTGGAATCCACACTGCGCAGCACTCACATGCCAAGCCGAATAGGAGCTCTGCATGGCATCCTTTACATCCTGGAGTGCGATCTGCTTGATGAAACGGCAAAGCAGCTCATCCCAATTATCACTGAATACCTGCGTTCCAACCTGAGAGGAATAGCCCAGTAGGTATTTCATGAACTCTGTGTTGTGGTGGCTTTGATGTAACAGAATTTCTGAGTTGTGAAGTTAACAAAGTAGAGTACTCTGATGTGGCCTGATCTAACAAGTATTTTTGAGCAGGTTCAGGGCCCAATCCTAAACTCACCCAGGGCCAGTGCTGGGTGCTGTAAACATGCCATAAAGCACGTTTACGGCACCCAGTGAATAGGGAGGAGGATGCGCTGCTGCTGGGGTTGAGACCGCCGGGTGGTGGTGCAGCCTCTGGGAGATGGGGAGGGCGGGGCGGGGTGGGGGAAGGAACTAGGGTGGGAGGGGCTGAAACTGGCAGAGCCCTGCTGTGCCAGATATCGAACTCTATGTCAGGCTGCAAGGCTTGACATGGAGTCGCTCAAGTTTGCACTGGCAAAATAGCCAGCTCAGAAACCCAGCAGGGCTTGGGACTTTCCCTGGGGGAAGGGGATGAAAGTCCCCACCGAAACTCCCAGTGACTTCCCAGCTCCTGCTGGATACAGCAGTAGCCACTTTGGCACTGCTTCTCCAGCGGGTGTTGGGAAGCTTAGGATTGGTCTGCCCGTAACCTTGAAACCGTATGGAAACTTGAGACATTGTTGTGTCTTCCCATCATTTGCAGGTCTCATCAAAAGAACTTTAGCCCTCCTATGAATTCCATGTATGTAAGGATGATGGGACAGAGGACTTGTGTTTAACACTTTAAGGGAAGACTTGTCTTCAGTAAACTGACAATAAAGTGTGGTTGTTTTGCTTCTTTTTACAGCTGTGTAAATATCCACAATCAACAGCATGTCTTAGTAATGTGTGCAGTAGCATTTTATTTAATAGAAAACTATCCACTTGATGTAGGCCCTGAATTCTCTTCAGGAATTATTCAGGTATGTGTGAATAGGCCTTGAGTTTACTTTTACCTTGGAATGCAAAATGATGTATTTAAATAATAAATTAGCATGATAGGGATTGGAAGGATATGGATCAAATTGGCTGTATCCCACAGCCTTTGCCCTTGTGCAATTACTGGAGTGAATTTAGCATGCACTTCACCTGTGACTTCCTCCCAAAGCATCATAGGGAGTCAAGGTGACTTAAGTTACCATGCTAGAGCTCTCTTGAAGAGTTGAATTCCACAGTTGCATGGAAGATTTGTATCTGTTGTGATGGTTTTCTGACACAGGTACAGCTTGGCTGCATTTGCATCCTGCTGTCCTTTGTCCACTATGGCACCTGCAATGTGTAATAGGTAACACTTTGCCACAAGGTTCACAAAATATTTTGTGGTGTGTATGTGGGGATGCTTCTGTGTTTATGGTACTATTGGTTTCCAAGGCATACTTGCAGCAACTAGATGTAATAGTTCTGTTCCAGCAACCTGTGACTGAGATCTCTGCAGTTTGGGTGAATAACGAGGAAGTTTGAGCCAATAGGACAGGACCTTGCCAAGTCACAACGTTATTTTGGGGGCATCACCTGAGAAAGATGCCCATGGGAAATGGGAGCCTGGTAGTGATGCAGATCTTGGGATGCTAGACACCTTAGTTGGGAACAAAGGGTGTGCAGTCTTGTAGTGTTGCTGGTGTGTGCTTTTCTTAATGTGCAATGATATTGAAAGCCGCGATTGTGTTCTAAACTGAGTTCTATATATTGGCTGCCGGAGTGAATCTCCTGCTCTGTGGGGTTTTAAAATGTCTTACCTGTGTTTTCCAGATGTGTGGAGTGATGTTGTCTGGAAGCGAGGAATCAACACCATCCATTATTTATCACTGTGTCCTGAGAGGCTTAGAACGGCTACTCCTTTCAGAGCAACTTTCTAGACTGGACAGTGAATCATTAGTTAAACTGAGTGTGGACAGAGTAAATGTACACAGTCCCCACAGAGCCATGGCAGCATTGGGGTTAATGCTAACTTGCATGTATACAGGTGTGGATTTGTATTCTGTATTTGCTGAAATTGCATACTTCCAGTTCAGGAGTACTTTTAAGAAACTGTTATACATTTCATTCAAAAAAATTCTGACTGCTTTGTAACTCCTTGGTGGAAGTTAGTCAGATAATGCCCCACTGAACGGTGAAATGAATATTGAAATAATATGGAATATGTAATTACTCTAATTGCATCCCACCTCCAAGATGTTTTCTCATTTTTGCCCTCTGAGAAGTTAGGCAGTGAGCCAGGACTTACTTAATCCCTTTGCATTAGGTCAGTGGGCCCCAAACATTTTAGAGGCCCTAGAGCAGGGGTGCCAAACATAAGGCCTGCGAGCTTAATGTGGCCCCTGGAAGTAATTTATCTGGCCCCTGTTATACTTAGGTTCTTTCAGTGTGATAATTGGGCTCTCATATCCTGAAAATATGAACATGATTTGCACATTTTTTCTTCTGTCATTTGCAGCTAGTGAGTTTTTGTATGAGAACAAAATATTTATTTCTGGCCATCATGTGCTGAATGATGTCACTTCCAGCCCTCAGCAGACACTATTCATGCTAACTGGCCCTATGAAACGAGTTGACATCTCTGTCCTAGATGCTACTTCCTGATTTATAAATGCCAAGGGGTGTGGCTACAATGGTGATTGACCAGTATTGCTCCCATCTTCCTGAATTAGGTTCTTTGTTTGATTTTAGGGAAAGAGAAAATTAGCCCAGGACGTGTTACAGATCATAATCAAGTAGCCTCAGACAGCGAGTCTGTAATTGTGGCTATGGAGCGAGTCTCAGTTCTTTTTGACAGGTAGGAAATGATCATATTGGAAGCAAATATAATTACCTTTGTTTCTATTAATAGGTGGCATTGGAATTTAAATTTCATTTCCTGATTATGTTTCAGTAATATGAATCTCATTTATTGCCAGCATAAGAACTCAGAATATAATACAGTGATATAAATAGCTAATGTCTCTGCTATATAACAACTATTTTCCTAAAATCCATTTTTGGTTGGTTGTAAAACAGTTTTTAGTAATTTGATGTATGTGGAAGAACCACTTATCTGCAACTAGAAAGCATCATACATGAATGTTACAAAGGATTATTCGCAAAACTTAGGCATAGGTTTTCAGAATGTTATGTGGACACTCGTGGCCTCTGACATCAGTAATAATTCTGAGAGCAGAGTTAGGCATATTTGTGGGAAAGAGCCATATTTAAAATCCTGTTCTTACGTTCCTGCAAGTCAGCTGTAAAGCAACACCTGCTGCTTTAGAAGAAGTGCGTAAAGCTGCCAACTGGCTCTTATGAATCCTGCTCCCATCCATATTTATATTCTGCACAGTGGCATACATACTGCCTTTTCTTGCAGTACCTCACTAACATGCCAACCACTGCTTACACTTTATTACCTAAACTAAGGTAAAAAAAAATACTCATAATCTATCTTGTGAACTTTAAAAAAATACACAAGCAATCTTGGTGATCTTAATTGTTACTGGCTTTTAAAAATTAGATAAGGCCCAGTTTTTTGTTGCCATCACTACCCCAAATGGCTTCATTGCTGAAGGGGTAGGGCCACTTATATGGCATGTCGCAGCATCTGCCATATTTACCACCTCCCCCCTCTGGCTAAGCTTCTGGGTCATTGATGAGGATAAATATTTATTTTTTTCTTGCTACATCAACCTGAATGTTGTGACATAAGACAGGTGATGTGATAATTATGCTATTTTCTGTTTTAGGGTCAGAAAAGGATTTCCCTTTGAAGCCAGAGTAGTGGCTCGGATCCTCCCACAGTTTCTTGATGATTTTTTCCCTCCACAAGACGTAATGAATAAAGTCATTGGAGAATTTTTATCCAATCAGCAGCCATACCCACAGTTTATGGCAACCGTAGTATATAAGGTAAAGACTTGGATTCTTTTTTTCCCCATATTTCCTTTTTTCCTTTCGCTTGGTCACATTTTATCCATTGTCCCTCATCATTTTTGCTTCCACTTTACCCACCTATAATGACTAAGACATCGGAATTTTGTCTGCTGATTATGTGGTGAATTTATTATATATAATGTAGGAATTATGATATTAAAGGTGCCTTTAAAAAAAAAGGAACTAAAGAAATAAGAAAGCTGTTCCCAGAGGCCATTAGATTAAGAACATAAGAACAGCCCCACTGGATCAGGCCATAGGCCCATCTAGTCCAGCTTCCTGTATCTCACAGCGGCCCACCAAATGCCCCAGGGAGCACACCAGATAACAAGAGACCTCATCCTGGTGCCCTCCCTTGCATCTGGCATTCTGACACAGCCCATTTCTAAAATCAGGAGGTTGCACATACACATCATGGATTGTAACCCGTAATGGATTTTTCATCCATCCATCTCTCAACCTGCTGGCATATTCTCTCAGCACAGCTTTGTGGTCTGCTTTCATCTCTGCCTTTATCTAGGTCATCCACAACAACATAGTTCTCTGCATTTATAATATATGACATTAAGAATTGTTGATGTCATGGTGTGTAAAAACCGTTCTGTGGTCTACTGCTTCTCCATCATTAATAAAGCTAGTAATACTATTAGAACTATTAATAAAATTAATAAAAGTGTGCAGACAAAAAGGAAAGGATACTTTCTGAAACCGTCTTCCCTTCTTGGATTTCATTATCTCTTGGGGGAGTTAAACACTAAGGGTCCTTCCCCAGTGGATCTTCCCTGTGTGTGGTGAGCCATGTATATATCGCTCATCGGAGTGACTGGAGAGATCTCCTCTGGAAGAATCTTACTTAGCAACAAGTAACACGACGAGCGGACTTAGTACTACAGCTTCACAGTTATTTAGTGCCACTTACATGAAGCAGCAGAACAGTGAAGCACCTGCAGAGTATAGTGAAGCACAGAACAGTGCATCACTGTTCAGAACAGTGAAGCACCTGCACAGGTACGATATAGATGTATACACATACACCTGGAAGTTGTATATCCACTGTATTTATTTTGAGGGTGACAGTAGCATAGATACAGGGGCCAGTGCTGTACATATTGCAGAAGCAGCAATGCGCCATGTAAGCTGGCCCTCCCACTTACTGTTGGAGCCATTCTGGGCTGTTTGGTTCAGAGAGTGCCTGCTATTGCCATCACTGCCAGAATGGTTCCGATGGTGAATGGAAGGGACTACTTGGCACATTGCTGTGCCCATAATATGAACAGCACTAGCCCCTGTATAATTATATAATTTCATTATAATAGAGATAATGAAATCCAAGAAGGGAAGACGGTTTCAGAAAGCATCCTTTCCTACTTACTGCGCTGCCCACCCACCTGTAGCTACTCCTCTGAGGGATGATTTTAATTAATCTTCTTTAGCAGCAGTTCTCAAACTCATTGGGAGTCAGAGAACCACTTGTAAGTGCTTCTGGGGGCAGGGACATGCTCCAGCGGTTCTGCAGATACCCAGAGGCTTGTTCCCCTACCTGGTGTCAGCAAGCCTCAGAGAGGGTCCAGGAGGCCTGCTGCACCCTCTACAGGCCTCCCCCAAGCTTCATTTCGCTCTGATCTGCAGATCGGAGCAACTTCCAGTTTATGAGGAGGCACTTGGGGTAAGCTGGACGTTGCTTGGCGGAAATCCACAGAGGGGGCTACAGGTCTCCCAGACCCTCTCTGAGACTTGTTGAGACCCCCCCCCCCGGCAGGGTAACAAGCCTCTGGGTGTCCACGGCACTGTGATCGCTGTGGTGCCACCGAGGCACCTAGTCTGGGTCACTCCTCTTAAAGGGAAATGACCCATCTTTTGCTCCTGTGGTGGGTTGTGGTGGGTGGCTCTTGTAGCACCAGTGTACTATAGTATTCTAATTAATCTTCTATATTTTAACTTTTACAGGTATTTCAAACATTGCACACCACTGGCCAGTCATCCATGGTCCGTGATTGGGTGATGCTGTCGCTCTCCAATTTCACACAAAGAACACCTGTTGCCATGGCAATGTGGAGTCTGTCTTGTTTCTTTGTCAGTGCTTCTACCAGCCAGTGGATTTCAGCAATGTATCCAATTCAGTATATGTTAGGTTTTTTTGACATAGATTTTCCATTTAAAATCTACTGAAATCCTTTCATTTCAAAGTAGTTCTCTGAGGGCATTCTTTATTTTGGGCATGATAGCACACTGGGTCAGTTTACAAAGAGACCAAGGAAGGGGGTTTCCCCCAAGTTCTTAGATCACCACTACCTGGATATTTAACAGATTTTTCTACTGAATTCTCCAGCTTGTTTTTTAGAATATTTTCCCCCCTTCTCCTTAACCCTATCTTAGTTAGGAGCTTGGCTGAGTTTTCTTTGCTGTCCTTCATTGTATCCCCCCCCCCCATGGGAAAGAAATGTTGAAGCCTACTTAGAACTCCATTGCCTGTGATTACTCTCTGGGTGAGTAATTAGTAATGTTCCTCACCCAGCTCAGAAGGAAAACCAAGGACACAGTGACTGGGCCTCTGTGTGGCTTGAACTTTGTAGATCCCTTCCAACTCTATGATTCTCTGAATAATTCTCTGACTCCAACAGTGTGAAACTGTCTGTGGCTGCTCAGTGACATGAAGTGCTTGCTGATGGGGTTCAATCAACCCAGTCAAGGAAAGGTTACAATGACATAGTTGTACCCAAGGCTTGCAGAGTTATGTGCTTACTCAGCATCTTACTCGAGGATTCCTTTCATTCCAGACCTGTTAGCAAAGTTTTTTTTTTACCATGAATCTAGTAATGAATTGAAAAATTTCAGGGTTCGGTTTCAACAATATTGGATAGGTTGAGAGATTATACAAGTTCATTAAATTGGAGTCATAATCAATAATTTTTTTCTAACCTGTAATTAAGGTGGAACCTACCTGACCCCAATAAGAGATTAATAAAGTACGTCTTTCCATGTGTAGGAAGGCTAGGATTATCATAAGATGCAATACATTCTAGCAGAATTTTCTGAGATTTTCTCTCCCCATCCCTATAGATATCTTGACTTTATCAGTGTCTCTATTATACAATGACATTGAATGCCACCACCTTTCTATACACAGTAAATGTTCTTTACACAGGGCAGCATCATCAAGAATCATAATCTATTATGGTGTTGGTTCCCTCAAAGTCTGAAGTTCCACAATATTTCACTTCACTCAGTAGCCAGTGAATATACTTAATAACGGTGCTGAACTTTTTTTACCCCATTTATATCGTTGACTTTTGATAGAGACTTGGTACTGAAAGAAATCTTTCTAACTAATCCTCAAAATTGCTCACAATGGGAGCAAAATGTTAACTTTCCATATAAAATTCTATAAGGAAAATATCCTATGGAGTAATTCAGAAATAGAGCTAAGCAGCAGATATTTTGGAAGTCACTGTATTCGGTTTCTTTATCCTTAAGAGTAAGATAAATTTTAGTTTTTGATTCCTGCTCCCACTAAGGAGTGATATGATTAGTGGTCATTGTTTTCATATTTTTTGTTACATCCTTAACCTTTTTGATAGTCTTCCACATATTATCAGCAGAATGGGAAAATCAGAACAAGTGGACATCAACCTCTTCTGCTTGGTGGCCATAGACTTTTACAGACATCAGATAGATGAAGAATTAGATCGCAGAGCTTTTCAGTCTGTATTTGAGGTGGTAGCCTCACCCGGAAGTCCGTATCATCGCCTGCTAATTTGTTTGAGAAATGTTCACAAGATCACCGCATGCTGAAGGAGTAGAGAGCGATTCGTGGAATGTCGGAATTTGATGACTTGAGTGGACTCTGGCAAATCAGAGCATTTGAATGTTTGTTAAATGTTCAGGTTCCGTCCTGGGTTTGTATTTTATAAATTTCTATTTTTCCATCTTTTGCATGAAGCTGAACCAACTTCTGCCACAGTACTACTTCAAGTATGAGGATGGAACGTGGTTGTCAGCCAAGGGGTGGGTAGGGGCCAAACTAAGGGATGTCTGGGCCAATTTTCTGTAAAGTTGGAGAGAGATGCCAGTGTCAATTATTGTGTAAGATACGTACAATACTGAATGCAAAGTAAACACTTATGTTCAGTTTAAGCCACCTTCCTGTTACTAATATTGATCCTGATGAATGTTCTCTTCCACAGTGCAAGCTGCATTCATTATAAAGCAAAATGCTTTAGTTTTTATGTAGCTGTATATATTGTATTCAGTTGTGGCATAGTACCAATTAGAAGCTCTTTTTCCTAATGTCTCTTCTTTAAAAAAAAAGAAAGAGAGAGAGAGCCTGCATCCAACATGTAACAGCTTCTATCACTGGACACTCTCTAACATACTGTGGTGTTTTGGGTGGGGTGGGGGGTGGGCATATATAACCACACTTCCTTTTTTGCCTCAGGATTTAACATTTGAAACAATATATTGGTAAAATAAATTTTAACTTCTATAAATATTTCTATATCATGTATAGTATGTAAAGATGTAAAGTGGGTGTGGCACACAAAAAGCGCATGCACTTTGAAATTAACAATGGCCACTCTGACTTGAATGTTTCAACATCGACCTTACTGCCCTCAGTTTCATACTGTATGTTCCTTCTCATATGTACATATATTTTTTAAAATCACTTTTGATCTTCAGGTTACATTTTAAGCCTCCGTATATTTCATGTTTTGTCTAAGTTACTATTTGAAAGAAAAAAAAAAAAGACTGGAATATATTGGTTTAATTTGGGTATCAGAAGTTACTTAATTTTATGTAGATGCTTTCAAAGGAATTAGCCATCCCTAATAAACCTTGTTTAAATGCACTGTACAACATTTGTAGGAAGGCAAAAGGTTTCTTTGTGGGAAGCTGTCCACCATCACTCTTTTTGTCCTGATAAATTTTCTGACTGGAATCATGCATTCGCCTGGATTCAGAAAAGCCTCCACCATATGCTGCATGCAAATTAAGTACCAGAAGTCTATGATAACTCTGGAGCTGGCTCAAGTATTTGACCACAGGCAAGCATTATTCTGTGTTTTAGCACTTTGCCTGTACATGTGCCCAACACAAATATCAATGAATCTTGACATTCCACTGGAACTGTACACCCTGGGAGAGGCTGTTGACCTCACACATGCAGCAGAGGGAGGCAGCACTGTCCCACTCTTTAGTATTGATAAGAATGTCCAAGTGTGGGAAATTTAGCTTTCCGATTTTCAGTAGCGCTACTGTGTCGCCATTCATTGTCTAACATCTCTTGCCAACAAAATTACAGTTTTATCAGGAGGAATGTGAACTATGTGCATTTGTGTATATAATGTATATGTAAAATTATACATGTTGACTGCATTTGATGTATACAGATTGTGTATATTTGTATTTATTAAACTGATCGATTTAAACTAGTTTTTGTTCTTAGAGCAGCCATTATTGCATCTGACCATAATTTGATTAAAAAGCAAATGCTCCATATGGTGTAATTTCTTCTTGTCATTATTGCAAAACCAGCAGACAATTGCAAATCAAGTAGTACTTCCATATAATCCTGCTCATCCTCTCCGGTCATTGGAGAGAGCCTTTTTACAGGTGCTGCCACCTATGGAGGTGGGTGGGGTGGTGGCAAGGAGTAGGGCCTTCTCCGTAGTGGCACCAACTCTATGGAATTCCCTCCATCTTCGTTTACAAACTGCTCCCTCCTTAGAGGCTTTCCAGTGTGACTTAAAGACATTTCTTTTTACTCTCTCCTTCTGAGTTTTTTTGGCTTTTTAATATGGATATTTAAAGTTTTTAAGCATTAGTACTATGGGCTTGTGTTCTTTTTAGTGTTTGCTGCTCTTTTGCTCTTAATTAGATTTTTAGATTACTATATACTTTTTAAGGGATTATTAATATTTATATTCTTATATTGTATTTTATGTTTATTAACTTTTTGTAAGCTGCTTTAAATGCTTACTAAATGATAAATGCTTTAGTAAGCAAATGTTTACTAAAGATAAAGTGAGAAATAAATGTTTCCTGAGCCCAGCTTTCCAGCAACATTGCTTCAAGTGGATACTTATGCTAGTTTATTGCAAGAAATAGCCTCACTTTACAAGTGGCAATGTAGAGTTTAATCATGTTCCCTACACTGAACTGAGATTTGCTGTGGAGCAGTCGTGTCGCAAGGGGGATGCAGGGGGTGCGGGCCAGACCAGGTGATGCGCACAGGAGGATGACACCACTACTCACCAAAGTTTTTAAAATCTTGGTATTTTTGAATAATACCCTACAGAATACAATGAAACAGCGTTGAAATATCTCTATTCTACCAAAAATTATAACAAAAGAACCAGTGAGGGTGGGGTGATGTACATCACCAATCCTACCACCTGGGGTGTTGCCCTGCCCCCTGCATGGGGGGATACATAGGGGCAGCCAAGGTTTGTGTTCCTTTCCATTTGTTAGTGCCTGCCTATAGTCTAGCAACCATCAGTCAAAAAGAAGTGGACTTGTGGGAGCAACATAACTGCCAGTCATGTTAAATGCTTGAATTGCTTAAGATTACGACTAGCTCAGCCATTTTCATCTCATGACACACTGACAAGACACTAAAATTGTCAGGGCACACCATTTTTTTTTATTTTATTTTTTTACAATTGAAAAGCACACCATGTTGCTGCTGGGAGACTAGCATTCTCCAACTGCCCTGCTAATCAGTAACCCTCCCCCAAACTTTCACAGTACACCTGCAAACCATTCACGGCACACGGTTTGAAAATCGCTGAGTTAGCTGGTGTTTCTGTGTTTGAAACTTAACTAAGCAACTGTTTCAGAATCATTCTTCATGCTGCCCCATGGGAGGAAGCCCTGCAAACAGGGCTATATGAATTGGATAGAGTGGCAGGGTTTTGGCCAAAATCAACAGAATTAAGCCCGGAGTGGTGATAAAGCCAGGCAGAAAGATAACTATCCCCCAAAACCTCCTGATTAGTTACATGGAGATTTCCCCTGAATCCTATCCAATAGCACAGGGTCTCTAAACTTTTTGGCTAAAGGGCCACATCAAGTATCTGGCATAGTGTTGAGGGCTGAAAAAAAAAATTAAATATAAAATTTAAATAAATACATTAGAGATGGAGCTTAGATGAATGAATGGGTTCAATTGTCGAGTCTCCAAGCACAAGCACAGCCCAAGAAATAAAGCACACAGTTAAATGGACCCCCATTCTCCCACCCCACAAGCACAACTCTGGTTGTGTTTAGTCAACAAGACCAGAGGTTCTTGGAATCAGAGGCTGGCCGTGGGCCAGATAGAGGCTTGCCGCAAGCCGCATCTTGCAGGATTTGGAGACCCCTGCAATAGCAAGTAGCCAACATTCAAGAAGGACTAGGACAAGGCCTGAACTAAATTCAACCAACTACAAGCAGACAAAAGATTACAATGTTCAAAAAAAAAGCTTATTAAAACATAACTAAAGGAGGAGAGGTTAGATAATATAAGAAGGAAAGAACAAAACAAATGGTTTAGGTGTTGGCAGTATCCGTGTGCTGATGGTAGCAAAAGTACTTGCAGATGATTACAGGCGATCTTAAAAGCAAAATAATTCCCTAAAGCAGTTTTTCTCAAACTGTGGGTTGGGACCCACTAGGTAGTGAACCAATTTCAGGTGGGTCCCCATTCATTTCAATATATTTTTTAAGATATTAGACCTGATGCCACCATGGTATGTGACTGCATTTGGGGAAATGTTACAGATTTGTACTTTTAACAGGCTACTCTGTAGATCCTTTTAACAATGGCAGTCAATGGTGTTATGTGAAAATCCCCTTTTTCCTGTTAGTTGTGATTTTCTCTCTATATTTGGTCATGTTACTATGGACTAAAATATCATGCAGGCTAAACTTCTCCCATCACACAGGCCACAATCAAGTCAAGTTGTAGGCTCATGTTTGCACAACCACCACCTCCCCATGGTCACACATTATGGGAGGAAGTCTGGCATCTTAAATCATTGCTGAAGTGTCTCCTACATTACAGTATTCATTGTATTGTTTTAACCCATTCACTGTTTAAGAACTGTATGCAAAAGTGTCTCCTAACCCAATCACTGTTTAAGTGCTGTATGCAAACTAGAACTGCCTTTTTGTGTTGCTGATTCATTGTATTGTTTAAGTTCCCCCATCTAGGAAGCCAGCCATAGACCCCATTGAATGTTGCTGATAACTGACATCCTGATCCTTTCAATGTTTTATACACTCCAAGCACCCTGCTGTGTGGTAGTAATCCAGCTACCATCCAGCTGAACCCCTTTTAAGTGAGGGCTTCCTCTCACATGCTCTCTCTCTCTCTCCAAGGACCAACACATCTGTGTTGTGTCAGAGGGTCCTCTTCACAGGACTCCCCCCCCCATCCAACTGCTCTACAGGACAGGTAACTATTTTGCGCCTGGAACTCTTTCCCTTCTCCCCCCTTTTTCTCCCCTTCTCTTCCCATCTTTAGTCAGCAACTGGGTTTGGCAGACCAGGGACCCCTAAAATCCTTCCCTACAACCTTTCCTTTTTCTAATTTCCTCGGATGCACCAAATACTCTTTACACGCAACCACCATGAAAGCTAGGTACACTGGATTCAAGTATAGGAGCAAGAAACTTATCATTTCTTCATGTGCATTATGTTTACCTTTGTGCTTTTGTAATAAAACTATAATCTTTTATTAAAAGTTATTTTGCTCTCAGTCTCCTCTTTAAGCAAAAGGGAATTTCTCTGCATTACGCCGTCTTGTTATCCAGCCTACGACCCGAAGGTTCCAATAAGGGCAGTGTAATAATTCCCCTAAACAAAACAGCCTTTTTGGTAACAATGGGGCTTACTCCTGGGTACATGTGGATAGGATTGCAGCCTAGGATTGCTACAAATTTTCCTGCTGGATGATGTCGCTTCTGGTAATAACATCACTTCTGGTGGGTCCTGACAGATTCTCATTCTAAAAAGAGGGTCCTGGTGGTAAAGATTTGAGAATGACTGCCCTAATGCATTTAAAGGCCCGATCCTATCCAACTTTCCAGCACTGATACAGGTGTGCACTGCATCCTACAGTGACAGGGGGGGGGCAGTCATGGAGGTCTTCTCAAGGTAAGGGAGCATTTGATCACTGACCTTGGGACGGCACTGTGTTTACATTGGCACTGAAAAGTTGGATAGGGCACTTATTGTATGTATTCTGGTATCAGCTTGAGTAGTCCATTACAACTCTCTAATCTTCAGGCAAGCAGGTAAGAGCTTGACCACATAGAGATATTTTGCTGAAGGGACCAAGTAAAACACATCTGTATTCTTGGGTCTAACCTTGAGATATCATGGTTCAATGATGGCTTCGGTCCACCTGATTGGATAGTTTACAACGACCTGGGCAGTCCTACCTACTCTCTGTTCAGTACTGTCCCTGCTAATGTGTGGGGTGGTGCAGCCAGGCAACTCTCAGTTGAGCTCTATGCAGTGTGGAGCTTGGCAACTTGGTCACCGCATCTCAAAAAAGACATAGTGGAAATGGAAAAGGTGCAAAAGAGAGCGACTAAGATGATTACAGGGCTGGGGCACCTTCCTTATGAGGAAAGGCTACGGCGTTTGGGTCTCTTCAGCCTAGAAAAGAGACGCTTGAGGGGGGACATGATTGAGACATACAAAATTATGCAGGGGATGGACAGAGTGGATAGGGAGATGCTCTTTACACTCTCACATAACACCAGAACCAGGGGACATCCACTAAAATTGAGTGTTGGGCGGGTTAGGACAGACAAAAGAAAATATTTCTTTACTCAGCGTGTGGTTGGTCTGTGGAACTCCTTGCCACAGGATGTGGTGCTAGCGTCTAGCCTAGATGCCTTTAAAAGGGGATTGGACAAGTTTCTGGAGGAAAAATCCATTATGGGGTACAAGCCATGATGTGTATGCGCAACCTCCTGATTTTAGAAATGGGTTATGTCAGAATGCCAGATGCAAGGGAGGGCACCAGGATGAGGTCTCTTGTTATCTGGTGTGCTCCCTGGGGCATTTGGTGGGCCGCTGTGAGATACAGGAAGCTGGACTAGATGGGCCTATAGCCTGATCCAGTGGGGCTATTCTTATGTTCTTATGGAAGGTCAGCAATGATGTGATTACCAAACATCCAGAGACAGCATCACAACTTGTGGTGCCACACATCTGTGAAAGGGATTCATGCACCAGCATAGACCCCTTAGAAGGAATGCTGCTGGTCAGGTGGGTTGAATCTCAATCAGCTGATGCTTGCCAATCCCAGCAGGTGGGCTGGCTAGGGGTTATTATTATTCTTGGGGAAACCAGATGAACAAAACTATTTGCTTGGCCATTTGGTCTTTCTGAAACAACGCTGCTTTTAATAGGTCTCAGGAAAGCCTCTGTCCTAAGTAACATTATGCTGAATCTTGCCTTAAGAGAAATGTTTTGGGGGGGGAGCAAGGAGAACTCAATCATCACATCATGGAATCTGTACGCCTAGGAGTTTAATTTCACTGCTTAGAAGACCATAAAATCTTTCAGGCCTGAAGCCTCTTGATAGGGTGCTTCTATTCTTAGAGAATTGAACTGCTTGAGATAATGTTTGAAAGGGGGGGAAAAAGGGAAAGCAATTAGCTTTTCTGTTAAATTCTGCATGGTGGGCAAGAATATGTTCCAAATAAAGCAATATAAGAACTCCAGTTTGTGCTGGAGAACCTCAATTTATACACCTGAAAATAGCTCATTGGCCCAAGTCTGCAGCTGCCCCTTCCCAAGAAAAATCTAGAAGTGTTTGTATCAGACTGCATTTAATGACTCCGGAAATGTCTGCCAATCATTCCTCAACTTCCACACTTGCCTATGGCTGGAACCAAGCATTCCCTGAACCCCTCAAAGGTTCTTCTCCTGTTGCCTTTCATTTTCATGAACTCGTCGGGCCACATGATGGCTAAAATGAAATGTGGCCAACAATGGAGGGGTTTTCCAGGCAATTCAGGACCCTCATTTCCCTTCTCTTGCAGGTGTATTTGTTATTGTGTAGAAATGCAGGCGTAATGGCAGGTGCCATTATTTGTGGTTGGGTCATCCTGTGATATAATTTGTGCAAAAGTTTTTCATGCTTCTGCTGCCACCATCACCAAATTCAGGCAGGTGAAAATTCACTTCCATCTGCCACCCTCTGAAATTCTCAGGTTTTGCAACACGCTCCACACAGGGTTACAGCTGTAAATTTTCTTTGCAGGCTACAGAGGGTGGAGAGCTTGTCTACCTGACACCTGCCATTAGAATGAAAAGTGTATAATGGCATTTCTGTTCCTTCTCCATTTAGTTATTTGGCTAAGCCATTTAGTTATTCGATTTTTCTCTGTAAACCGCTTTGTGAACTTTCAGTTGAAAAGCGGTATATAAATACTGTTAATAATAATAATAAAATTCTCAGGACAATTCTATGTTTCTGCATTTCCCTAGGCCAGTGTTTCTCAAATGGTGGGTTGGGACCCACTAGGTGGGTCACAAGCCATTTTCAGGTGGGTCCCCATTCATTTCAATATTTTATTTTTAATATATAAGACTTGATGCTACCATGGTATGTGACTGCATCTAGGGAAATGTTACAGACCTGTACTTTTAACAAGCTACTATGTATATTCTTTTAACAACAATAGTAAATGGGACTTACGCCTGGGTAAATGTGGGTAGGATTGCAGCCTAAGGGCCCAATCCTATCCCATTTTCCAGCACCAGTGCAACAGCAGTGCAACCCCGAGGTAAGGAAACACATGTTCCTATACCTTTAGGAGGCCTCTGTGACTGCCTTCCCATCACAGGATGCAGTGCACACCCCATTGGCACAGCTGCACCGGCACTGCAAAAGTGGATAGGAATTGGCCCTTAGATTGTTAAAAATTTTCCTGCTTGATGATGTCACTTCTGGTCATGACATCACTTCTTCTCATTCACATTCAACCAGTGCTAAATGTGTGAGAACTACTGCCCTAGGCTATCTAAAATGTGCAGAGGAGCAGAGGCTTTGAAATTTCATTTGTGATGCACAATCCCCCAACTCTCTACAACTCATACAGAAATCTGAACCCTATGCAAAGTTTTGGCAGAAAGGGTGCTCTCACCCACCCCACCCCCAATCTAACAGAGGAATCAGAGTACAGTTTCTTCAAAGGAGCAGGTTTTGAATATGGAGATAGGGTGGCTGCTGGAGGTTGAGGGGAAAGATGGGACTTGATGTTGTCACGCAGCATGGTCTGCATCCCCAGTGATGCCACTGAGTTAAGGCGCAGCCAAGCAATGGTGTCAGCCTTGCTCCATGCCTTCAGCCTTGGTGTGTTAACGGCAGTGCCTCTGCTTTTCCACCTGGTGCACAGTGTGAGGTATATACCTCTCATCCTGTGACTGGCACAAGAACCTGAAATGTATTTTAAACTGTTTGCTTGCTTTGGTGATCAGCTGTCTAAATGGAAGATGCATGCCCATATACCTGCGGTTTTCAAACTCGTTTGAAACCCACAATAAGTCTTTGCAGGGGCGGGGGCAGCAGGGGCAGGGGGAAGGCAGTGACATGATCCCCGGGATCGCATCGCTCAAGGGGCTAAAGGGACTGGGGTGCACCCTCCAGTCCCTACAGCAGCCATCCCTGTGTGTGGGGAGCCCTGCGCAAGTGCCTGCAGTGGTTTGAATACCACTGCCATATACATTGCCTTGAGCTCAAGAAGGAAAAGGACAATACAGTACAGGTGTGATAAATTAGGTTGAAATAAGATCCTTAATCAATGAAATTATTCAATGAAATTGAATAACAAGCTGCACCTACATCTGGGGTATTCACTGCAGCACTTTCTTCCACAACAGACAGTCCTAGCGTATTGCTCATCTAGTGCATCTTTAATGAACTTGCACAGAAGAGGAGTCATGATCAAGGAAGACCTGGGGTGAGTGAGCACTTGAGATAAAACTAGCTCATCCCTGGCCTTTTGTAATTTTAGTTTGAAATGAACTTGCACAGCATTTTCCCATGGAAATGGAACTCGTATCTCCCCAGGAACTGAAAAAAAAACCAGAATGACTTAAATAGAAACCTTGTTTGGAAAGAATTAAAAAGGCAGAACATTGGTTTGGAAGTGATAGCAATAATCTTAAATTTCAGTTGACTTGTTTCCATTAAGAGCTGCTGTGAGTAAGGCTGAAAGCCTCAATGCACTTACTAAGGAGTAGACACCATTGAAGACAGTGGGGTTTATATCTGAGTCAGTGCGCTTAGAATTGTGTAAGATATTTTGCTATGAGCCAGAAAGCCCCCATTCTAATCTCAGCTCAGCTCTGATTTCATTTAGGTAGCCTTAGGTAATCTAGCATCTCCAGTGGCAAAACATCCCCCCAGTGAGTTCTGTACAAGATTCCAGTGGATAAAAAACAGAAGCACCGATGCTCTAAAATGCCGTCTCTGTCTTGGCCTCCTTTAGCAGGAAGCACAAATCACTGGTAGAGCCAGGTGATTTTTCAAACGCCTTAAGATGAAGCAACTTATCTTTCAAGTGTGGGAAGGGAGAACTCGAAAGCCTGGGCAGTGGCAGGGGAAGGAGAAAGCGAGAGGCTTCAATAGCCACGTAAGAGGCACTAGGAAAAACTTAATGCCACTGTACAGACATTACCATTTTCTCTCCCCGACTCTATCAGTCAGTTCCTCCAATAGTCTGTTCAGCGCACTTTTTACTAAACAACTCACGGCACAACCCTAAGCTCCTGCATCGACAGATCGCACACTCCACCTGTACAGGCTGCTGCAAAAGCAGCATGAAGTGCTTTGTGACAGCATAGGAGTTTGTGGCGCTGGTGGGAAGTCCTGTGCCATCCCGCTGGACCCGGTGCAGGCTTCCATGCACACCGGAGCAGATAAGCTCTATGCTGAGCAGTAGAGGGGCAGGAGAAGGGTGGCGATATGGGTAGGGATGGGGGTGGGCAGATCAGAAGGTGTGGGGATGGGGGATGGGCAGATCAGGCCCTAGTAATGGGCAGGGTTGGCAGCAGTGGTGTGTGCCTATCCTGCTCCCAGGTGAGATTTGCCATCATGGATCCACTCAGACTTGCACCAGTGATTTAGCAGGTTCAGATCTGAGTAGAACCGTTCCCATGGCTGTGGCTTTCCCTGGGGCAAGGAAACAAATGTCCCCTCACCTCAAGGAAACCTCCAGACTGCGAAAATTCCCCTGCAGCATACAGAACAAGCTGCGCTGGCCCTGCTGCATCAGCACAGGGGAATTTCAATAGGATTGGGCTTTCAGTGATATTGGTTACCTGCTGCCAGCACAGCTCCCCAGTCCCGTATGCTGCATTTATAGTTCTGATGATCCTAAGAACATAAGAACAGCCCCACTGGATCAGGCCCTAGGCCCATCTAGTCTGGGTTCCTGTATCTCACAGCGGCCCACCAAATGCCCCAGGGAGCACACCAGATAACAAGAGACCTGCAAGGCCTCCTGGGAATTGTAGTTAAGAACATAAGAGCAGCCCCACTGGATCAGGCCATAGGCCCATCTAGTCCGGGTTCCTGTATCTCACAGCGGCCCACCAAATGCCCCAGGGGGCACACCTGATAACAAGAGACCTGCAAGGCTTCCTGGGAATTGTAGTTAAGAACATAAGAGCAGCCCCACTGGATCAGGCCATAGGCCCATCTAGTCCGGGTACCTGTATCTCACAGCGGCCCACCAAATGCCCCAGGGAGCACACCTGATAACAAGAGACCTGCAAGGCTTCCTGGGAATTGTAGTTAAGAACATAAGAGCAGCCCCACTGGATCAGGCCATAGGCCCATCTAGTCCGGGTTCCTGTATCTCACAGCGGCCCACCAAATGCCCCAGGGAGCACACCTGATAACAAGAGACCTGCAAGGCTTCCTGGGAATTGTAGTTAAGAACATAAGAACAGCCCCACTGGATCAGGCCATAGGCCCATCTAGTCCGGGTTCCTGTATCTCACAGCGGCCCACCAAATGCCCCAGGGAGCACACCTGATAACAAGAGACCTGCAAGGCTTCCTGGGAATTGTAGTTAAGAACATAAGAGCAGCCCCACTGGATCAGGCCATAGGCCCATCTAGTCCGGGTACCTGTATCTCACAGCGGCCCATCAAATGCCCCAGGGAGTACACCAGACAACAAGAGACCTCATCCTGATGCCCTCCCTTGCATCTGGCATTTTGACATAACCCATTTCTAAAATCAGGAGGTTGCGCATACACATCATGGCTTGTACCCCATAATGGATTTTTCCTCCAGAAACTTGTCCAATCCCCTTTTAAAGGCATCTAGGGTAGACACCAGCACCACATCCTGTAGCAAGGAGTTCCACAGACTGACCACGCGCTGAGTAAAGAAATATTTTCTTTTGTCTGTCCTAACCCGCCCAACACTCAATTTTAGTGGATGTCCCCTGGTTCTGGTATTATGTGAGAGTGTAAAGACCATCTCCCTATTCACTCTGTCCATCCCCTGCATAATTTTGTATGTTTCAATCATGTCCCCCCTCAGGCGTCTCTTTTCTAGGCTGAAGAGGCCCAAATGCCATAGCCTTTCTTCATAAGGAAAGTGCCCCAGCCCCGTAATCATCTTAGTCGCTCTTTTGCATCTCTTCCATTTCCACTATGTCTTTTTTGAGATGTGGCGACCAAACTGGACACAATACTCCAGGTGTGGCCTTACCATAGATTTGTACAACAGCATTATAATATTAGCCGTTTTGTTCTCAATACCCTTACTAATGATCCCAAGCATAGAATTGGCCTTCTTCACTGCTGCCGCACATTGGGTCGACACTTTCATCGACCTGTCCACCATCACCCCAAGATCTCTCTCCTGATCTGTCACAGACATCTCAGAACTCATCAGCCTATATCTAAAGTTTTGATTTTTTGCCCCAATGTGCATGACTTTACACTTACTGACATTGAAGCACATCTGCCATTTTGCTGCCCATTCTGCCAGTCTGGAGAGATCTTTCTGGAGCTCCTCACAATCACTTCTGGTCTTCACCACTCGGAAAAGTTTGGTGTCGTCTGCAAACTTAGCCACCTCACTGCTCAACCCTGTCTCCAGGTCATTTATGAAGAGGTTGAAAAGCACAGGTCCCAGGACAGATCCTTGGGGCACACCGCTTTTTACCTCTCTCCATTGTGAAAATTGCCCATTGACACCCACTCTCTGCTTCCTGGCCTCCAACCAGTTCTCAATCCATGAGAGGACCTGTCCTCTAATTCCCTGACTGTGGAGTTTTTTCAATAGCCTTTGGTGAGGGACCGTGTCAAACGCCTTCTGAAAGTCCAGATAGATAATGTCCACGGGTTCTCCCACATCCACATGCCTGTTGACCTTTTCAAAGAATTCTATAAGGTTTGTGAGGCAAGACTTACCCTTACAGAAGCCATGCTGACTCTCCCTCAGCAAGGCCTGTTCATCTATGTGTTTTGAGATCCTATCTTTGATGAGGCATTCCACCATCTTACCTGGTTAGGTAAGAATGGTTAGGAGGGGCTGTTCAGGCAGCGGTATCTGCCCGAGGTCTTCTGCCGTGAAGACAGATGCAAAGAACTCATTTAATTTCTCTGCCATCTCTAAGTCTCCTTTTATCTCCCCTTTCCCTCCCTCACCATCCAGAGGGCCAACTGCTTCTCTGGCAGGTTTCCTGCTTCTAACATATTTGAAGAAGCTTTTATTATTCCCCTTAATGTTGCTGGCCATGCGTTCCTCATAGTCTCGCTTGGCCTCCCGTATCACCTTCTTACATTTCTTTTGCCAAAGTTTATGGTCCTTTTTATTCTCCTCACTAGGGCAAGACTTCCATTTATGGAAGGAAGCTTCCTTGCCCTTCACAGCCTCTCTAACTTGGCTAGTTAGCCATGCGGGAACCCTCCTGGATTTAGTGGAACCCTTCTTTCTTTGCGGTATACACCTCTGCTGGGCCTCTGTTACTGTTGTTTTAAGCAGCCTCCATGCACTCTGGAGACACTGGCCTCTTTTTACCCTCCCTTTCAACCTCCTTCTAACCAGCCTCCTCATTTGAGGGAAGTCCGCCCGTCGGAAGTCAAGCGTTTTTGTTAGAGATTTGCCTTGTATTCTTCCCCCAACGTGCATGTCAAAACGAATCACAGCATGATCACTGTTCCCCAATGGCTCAGTAACGTTTACATCTCTAACCAGGTCCTGTGTACCGCACAATATTAAATCCAGAGTCACCTGCCCTCTGGTGGGCTCCGTGACTAGCTGCTCTAAGCCACAGTCATTTAGCATGTCAAGAAATCCGGTCTCCTTATTGTGACCAGAACACAAATTGACCCAGTCAATATGAGGATAATTGAAGTCCCCCATGATTACAACCCTGTCCCTCCTTGTCACCTCCCTGATCTGTTTCCTCATTTCAAGGTCCCCATCCGATTTCTGGTCTGGAGGACGATAGCACGCCCCCAGTATTACATCGCTGCACAAGCCTGGTAATTTAACCCACAGAGATTCTACGGTGGAGTCGGACCCACCTTCAATCTCTACTTTGCTGGATTCTATCCCTTCCTTAACATAAACGGCCACCCCACCTCCAACACGCCCCTGCCTGTCCCTCCTGTAGAGTTTATAGCCCGGGATTGCGGTATCCCACTGATTCTCCGCATTCCACCAGGTTTCCGTTATGCCCACTATGTCAATATTTTCCCTTGTCACCAGACATTCCAGTTCTCCCACCTTTGCTCGTAGACTTCGGGCATTCGCATAAAAGCATTTGTACATGGAATGCCCCAGGATGGGCTGCTTATTCGCTCCTTTGTCCCTGCATCCTCTCATTGTGCCAAACCGTCTATCACATCCCATCACGCTACCTTTCCCAATTTCTTCTCCTACTCTGCCTTTGTCTTGTTGTTCTCTAACCTCCCCATCCTTGTCCCATAGGGATGAGGAGTCCCGAACTGGATGCCCCTTGGCTCCTGTCGGCCTTCCCCCAGGGATCAGTTTAAAAGCTGCTCTGCCACCTTTTTAATGTTATGCGCCAGCAGTCTGGTTCCATTCTGGTTCAGGTGGAGCCCGTCCCTCTTGTACAGGCCCCGCTTGTCCCAAAGCGTTCCCCAGTGCCTAATGAATCTAAACCCCTCCTCCCTACATCACCGTCTCATCCACGCATTGAGACCCCTGATCTCCGCCTGCCTAGCTGGCCCTGCGCGTGGAACAGGTAGCACTTCAGAGAACGCTACCTTTGAGGTCCTGGCTTTCGGCTTCCTGCCTAAAAGCCTAAATTTGGCCTCCAGGACCTCCCAGCTACACTTGCCCACGTCGTTGGTGCCGACATGCACCACAGCCGCTACCTCTCCCCCAGCACTGTCTACTAGCCTGTCTAGACGAGAAGTGATGTCCGCAACCTTCGCACCAGGCAGGCAAGTCACCATGCGGTCCTCACATCCGTCGCAAACCCCCCTCTCTATGTTTCTAATAATTGAATCCCCCACTACAAGAAGCCCCCGACCCCCCTCCCGCTGAGGAGTATCCCGAGTGCGTTCGGATACGGGCCCATCCCCTGGAGAAGGGGTCCCCCCTAGGGGATTGTTTCCCTCCTCTCCAGGATGACGTCCTCCAGTCCCGAGACTTCCCACCCAGGCAGCTGAGGAGCTGCACGCCTGAGGTTGGGACGAAGCCTGATCGTCCCCGGAAGTCTCCCCACGGTCCTCCTCTGCCTGCCTGCGCTTCTCCAGGTCGGCCACCAAGGCTTCAAGGGAGCGGACGCGTTCCCTGAGACCCTGGAGCTCCTTGCACCGAGGACACACACCCATGACTTATGCCCCAGAGGCATATAATCATACATGTGGCACTCAATGCAGAACACTGGATAGCCCCCTCCCTGCTGCTGGCTGTCTGACTGCATAGCTTTTTTGTTGTTGTTGTTGTTTTATTTAGGGGTACTTTTATAAACCCTACACTGGTTAGCAGCCCTCTTCTCAAGGGAAGAGAAAGGGCAGTATACGGGGTCCTGGCCTCCTCGCCCTGCTGCTGAACTCACCCAGATGCTAAACTTTCGGTTTACCTGGCACTTAGTTACCAGAGGCACTTAGGGTTCCCGAGGCCACACGCGTCTGGAGAGATTTCATTATTTCCTGAAATAATGTCCCTTTTCATACCTGCAAACCACAATCAATGACCCTTATGTAACATTATGATAGAGATGGTAGTTAAATGTGCTCATTTCACAGGCCCCTCCCCCATCTTTCTTTCATAGCCAAGGATGTTTGAACAAGTTTAGGATATTTGGGAAGTGCTGAATCCAAAAATGGCCTTGGTTTTTGCCCAGTTGGCTCTGGTTTTGGGGGTATGCCATAGCCACCTTATATGCTGATTCAAGCAGCTTCCTCCAGCAAAACTGATGCCATTGATTCAGCACCCCCAAAGCACCCAAGAATAGGTGTAACTGTTATGACAACAAAACTTTTTTATGACAACAAAATATGCGTAGGTCTTGATTTCATTGGCCCTCTCTGCTCCCCCAACCCCGCTTTTTGTTCATGATTAGTCTGTAAGACCTGGATCTTGGTATGTTCCGTTAGCTTACAACACAGTCCTGGAACGAGCTGGAATCCCTAGCATGTATGCACTGCTGAAACAGAGACGCCTGCGTTGGCTCAGTCATGTCGTGAGACTGGATGATGGCCAGATCCCAAAGGATCTCCTCTATGGAGAACTCGTGCAAGGAAAGCACCCTACAGGTAGACCACAGCTGCGATACAAGGACATCTGCAAGAGGGATCTGAAGGCCTTAGGAGTGGACCTCAACAGGTGGGAAACCCTGGCCTCTGAGCGGCCCGCTTGGAGGCAGGCTGTGCAGCATGGCCTTTCCCAGTTTGAAGAGACACTTGGCCAACAGTCTGAGGCAAAGAGGCAAAGAAGGAAGGCCCACAGCCAGGGAGACAGACCAGGGACAGACTGCACTTGCTCCCAGTGTGGAAAGGATTGTCACTCCCGAATCGGCCTTTTCAGTCACACTATGTGCTGTTCCAGAACCACCATCCAGAGCGTGATACCATAGTCTTCTGAGACTGAAGGTTGCCAACACAATAGTCTGTAAGATATTATGTTTAATTGTAAACCACATTTGGTGCAGTGACAGAAAGCTGGTAGGTAAATGAATGGCCTTTCTGATTGTGTATCCTCTCTCTTAAGCCCTCTCTTACCTCGGGCATGACTAAGGATTTGTTGCCCTGTTATCATGGGATGCAAATAATCAGGGTGCATAATCAAACAAATGGCACAATCCAACTTTCCACCACTGGCATAGCTGTGCCAGTGGGGCATGTGCTGCATCCTGCCGTTGGGGGGCAGTCATGGAGGCCTCCCCAAGGTAAGGCAATGTTTGTTCCCTTACCTCGGAGTTGCATTGCCCTTACCTCAGTGCTGGAAAGTTGGTTAGGATTGTGGCCTAAATTATCCATGAGTTGTGGCTGTGACTGTTTGCCAGGCTACTGTTGCTTCCAGTAGGCAACTGAGATGCTAAGAAGTACCAGAATGGCAACAGAAGGATATGTGCTAATATTCTAGTGACAGCCCAGTCTTGGCTAGAGTATGTCCAGAGAGCACATTACATCAGTGCTTTAGTGAAGAGGCTGGAACACAATTCATTGGGCTGTTTTCACCTAATGAGCCCTTAGTGGTTCACCTTATGTATATCTCAGAAACTACTTTCTCTACGGTGAACCATTCTTAGAACCCCCTTTACAGAAGCATGTCTACCTGCTGCTTTGTCAGAAGTCCCACAGGATCAGGTTAGGCTCAGTGAAGCTATGTTCATTAGTCTTAAGCTTGCCAAAACTTGATGGGAAGCTATGAGACATCTTAACTGGAGAACTTTTCTGCAGAAATAAAAAATGGACTTTATCCTTATCCATCAGAGCCTGAACACTTTCCATTTAAGTTTTCACAAATATCCTATTTGTGCCAGCATTCAGTAATCAGGTTTAAGCGAGGATGGCATGACTTTTTAACTTAAATGTTTTGAAGGTGGGTTGTGTGTGTTGGTTTGATTTTTTTACTGTTGTACATTACCTCAATGCCACTTCTAAGGTGATCCACTCAGGATTCTGAAAACTGTCCATTTACCTGTCACACCTAACTCCTTCTTGGACAAGGTACTTGAGCAGGTGATGATTGATAATTCCCAGACTCTCTTGGATGAAACAGAGAATCTGGACCCTGTTCAGTCTGATTCCAGGTTTGTTTCTGGCACAGAAGCCACCTTGGTCACCATGACAGATGACCCATACCAGGAGAAGGATGTGATCCTGCTAATCCTCCTAGACCTCTCATTGCCCAAGGCCATCAGCTATTAGACAGACCTTTAGACAGACTCACTGAATTTGATGTTGGAGGGATGGTGTCTCTGTGTTACGTGAAAATCCCCTTTTTCCTTTTAGTTGTAATTTTCCCTCTACATCTGGTTGTGTTACTATGGACTAAAATATCATGCAGGCTAAACTTCTCCCAGCACACAGGCCACAATCAAGTCAAGTCACAAGCTCATGGTTACACAACCACCACCTCCCTATGGTCACACATTATGGGAGGAAGTCTGGCATCTTAAATCATTGTTTAAGTGTCTCCTACATTACTGTACTCATTATATTGTTTTAAACCAATCACTGTTAAGAACTGTTTGCAAAAGTGTCTCCTAACCCAATCACTGTTTAAGTGCTGTATGCAAACTAGAACTGCCTTCTTGTGTTGCTGATTCATTGTATTGTTTAAGTTCCCCCATCTAGGAAGCCAGCCATAGACCCCATTGAATGTTGCTGATAAGGGACATCCAGATCCTTTCAATGTTTTACACATTCCAAGCACCCTGCTGGGTGGTAGTAATCAAGCTACCATCCAGCTGAACCCCTTTTAAGTGAGGGCTTCCTCTCACATGCTCTCTCTGGCTCTCTCTCCAAGGACCAACACATCTGTGTTGTGTCAGAGGGTCCTCTTCACAGGACTCCCCCCCCCATCCAACTGCTCTACAGGACAGGTAACTATTTTGCACCTGGAACTCTTTCCCTTCTCCCCCCTTTTTTCTCCCCTTCTCTCCCCATCTTTAGTTAGCAGCTGGAGTTGGCAGATCAGGGACCCCTAAAATCCTTCCCTACAACCTTTCCTTTTTCTAATTTACTCGGATGCACCAAATACTCTTTACACGCAACCACCATCTTTCTCTCAGTCTCCTCTTTAAGCTAAAGGGAATTTCTCTGCATTACGCCGTCTTGTTATCCAGCTTGCGATCCTAAGGTTCCAATAAGGGCAGTGTAATTATTCTCCTAAACAAAACAGCCCTTTTGGTAACATTTGTGGTTGGTGCTCCTATTTTGAGAGCTAATTCCTAAAGGCATTGCTAAGGGAAAACTGTCTGCCTAGTCCTGTTACTAGGGTGTTTGTGTCTGGGAGGATTGTGTCCTGGTCAAATGCAACCTGATCATTGGCATCCCATTAAGAACATAAGAACAGCCCCACTGGATCAGGCCAAGGGCCCATCTAGTCCAGCTTCCTGAATCTCACAGTGGCCCACCAAATGCCTGAGGAAGCTCACAAGACAACAGACACAACCTGTGTCCTGGTGCCCTCCCCTGCATCTGGCAATCAGAGGCAGCCTGCCTCTCAAACCAAGAGCTTGCACATACCTGCTATGACTTGTAACCTGTAATGAATTTTTCCTCCAGAAACTTGTCCAATCCCCTCCTACAGGCATCCAGGCAAGATGCCATCACTACATCCTGTGGCAAGGAGTTCCACAAACTAATTACATGTTGGGTAAAGAAATATTTTCTTCTGTCTGTCCTAACTACCCTGCACATCCCTGATCTTGTCCGATCTTGGAAGCTAAGCAGGGTCAGGCCTGGTTAGTACTTGGATGGGAGACCACCTGGGAATACCGGGTGCTGTAGGCTTATACCATAGTCTTTCAAGACTGAAGGTTGCCAACCAACTCTCCCGTTCATATCTGTGTTTTTTTGGCCACAATCCAAACCAATTTTGCTAAGGGCAATGCATCTCTGAGGGAAGGGAACAAACATTGCTCTACCTTGAGGAGGCCTCCCTGATTGCCCCCCCCCCCAACTGCAGGACTCAGCATAGGCCCCACTGGCACAGCTATGCCAGTGCTGGAAAGTTGGTTAGGATTGTGCCCTTTGTTTGTTTGTTACGTGAAAATCCCCTTTTTCCTTTTAGCTGTGATTTTCTCTCTATATCTGATCATGTTACTATGGACTAAAATATCATGCAGGCTAAACTTCTCCCAGCACACGGACCACAATCAAGTCAAGTTGTAGGCTCATGGTTACACAACCACCACCTCCCTATGGTCACACAATAAGGGAGGAAGTCTGGCATCTTAAATCATTGCTTAAGTACTGTATGCAAATTTGAACTGTCTTCTTGTGTTGCCAGATTCATTGTATTGTTTAAGCTCCCCCATCTAGGAAGCCAGCCATAGACCCCATTGAATGTTGCTGATAACTGACCTCCTGATCCTTTCAATGTTTTCCCTGCTGTGTGGTAGTAATGAAGCTACCAGCACTGTCTGCAAATCCCTTTTTTTAAAGAGAGGGCTTCCTCTCACATGCTCTCTCTGGCTCTCTCTCTCCAAGGTCCAACACATCTGTGTTGTCAGAGGGTCTTCTTCACAGGATTCTCCCCGCCCCCCATTCAACTGCTCTACAGGACAGGTAACTATCTTGCATCTGGAACCCTTTCCCTTCTTCCCCCCCTTTTTCTCCCCTTCTCTCCCCATCTTTAGTCAGCAACTGGGTTTGGCAGACCAGGGACCCCTAAAATCCTTCCCTACAACCTTTCCTTTTTCTAATTTCCTCGGATGCACCAAATACTCTTCACACGCAACCACATGAGAGCTAGGTACACTAGATTCTAAATACTAGGACCAAGAAACATACACTTATCATTTCTCCATGTGCATTATGTTTACCTTTGTGCTTTTGTAATAAAACTATAATCTTTTATTAAAAGTTATCTTTCTCTCGGTCTCCTCTTTAAGCAAAAGGTAATTTCTCTGCATTACGCCGTCTTGTTATCCAGCCTGCGATCCTAAGGTTCCAATAAGGGCATTGTAATAATTCCCCTAAACAAAACAGCCCTTTTGGTAACATGTTTGTGCATCCTGATTATTTGCATCCCACGATAACTTTGCTATACTGCCTTGCAGGGTTCCAGCTTGTCTTCCCATGCTTTTTAATGCTTACTTGAAATGGCTGGGTGAGAAAGTCCAGAGTTTGGGGATGAGGTATCACCAGTACACAGATGACCTTAATCTCCATTTCTCCTGAGTCCGTTGAAACAGTGTTGATGCTTAATCAATGCCTGGAATCAGTGATAGGCTGAACAGGAGCCAATAAACTAAAGGCAGAGGTTTTATGGACAGATGCTTGCTGTGTTTGGGGAGATTATGTTCAGTCTCTTCTGGGTGGCGTTGCATTCCTCCTAAAGGATCAGGTTTATAGATCTCAGAGTATGTCTGGATCTAGCTATGTCAGTAGAGAACCATGTAGCTTTTGTAGCATGGAGGCTGGTGCACCAGCTGTGACTTTTCCTGGATAAAGATAGCCCAGATACAGTTATCCATGTTCTGGTGACTGGCTATGGTAGAATGTTGTATGTTTGAAGACTGTCTTTGAAGTTGGTCCAAAATAGAGCTGCTAGCTTGCCAATTGGAACTGGTCATGGGGATCACATTGCATTAGTGCTTAAAACCCATTTCTGCCCGGCTCACAGGTATACACATTTAATCCCTGTTGCATATATGCAACGCTGGGTAGAAATGGCTTAAAGGGGTGAGTGATCGACCATTCGGTTACTGAACACAATTTAAAGTGCCGATGCTTATCTTTCAAAGCTTTCCACCGTTTAAGACCAGGGTACCTGAAAGATCACCTGCTCTTGTCAAGCTGTATAAGACTCTTTGCAGATGCTCCTTTCCGTGTGTTGTCTCAAATGATACAAATAAAACAGAGGTGGGACCTAGGTATCCACTGATTTGACACACCACTGATAATGGAGTCCCCCTTTAAATGCCTTGTAACAACGATAAAAGCACCAACATTCCATTTCCTGCCTCCACACTATTAATCCGCACCAGCTGCAAGCCTCTGGGGTTAAAGAAAGCCTTAATGACCCACTTCCAGGTTTCTTGCTCCTCCGTTGTTGCCCCAGAATGCATTGGTATAGATGCTGTCATGAAATTGGTGTTTCATGTGGGTCCTATTTTTTTTCCCTATATTGGCATTGGAGCTCTTTAGAGCACGTCACGTGTAAAAGCTTCCAGGGAGAGTGGTTAGCCTCTGTAGTGGGAGGATAAGTTTCTTAGAAAATGGGATCTTCCTTGGCTTTCCTGCTGAATGAGACCTAAGGGAGAGTTAGCCTCACTCCTGTACTGTGAGTAGATGATAGAAATTAATGTGGTTCTGGCTAGTCAGAAAAGTATAGTTAGATTGTGTTAGATTTTATCTCTTTTTTTTGGGTTGTTTTTGTCAGCAGGTTCAGAAAAAGTTTTGCCTTGGGATAGTCCTGCAGAATTGGGGGGCCTCTTATGTATGTAGTACTCTTATTTGACTGCATATCTTGATTGTAGAGAAGCCCTTCTATTTGTCTTTTTATATCAGTTTAATGGATCTTAATTAAATCTGGGCAGGAGGTCTGGTCTAAAGGGTAGAGCCTCCATTTGCCTGAAGATTAACATCCACAAGGTCGCCAGTTCGAGGCCACCGGCACCGTGCGACCTTGAAGCAGCTGACTAGCTGCAGCTGAGCTGTTCCATCTGCTCGGAGCGTGGGAGGATGGAGGCCAGAATGTCAAACCAGATCGGAGTGTAACACCTTGAATGTAGTGGTTCTTGAAAGAAAGAACCTTCTTTCAATTTGTAAAAATCCCTGCGTGGATTTAATAAGCCTGCCTGTGTAAACCGCCTTGAATAAAGTCTTGAATAAAGACCAAGAAAGGCGGTATATAAATACTGTATATTATATTATTATTATTATTAATAAATTCTTTAGTTTTTATATTCTTCCTTGTCTGGGTTCCTTTTGAGGTATTTGGGAGTTTATTATTCTTCCACCTCATTGGGATTATTGTGAGGAAATTAAACAGAAATCCTTAAGTACCTCTATATTATAAGAAGAGGGGTTTAGCCCAGGGAATCTCTCTAGTGATCCTGGTTCTCAGGCTGCTGACAGTGTGGTAGCTACCCAGGGGGTTTCCTTAGAAAGTTATGAGATAATTGAACATGAAGAATGGGTACCCCCCCCCCGAATTCTGCCAGATGCTATACTGCATTTAGCCACTAGATTGTGTGAATAATGGAATAATGGAACTATTCATCCCATCTAGTGGTTGAATGCGGTATAATGCCTATCCCTTGTTACAAGGCATTTATAAGTGGACCTTTAAATTCACTGGTTTGGGTATCTACTGAGGGTTCCGGAACAGAACCCCAGTGGATACTGAGGTCCCACTTGTATTACAAGGACACCATATGTGTCCAGTGCTCTCTTACGCAAAAGAAACTATTAATAGTATAGCCGGGGGGGTGCAGCGAGTATTACATTGTGATGCCTGCATTACTTACTGCACCGCCCGCCCAATGGCTATGCTACTAGAAACTATACCTTTCAGTATTATTTCTAGACTTCTCACTGCTTGGGGTAGTGGGAAGCATGTAGTAGAACTGTTTCATTCATAGACACTCTTCCATAATTTGCTTCCACAACAGAAATGGTACTGTGCATGCACCCACATCTATTTCTGGAAGTCAGGCATAGGTTTGCTGTTATAGAAGATGCCTGCAAAAATCCTTTCCATTCCAAATGATGACTTTTGTCAGAGGAATGGTTTGTTAGAAAGCCCTCCAGGAAAAAAGGCAGACAGTGCTATTATTTTCTGAATTTTATCTCAAGTTTCCAACTTGAATTAGGATTTTTATTACTAGTGCAGCCTGAGGCAAGATGACTGGTAGAAAAAAGTCAAAAACACGTACATGAAAGGAAAAGAAGAACATCATGCTAGATAATCCTCCTTTTCCCAACTGCCATCTGTCCCTCCATCATATATATGATGCCGCCCAACTGGTCTCCAGAAAATGTCCTTGACCAGCATATGGTGCAATTCACCAGTCTTAAAAGGGTCATTCTGGACAGTGGTATGCTAGCGGTTCAAAGAGTACTCTTGTTTGGGTGCCAGATTCTTCCAAAGAAACCTATGACTCAGTAAGAGGGTTTTGTTTGTTTTTAATCTGAAATGAAGCTCATAAAAATGTCCCAAATAAGGAGATCCTGACTTTTTTCTCTTAAAATCCTACAGTGATGGAAAGAGTCATTTAAAAGGAAAAGATGTCAGGCAGGCACAAGAAAGGAAGGGCTGTATTTATCATCTGAAAGAGACACTGTCTGATCTTCCATGTCTTCCCTTCTCCTGGATCACATACGTTTTTAATGGTTGTTCAGACTCAAGTTGTAATTAGTTGATAGGATACTTAAGTATGGACTGAAACATATGAGAGCATCATTTCCTGGGAATTAACAACCTGCGAGGGCCATTTATGCACAGATAAATCCCATGGATCCTAGAATCAAACCCTCTGACACAGCACATGCAAAGGAAATTGTGCATTGCCGTTATAACAGTGAGCAGGGTTTAGCTTTCTGCGTAGAATATGGCCACAGAAATCCGACAATTTATTTACAGTTTCTAATCCTCATGCCATTCTCCTCTTCCCCCACTCCCTTTTACACAATAAATAATCTTTATGGGTTCACCGTAAGGCAGGTTTTAAAATGCCTCAGCTGCAGTCCTGAGACAGCAGCACACACGGCCAACAGCATCTAAATGACTCGAAGTGCAAAGACATACGTGGTAATCTGAACCTACAAAAGGCAAATTCATGCTGACCGAGCTGCAGGAATAGGCTTGGATAAGCAGCACAAAAGCTTCTCAGACCCCAACCGGTCTCCATGCCTTCGCTGTACGTCTGTAAGCACACATCTTTCTCTGGCGCTCGTTCCTGCACCATTTTAGCAGCTTAGTTGTTTTCTGCACTGATGGTGCACCCCAGATGTTCACGCTGCTTGTGCAAAGGTGTGTGTGAGACTTTTTAGAGACGATTGTTGGGAAGTGGTGTGTGCGTGTGCACACAGATCTCTTTGTATACATGGCCTGAGAGTCTGTGCCACCTCCTAGAGAGTCTGTCAAGGCACAACTTAAAAGCTCATTCAGGCAGCCCTGACCCCCTGCCTGCTTCAGATTGCCTAAGAGGTAAGGGGGGGAAAATCTAAAAAGAAGTGAAAACTTAAAAGCAGCATCTCAAAAGCTGCATAGATTTTTTTACCCTGCGTGTATGCACCGCGCATGTGTGTGTGTGTGCGTGTGTGTGTGTGTGTGTTAAACCTAAAGTGTTTAAAAGCTTTAATATTGATGGCCTGTCAACTTTGTCCTGATTCTTTGGCTTTCAGTTAAAAGGTTTTTGTTGTTGTAGCTTATGCAGTTGCTCTGTTGCTATGGAAACGTGACATCAAAATGACGTTTCTCTGTTTAAAAGCTTTTAACTAAATTCCTGCCTGTCAGATGTAGGCCCCATTTTGTGCACTCAAGCTTCAAGCTGTTGCAAAGAGGTTTCATGTGTTCGGTTGTCATTCAAATCCTGTAGCTTTCCTGGGCATGCAAAATCCTAAAATGCACCAGTGCAAAAATCTCGATTTAAGTGTGCTCTTTTAAAAACCCTTTTAGGTCACTCAGCAATGGCTGCAGCCGAAATCCCCAGTTATATTGTCTCTTCCCAGACTGAGAAGCACAGGAGGGCCAGGAATTGGACTGATGCTGAGATGAGAGGCTTAATGCTGGTCTGGGAAGAATTCTTTGATGAGCTGAAACAAACTAAGAGGAATGCCAAAGTTTATGAGAAAATGGCCAACAAACTCTTTGAGATGACTGGAGAGATTCGCCACGGAGAAGAAATAAAGATAAAAATTACAAACATGACATTCCAGTACAGGTAAGCTGCCGTTAATTCCTTTTATTCTGGGTCTGATTTTGAGAGACGAATCCGGTTCGTGTCTTTCTGGATAAAAGATGTTGTGATCCAAGAGCTGAAAGATGAAAGGCTGTTCCTAGCGCTCTTAAAAATCACTCTTGCCCACCCCACGCCATCACGCCTCGTTTTCCCCGGGCGTACTTTGAAATGCTAGCAGAGCTCGGGTGGTGGTTAATCACTGCTTTTATTAAAACAAGAGGGTCCAAAGGCAGCATTAAAATATTTTGTGGATCTCTGCAGATTGGCTTCCACTTGCAATGAAATCTAGTGCAGCGCAGCTTCACTGCAAAGCTGGTCTCTTCGATGTGAAAATAAAGTAAAAAAAAAAAGGCATTGGAGACAGCATTCTCTTAATGTTGCAGATGGAGGGAGTTACACTTCAGAGGACAAAAATAACTGCATGCCTCATGGCTGAGTGACACACGTTGCTATAATTGTAACCAGCGTTAGCAAATGAACAATTACGTTTGGAGCCAGAAATCGGTGCACACTGTAAATACTCTTCCAACTGGGGAAGGCAACAGAGGTGTCTCAAACAAGATAATGAAGTATAGTGGGTGTCCATCAGGAAGGAAAGTTGGTTTGGGAGAATGTTTGCTGCTTAGGAAAAAAAAAACACATAGGAAAAATGTTTGCATGTTGTTGCTGAAATGTAGTTTACTATCTCTGTGGCACAGAATTACCAGATCTGCTTTGAGCTCTGTGCTATTTTGAGACATGTTGTAACATGGAGCTCTGAGAAGTGAACTTTAAGTATGATTCTTTTATTTCAGCCCCAAAGCTTGTGCTTTCAAAGCACAAATTATTAATAATAAGAGTTATATACAGCAGGCATCCATATTAAGTTGTTCTGTATTTGAGCACCTTTCCTGTTTTCAAATGCACGCTGTTTCTAAAAATGCAGTCTGCAGCATCATTTTAAGATGGTTCCTCTTAAGTGGAGATTGCTGTTCTGCACACCACAGTGGATCATCTTAAAATAATTTTATTAGCACTTACCTCTTACCTTGGGGAATGGCGTCAGGATCTTTCACATATGCATATACTCGAATATAGAGTGTGTGTTTAGACTGACTTGATAACAAGACTGAGAAATGAAGGCTGCCATTTTTAATTCTGAAAGCCTAGTTTCAGTGCTTCAAATGTGATATCTCCAAAAACATGGAGGAAGAGAGCTCAATGTCTGGAATCCATGTATTTAATAGGTGTTTATGTATTTAATAGGTGTTTACGTATTTTCAAACACCTATTTGTCAAGTTTTGAAAATACAGTAGTGGGAGATTTAAAGTCATTCTCTGAAATGTTAGCATAGCAGGTCAATCTCTGACTGATGTATTTACTCCTGTCCATACTACTGGACCCATGATGAAACTATAGCTGAGAGCACCATGATGTGGTTTCATTCATGCAGCTCATAATCCTGAATTATTCCAAAATCAAAAACATTCATACATTTCCCCTGGGGGCTGGGGATAAGATTAGGCCCTCAGTTTGGCTGTACTTGTTGTAAGAGGTGACTAAACAGCCACCGGGTAGATGGGACTCGTCAGCCTGGGAAGGCAGCTCATCTGAGAGAAGGAAAACTCTGATCCCAAACCTCCACTGCCTTGTGGCTACATCCAGTTACGGAAAAGGCTTCAGGAGTCAACCTCGAGGCAAAATCTGGAGCCGGAGTCCCTGAGGCAGTTCATGGCTGAACACAGTCACGTTCTGGCAACTCCTGCAATACTGCTGGAACCAACCGTATTGGCCTTTGCCTTTCCATTGGACCATTTCAGCGACGTGGAGAGGGGGGATTTGCTGCATGGGAAACAGTCTATCCTCCATATCTACTTTACCCAGGCTTCACGCACTGGAGAGGACACTGTTCCGGAACCACTATTCAGAGCGCGATACCATAGTCTTCCAAGACTGAAGGATGCCAACTGTAATACCTTCAGTCTGAACTTCAAGGTTATCCACTCTGTTTCTAAATGCTCATATAGGTTCATGCGGGAGTTCCTGTGACAAAACCATAATTAATTGGCAAAGGAGCTGGTATCCTGTGAAAAGTTCAGCTAAGGTTCTGCAAGGGTTATTGAAATTCAAAGGTGGAGATTGCTAAGATGAAAGCAAAGTATATGAACACATAGCGCATGACAGGGATGCAATACTTCCTCATTTCATTTGGTTCTGCTGTGGCTGAGGCTTAGTTGATTTGTTTCTTATTTAGGTCCATAAAGGCTTGTTAACTGGTTTGGCACACCTGGACCAATCAGCTCTGATTCAGGCAGGAAAACCTAAGATCTCCATTGCAGTGCCGCTTGCAAAATGGAATACGGAAGTCAATGGATGTAGAACAGCCTTTCTACTGAAAGATGCTCATGGCCAATATCACCAACCTGAGAGTTGCCTCTCTCCTTTGGTAACTGCTCCTTCTTGGTTTTTACAACTAAATGTCATCTGGAAGTATTACAAAGTATGCATGAAATTAAAAAAACAACAACCCTAAACAGTAAAATTTGTGGTGCTTCTTAGAATTTGTACTGTAGGCATCACCCCATATCCATAGATCCCATATCACAGAGTTCATAGAGCTTAGTGCCATGTTCTTTTCAGCCTGTCATGCTTTCAACATGCTTCCTGTGGGCTCTTCATGTTAGCTTTTGCAGACAACACAGAGCCGGTGCGACACAGGAGACACCAACAAGAGTGCTGCAATCACAGGCAATTATGTCATTTGTGCAGTGGGGGGAGATATTTGAACCATTTTTTGTCGGATTCCCCGCTATCCATGGTTTTTGGTATCCACAATGGCAGCTGGAACCGATCCCCTGCAAATTCAAGGGGATGCCCATATTTCATTTACAACTGGCAGCACTTAAATAATAGAAGTGAGCAATTATGGTAGAGGAGTACCAGAATAGTCAGACAAAAATTACAAACCACCTGAAGATTGACATACTGCAGCCTTTTGGAGGAAAAGTGAGCAACTAGGGCTGCAATCCTATGCACACTTTCATGAAAGTAAGCCCCATGGAATACAGTGGGACTTTTTGTTGGCATCCTTCAGTCTCGGAAGACTATGGTGTCACGCTCTGAATGGTGGTTCTGGAACAGAGTGTCCTCTCCAGAGCGCAAAGCCTGGGTAAAGTAGGTATGGAGGATAGGCTGTTACCCATGCAGCAAATGCCCCCTCTCCACGTCACTGAAATGGTCCAATGGAAAGGCAGAGGCCAATACGGTTGGTTCCAGTGACGTCGCAGGAGTTGCCAGAACGTGACTGTGTTCAGCCATGAATTGCCTCAGGGACTCCGGCTCCGGATTTTGCCTCGAGGTTGACTCCTGAAGCCTTTTCCATAACCGGATGTAGCCACAAGGCAGTGGAGGTTTGGGATCAGAGTTTTCCTTCTCTCAGATATGCTGCCTTCCCAGGCTGACGAGTCCCATCTACCTGGTGGCTGTTTAGTCGCCTCTTATGACAAGTACAGCCAAACTGAGGGCCTATTCTTATCCCCAGCCCCCAGGGGAACTGTTCCCCAGGGGAACAGTGGGACTTACCACTGAGTAAACATGCATAGATTGGTGCTGTAAAAATTACAAACAGCCAGGTTTGGTTAGATTCCCTAATTGCAAAGTGCAATTGTCTCAACCCTTTACAAACTAAATGGCAAAATATTTACCAAATTGCTAATTAGCTGCAAAAGACCTGAGCTGTCTAGTAGAGTGTTCTGCCTTAATGCAATATGCTTAAATCATTGCATAGCCTTAATTGCCAATCATATTGTTTTGGAAACTTCAGCACAGGTGAAGAGATGAGAATATAGGTAATGTTGGAAAGTCAGAATTCACAGGGGAAGACGAGCCTTCAAGTTGGCAGGTCATGTTGAGCAGAAGTGGGTAGAAGACCTCCCACTGTCCTTATTTTTGTCATGAAATTGACTTGCTGGTGCATTCCTCTGAAAGGAAACCCAGGGCCCAATCCTATCCAACTTTCCAGAGCCAGTGCAGCTGCAGTGCATCCCCGAGACAAGGGAACAAATTCTCCTTTTCCTGCTGGAAGCCTCCATAACTAGCCTCTCACCACAAGATGCAGCACACACCCCATTGGCATGATTACACAAGGGCTGGAAAGTTGGATAAGATCTGGCCCTCAGATGTCTCTTGCCCTGCACCATTTCGTGCATGAGAATATGGGTGTCTTTGAATATGCGCTGGGTATAGCCAGACATCTCAGGAGTGCATGATCCATCAAGCAACAGAACAGGACAAAAGGATTTTTAAAAAACTTTTAAAAACATAGCAGAAGTAACATCTTTTAAGACATGTAATCTGAAAAATGGGGGGAAAATAGAAAGGAAACCAGGAAGTTGCACTACATCAGTGGTTCCCAAGCTGTGAGTCGTGGCTCCCTGGGGAGCTGCAGGAACCAGCCAGGAGAGCTGTGGAATCCTTGCAAAAACTCAGTTACCCTATTTTTTCCACTGGGGGGGGGGGGGAAGGAAGAAGAAGAGGAAGTAAGAAACGGATAAAACTAGACAGTGCAACTAATGGGGAAAAGACATGTAACTTGCATAGCAAATAGCCAGAACTCCAGTGGTGTAGCTAGAGGGGGTGCAAAGGACTAAGTTTTGCAGGGAGCCTCACTGCAGTGTGCAAGTTGCCCCTCCCCTCCCCTTCAGTGCCATTCCAGGCAGGGGAAGCAAAACGGAGGCATAATCTCCTCTCTGGGTCTTCCCTGGCATATGCCTCTGTATTGCTTCCCCCACCTGGAATGGCTCTGAAGGGGAGAGGAGGGGAGGGGCGACTTGCACACTGCAGTGAGGCTCCCTGCAAAACTTAGTGCTTTGAACCCCCTCTAGCTATGCCAGTGGCCCTTTTCTATTAAGAATGTTGCTTTTGGGGTTTCCTGGGAGGGTACGATTCCAGTCTGCTGTGCTTTCCCTAAGTCGAGGACTGTGGCACAGGGTGGAGGCCACAGCAGTATGAAAAGCAGAGCTCCTGCTAGTTGCCACACAGCTGAAGTGGAGCTGAGCTCTGTCCTGCAGGGTGGGCGTAGGAATGGCGTGTACTGCAATGAGTGGAATCATTTATGGGAAAGACACAAAAGAAAAAAATTAGAAAAGCCCAGTTGCACCTGAAAGGCACCAGATTTAGCTCTGTGAAGTGGAAATCCATGTTAGGTCTGAAGTCACTTTAGTCCACCAGTACTTCTGCCATGGTAAATCTGTGACAGCCCAATCCTATTCCCGCTTACCTGGGAGTAAGCCTCATTGACTCTAATGGGACTTACTTCTGAGTAGGCAGGCATAGGATTGGGCCGTCAGCCAGATCAGCTCTTTTTCCATTTGTTAAATCAAACTGAGGGTCTAATTACAAGTTATGGTAAGTCTGCCTGCTTTGTGGTTAAAACTTCAATAGCAATTGCAAAAGGGGTGGGAAGTCCAGACCAGGACCGCAGAGCATCGGTATTTAATTCTTCCTCCTTGTGCTGCATTTTCGACAAAAATTGCTCCCTAAAGTTTCTGTTAGCCCCACAAGGGAAGTGTTCATTGGAAATATACACTCCAGGGCTAAAGAGGTTGGTATGGATGATCCTTTTCCACGGAGTTTTCTCAGTTGTATGAGGTAATGGCATGCACTAGTGGCATAGTGGTTTGAACAGACCCCCTCCACGCAGTTTTACATGGAATCTAGGGAAGGAGATGGGACATGCGTGTCCTGTGAACATGCACATCTTTAAACACATTGGGCTGGTGCAGTGGGGAAAAATACAGTTTGAACGAGCCCCCAATTTTCATTGGGACTGGATTGAGGGTGCAATTTTCATTGGGACTGCAGCATGCTAGAAATAGCTTAAATGCCTTCTCCCCATGTGCAATAGATCCAATCTTGATTCCCTGCCCCCAAAGCTATTTTAATTTTTAAAACAAAGAATCCAGAGTTAAACTGTATGTTTGAAATTACATACTGTTTGGTCCTGATCTGGCTGCTACTCTAAGAAAAGCCCTCCTTGGATCCAGAAAAAGGTCCATCCAGTATCCTGTTCCCAGTGGCCTGCTTATAGGCTTTTTTCTAGTGGCCACCAGCTGCTCTGGGAACCCTACAAGCAGGAGAGAAAGGTATACTTTGCTGCAACCGGCATTCAGAGAGAAGCTGCTGCTAAATGTGATATGCTAAATGTGATCATAACTAGTAGCCGTTGATAGACCTGTTCTCCATGAATTTATCTTATCCTCTTCAAAAACCATCAAAACTTATTGTCATCACCGCATCTTGTGGCAACAATTTTATAGACTAAATATGCACGTTTCGAAGAAGTACCATTTTTGTACTTCCCCTGTGGATGTCACTTTTTACGGTCTTCCCTCTCACCGTCTGAGTGACACCACTGTGTGAGGATGCTGGGTGAATGCATTCGTGACTGCAGTTGCCACCTGTAGTGGTAGTGACCATAGTAGTAGTAGTAGTAGTAGTAGTAGTAGTAGTAGTAGTAGTAGTAGTAATCTTGGGCCCAGTAATAAAGTTGGGTCCAGTAGTAGCAATTCCAAACCAAATCTGTACTTTCAAGGGAAACACCCTGCCATTCAGAACAGGCTAGACTCCTGCTGTAGGGTCAGAAGACCACCTGACCAGGAGCATTTCTGTCTTGTCGGGTCTAACACTGTTCACACACAGTCCATTACAATAGACAAGCTGTGATTCAAGATTTGAAATCTTGGGAGGAGATTTGAAATCCCAAAGAGGAGTCTCCTTGGGAAAAGATGAAAAAGAAAGGTAGACCCTGGGGGGGGTCACCTGCTTACTGATGACACTGCATTCAAACCCCTGGATGACATGCCCAGTGGTTTCATGTAAATGTTAAACAGTATAGGGAATGAGATGGTATCCTGTGGAACCCCACTGGCCAAGATGTTTAGCGGATATCCCCGGTACTACTTTCTGGAGCCCACCCTACAGAATTGCTGTGAAATAGTATCCCCAGTCCTCATCCCAGCCAGTTGATTAAAAAAAAAAAAGGTACCATGATCAAATCAAAAACTGTTGAGGAGTCCAGCAAAACCAGCAAGGATATACTTCTAGGGTCTATTTACCAGTATAGGTCATCCAGCTGTCTCAGTCCCCAAACCAAGTAAAAAAAAAACAAACTGGAACAGATCTAGATTACCAGTCTCACTCACAAATGTTTGAACTGCCATCATGCATCCTGAGCACTTGCCCCAGCATGAAATATTGGAGACTGACAGGTAATGATCTGGCAAGGTGGGAGCAAGAGACTCTCAGTAAGGGTCTGCCTACTGCCTCTTTCAGGCAAAGTGGCACCTCTCCTTCTCTCAAGGATGCATTTACTGTCCTCTCTCAAATACTTGACTAGCTCTCCTCTGATCAGTCATGAAGGTCAAGTGTTGAGCATGTAAGTGGATGACCTCACTACTCCAAACACCCTGTCCGCATCTTCAGACAGAACACTTGGAAAACCATCCATAGTGACAGGATGAACAGATCTCCAAGCACGAATGGATCTGAGTGACTTTATCCACAAAATGTTTTGCAAATGGGTCACAGCAGGCCACCAAGGGCTTGCCACCTCTTCCTTGAGGGCCCAGATGTGACAGGAGTCTCACTACTTAGGAAAGCTCAACTGGCTGACTGTGCAGATGCACCCAGATTGCCTGGAAGATATTCCGTCTGGGAATTGGGTGAGTAAAATTTCAATGCTGTGCACTCTTATTTGGGAATAACCCCCAAGGGAACCAAGTGAGATGTCCATCTCAGGATCAGAAGCATCTTGCAAGAAGGAACCAATACGGTGAAGTCAGAAGGTGGCATTTTTTTCTGGTGGATGGGAGGCGCCACTTCCTTCATTTCCTCCCCCTACCAACCCTCTCCTCTCCATTCTTTATGCTGAGGCAGGTATCCCAAAGCAAGGCTGCTTCTCATTGATGGCTGCTCTTTCACTTAGTGCTGCAGCTGCAATCAGGCAGTGAAGCCTCTGACTATCTGTTAGAGACAGAGCTGAACATGCCACTGGAAAAAGCTGTTTGGATTCTACTGTGCAGCTGTGGGTGGAAAGGAGGGCAGTTATTTTGAGGCGGTTAATTAACAGTTAATTATTTTGAGAAAGATTCATTACCTTTGGATCCATTAACGCTGTATAGTCCTGACAATCTTAGATGATGTGGGTCATCTGGAGGGTTAGACAACTCCCACATTTGCATAAACCCCCACGTTATATAGGTTGAGCCTTGTTCTTGATTTGGAACTGCCGCATGTATATATTTTATGCAACTAAGGGCACAATCTGAGATGCCCGTGGGCTGGCTCAAGTCCCTTGCACTGGCCTAGGAGGGTCGCAAACATGTAGTAAGGCACATTTGCAACTCCTCATGAGTTGGCTAGGCGCACTGGCCTGCGGAGGTTGACTTAAGCCTCCGCACTGACAGAGGCACCAAGCCTTGCGTTGGCCAAGCTCTGGAGTGGGCAGGGAGGAGGCAGGCATTCCAGGAGGGTGGGGGGAGGGTGGGCAGCCCCAGGGGCAGGCAGTTGGGTGGGTGGGAGCAGGGCTTGGATCCGGCAGTTATGCTGGATCCCAACCCAGTTCCCCGAGCAGTGCAGATCGGCTTCAAGCTACTCCGCTTTCCTCTGACTTGTGCCACCTTGGGAGGTGGTGCAAGTTCGAGGAGACCCATAGGGGCTGCAGTGGCTTACCTGGGGGGTAAGGGGAAGAGTTTGTCCTTATCTCTGGCTGAGCCACTTTGAGCACCTATCCTGTGCTGGATACAGTGCAAGCCTCTTGGTTTGCCTGTTCCAGCACAAGATAGGATTGTGCCCTAAAGTTCCTTAAGGGCCCAATCTGATTTAACTTTCCAGCGCCAATACAGCCATGCCAATGGGGCATGCACTGCATCCTGTGGAGGGAAGCAGTCACAGAAGCCTCCTCAAGGTAAAGGAATGTTTGTTTCCTTATCTTGGGGGTACATCATGACTGCATCAGTGCTGGAAAGTTGGATAGGACTGGTGCCTTAATCGGTTAACGTTACAGACTTCTTCAACTGATTTTTTCAAATGGAAATGTGGGACGTAGACATAGGTCTGTATTTTCAGAAGCAACTTTATTTTTCCCCAAGGATGTGTAAATATATGAATACCATATCTAGGTTCTTGCAATGATTTTCAAGGTGGGATCGCTGCCTAGTGAATAGATTCAGTCAGTCCAATCACTGCAGAAAGGTGCATTTGAATATTTTACCAGTTTGGGCTTCCATTTGAATAATTCATTCACAACAGACTCCCCATCAAAGTACTGCAGTTTGTGTCTCTCTTTAGCCCCCAACTGGCACATGACCAGTGTTATTTATAATTTATTTTGAAAGCTTTTTTATAAGCCCCATGAGATTAATCTTGTTTTCATTCAGCCGGTCAAACAGCAATAGCAGACGAAATACTGTAGTAATAAAAAGAGACACCCAAAGCCACAGCGTTAGAGAGTTAATGGAAAGAAGCCAGGCTGTGTACGTTTTTATTATTCTGGTGATTTGCACTTAGAATGCCGAAAGATGTGAACTCTATGAAATGCCAGTTATGTACCCCTTTTATTCTAGTGTCACACATTCCAGTTCATGCATACATGCAATGTCACTTAATTATCCACAGCTGAATGTATGTAGAACAGGAGTCTCATGCTCCAAAGCTTGAGTCCAGACCAGAACTCACCCTGCTGCATTCTGGACCAGAGTCTTTTTGGGGTAGCCTCACGCAGAACATGTTACAGGAGTTTAATCTATAACCTATCATATAATGTGTATGTATATGTATATATAAAATTAAAAGCAAACCCTTAAATTTACGATTTGGAAATTTCAGTGTATGGCCCATGGGTTCTGTGTCAAAGTACACTTGTGACCCATTGCAGGGGTGTCCAAACTTTTTGGCAGGAGGGCTACATCATCTCTCTGACACTGGGTTGGGGGCCAGGGGAAAAAATTAATTTACATTTCAAATTTGAATACATTTACATAAATGAATATATTAGAGATGGAACTTATATTTATGAATGATGGTCTTGCAATAGCTCAAGGCCTATAAAAAGTCTTGCACAAAGCAAGACTGGCCTTTCCTTCACTGCTGTTGCTGCATCACAGATGTGCAACAAGCAGTGGATGGAGCCCTTGTCCCACAGCTCATGCAAGAGGTCAAACAGTTGCCCCCACACTGAGAGCAGTTGCATCGGGCCAATGCGGGCTCCAGCATGCCTTTAAAGGGCCAGAGACTCATTGGAGACTGAGGACTCCCGTGGGCCAGATTGGGTGTCCCCAAGGGCTGCAAGTGGCCCCCGGGTCGGGGTTTGGGCACCCCTGACCCATTGGTATGAGAAGTTGGACCATCTTGGTCTAGATGCACCCTGAAGTTGTGGCTGCAGTCTTTTAGAGGGCCCATCCGTCTGTCTGAATTAAGGTTTTTGTTCCGGTAGTTTGTCCTGCTTCTAGTCTTATATGTCTAATAAGTGTGAGTGTGGGTGGGTGTAACTGCAGGAAGGTTTATCTGTATACATGTTTGCATCAGTTTTGAACTTTTCACCAGTGAGTGCAACAACTCCAAGGCCCACTTTATCCACCAACACCAGTTCCACCTGTTCAAGGCTCTGAGTTATTTCCTAGAGAAAGTGCATAAGCTGTTATCTTAATATGCAGGATATTCAGAGCATGATTGAATACCACCCACCATGAACTTGTAGCAGATAGATTTATTACAAGTGTGGCAATTTTATTAGTGCAGTGGCTCTTGGCTGATATGCACCTTGAGTCCAAAATGGAATCATAGAAGTCAAGTCATGAAATAATGAGCTTCAAACTCCCATGTATACGTTTTGCTCTTTAGTGCTTTCAGTTTGATTTTTAAATGAACACTCTGAATATTAGTATACACTAAAGCGTTAGTTATATTAGCATTTTTGAATGCTAATGCAGGAAACAATTGTCTTCATACATGATTGTGTTTTGCTTTCACTGCAGGAAATTAAAATGCATGACCGACAGTGAAACCCTTGCACCCGACTGGCCTTATTTTAAAACCATTGACAGGATACTGTCAAAAGTGTCAGAGCACAATGATGTGAAGATGCA